>NC_056741.1:1079127799-1079265299 GCF_019279795.1 Protopterus annectens
TCTTGACTGGTTTCTTTTTATATTTCAAAAGGTCAGATCTGTTTAAACCTGAGGCGTGCCTATGTGCCATTGTAACATATCCTGATTCATAACCCCTATCCTGAAATCTCTTACACAAATCCTGAGCATGGTGACCAAAACTGATATTATCAGAACAATTACGTCTGATTCTAATAAATTGAGACTTGGGAATATTTCTGGCGATATGTTTTGGATGAAAGCTGGAGGCATGGAGTATAGTATTGTATTGGGGGAATTTTCTAAATACTTCTGTTTTTAAAGTATTATCCATGTTTCTTGTGATCAAAACATCCAAAAATGTTATAGATTTTTGATCATGTGTAATGGTAAATTGTATCCCCCACTTATTATCATTCAAATAATCCATAAATTCTTGAAGAGATGAAACATCTGATCTCCATACCATCCAGCAATCATCCAAATATCTTCGCCAGATGTCAATGTCAGGTAAAACCAATTATGAGTGTCATCATATATCATAATTTCTTCCATATAAGCCATGAATAGATCAGCATAAATAGGGCAAATGAAGCCCCATTGCTGTTCCTCTGATCTGCAAAAACATTCATCATTATAGAAAAAGACATTTTTGGTCAACACATGCTCAGTTAGGTTCAATAATAGAGTATTAAATCCTGGTTGGTACATGTTTGATCGTTGAAGCCAAAATTCAATTGCATCTAGTCCCGCCCAATGTGGAATGTTGGTGTATAAGGAACATACATCTAATGTGCAAAGTATCCAATCTGTATCTAACTGCATGTCATTGATAATGCCCAAGAATTCAGTAGTGTCCTGTATTCTTGACCTTACCAGTTTTAGTAAAGGCTTCAAGTGCATGGTTAAAAAATCAGATAATGGCTCAGTCAATGAACCGATTCCCGATACAATGGGCCTCCCAGGTGGATGCAAGAGGTCTTTGTGTATTTTTGGTAGGAAATAGATATATGATTTAATGGGGTCAGAGATTGTTAAATGGTTTAATGTTTTCATTGATATAATATCATTATCATAAGCAAAATGTAAGAAATCATCTATTTCTTTCTTAAATACAGGAGTAGGGTCCAGTGGCATTTTTGTATAATATCGCACATCATCTAATTGTTTATGTGCTTCCATATCATACTGAATCCAATCTAACACTTTGAAGGAAAGAAAGGTCAAAAAATTTCTACGTGACACTTCTGACTATGAGAAGGGTCAACCTTTCAAAAATGTAAGACACGTCAGATTTCAGGAGGGACAAAACAAAAATAAATATATACCTAATCCAAAAAGGAAACGTCCGCGTTCCATTCTTAAGGGACGAGGAAGTAACAATGAATCAACCGACTATGACAACTCATCAGGCACAGATACGGAGACACAGTCCACCATAGATTCCCCCACTCCCAAAAGGAAAAACTATATATCCCCTTTAGGGCACATGGAGGGAGGAGGGGAGGGAGGAAGCACAAGAAAAATTACAAGCTTACAAAATCTGATGGAAATACTGACCAACAAATAAATAATGTATACAATATTTCAAATACTGTACTCACAGATGGCCAAATTTCATTGTTAAATAAAGGGTTATCTTTCATCCCAGGCTTTTTTGTGTCTGAGGACAATTTCACACAAGATCTATTTTCATTTTGTAGACTAATCAATTTGAAATTATTTTTTCAGGATAGCAAAGATGTTGAACAGTCACAGACAGAATCATTCAAATATCATGCTTCACTGTTTACACCACCTATGCATCCAACTGTGAACTTATTTTTACATAGTGTACTTCATGAATTACATTTGCAGTGCAACCACTGTTTACCAATGGCTAATAACATTACTGATGCTGAAAGGTCTTGTTTGGAACAACTAGTAAAGAATAAGGATCTGGTAATTATCAATGCAGACAAGGGAGGGGCAGTGGTGGTGTTAGATTGGATTCAGTATGATATGGAAGCACATAAACAATTAGATGATGTGCGATATTATACAAAAATGCCACTGGACCCTACTCCTGTATTTAAGAAAGAAATAGATGATTTCTTACATTTTGCTTATGATAATGATATTATATCAATGAAAACATTAAACCATTTAACAATCTCTGACCCCATTAAATCATATATCTATTTCCTACCAAAAATACACAAAGACCTCTTGCATCCACCTGGGAGGCCCATTGTATCGGGAATCGGTTCATTGACTGAGCCATTATCTGATTTTTTAACCATGCACTTGAAGCCTTTACTAAAACTGGTAAGGTCAAGAATACAGGACACTACTGAATTCTTGGGCATTATCAATGACATGCAGTTAGATACAGATTGGATACTTTGCACATTAGATGTATGTTCCTTATACACCAACATTCCACATTGGGCGGGACTAGATGCAATTGAATTTTGGCTTCAACGATCAAACATGTACCAACCAGGATTTAATACTCTATTATTGAACCTAACTGAGCATGTGTTGACCAAAAATGTCTTTTTCTATAATGATGAATGCTTTTTGCAGATCAGAGGAACAGCAATGGGGGCTTCATTTGCCCCTATTTATGCTGATCTATTCATGGCTTATATGGAAGAAATTATGATATATGATGACACTCATAATTGGTTTTTACCTGACATTGACATCTGGCGAAGATATTTGGATGATTGCTGGATGGTATGGAGATCAGATGTTTCATCTCTTCAAGAATTTATGGATTATTTGAATGATAATAAGTGGGGGATACAATTTACCATTACACATGATCAAAAATCTATAACATTTTTGGATGTTTTGATCACAAGAAACATGGATAATACTTTAAAAACAGAAGTATTTAGAAAATTCCCCCAATACAATACTATACTCCATGCCTCCAGCTTTCATCCAAAACATATCGCCAGAAATATTCCCAAGTCTCAATTTATTAGAATCAGACGTAATTGTTCTGATAATATCAGTTTTGGTCACCATGCTCAGGATTTGTGTAAGAGATTTCAGGATAGGGGTTATGAATCAGGATATGTTACAATGGCACATAGGCACGCCTCAGGTTTAAACAGATCTGACCTTTTGAAATATAAAAAGAAACCAGTCAAGACCAACACAGTGCGTTTTACAACCACATATGGGAGAAACACTAAGAATTTTATTCAGATTATAAGGGACAATTGGAACATATTAGATGCAGATGCTAAAATTAAGACTATCATTCCCAACAAATGTTCATTTTCCTTTCGCAAAGGAAAGAATTTGGCAGGGTATTTTAATCATTACAAGCATCACTTTGAATCCTCCTTAACACAGGCTTATCAAACAACTATTTTGGGGGATAAACTCATTGGCTCCTTTCCTTGTGGTCACTGTGTGAATTGTAAACATATGATAAAAACTAAAGAATTCACAAGTAGAAACAGCAGCAAAGTCTTTGATATTCAATTCTTTGCCAATTGCAATACTGATTGGGCCATCTATATGGCAAGCTGTACCTGTCACTCATTTTATGTTGGGCAAACCTCTCGATCAGTTAAACTAAGGGTGTCCGAACATTTGAGTGACATTAGATGTAAAAAATCATCCAACGCATTATACAAACACACACTTGTACATAATAATGCCAAATTTCATTTCACAGTCATTGATAAAATTATTGGTGATAGGATAGAACCAACAAATGTGGTTGGCATAGCAAACTTGACATGAAAGAAAAGAAATGGATTACCAAACTTGGTGCACTATTCAGTCCAGGTTTGAATGAATATTTATAAATATATCTGATCTAACATACCATATTATATCATATTGCATACATTACATATATAATTATTCAGTTTTGATATGACATTTTGATATGCTTTATTTGATTAACATATTTCTGTATTTGATTTTTGTATGTATGTTTGCAATTGATTAATATTAATGAGCTTGTTACTTTATTTTTATATTCAACCAATCAGAGTTTTCTGATGTGTATTTAAAGAACTGCATAGTGGACTCTAAATTTATACACTGAAGAAGGCCATATTGAATTTGGGCCGAAACCGGTATGTTTGTGAGTTATATGCATCTTTGGTAGCTTAATAAACTACCATATCGTAATTTCCACCAGTTGCTGGCTTATTTTCTTTATTCTCTGTGGTGTGCCATGTAGGTTAATGATGATTTGCACATAGGCAGGGGTCCTCAATTCAACAGTAGCAACTGTGTGTGAGTGTGTGTAACTGTGTCGGTGAATCCGTGAGTGTGTGGGTGTGTTACTGTGTCACTGAATACATGTGTGTCCATACCTGAGTGTGTGAGTGCAGTTGTGTGTTGGCATCCTGTCATGGGAACGTGTATTACTGATTACCAATGAGGCATCACACTTCCCACTGGCCTCTACCATTGTAATCAGCTAGACCGCTCTCTTACCTCACCACTCTATGTAACTGTACCTGTGATGTCACCCAGTATGGATGTCACGTCTGTAGCCACAGTAGTTTAATACACAGCTATCATGCTCTTGGATCAGTAGACGTGTTTGGAACGTGGGACATTTTCACTGTGATGTGGCAGCTACAAGGTGCATGCTGGTATATTCATACATACCTGTGAGTAGTCCACATTGACATATGGGACACTAACAGCAAACACTGACATCCACCGGCTTGTGCAATTAGACCTGAAGGAGGAAAGCAGAATGTCATGACCAACATGCAGTTACTGTTGTTACACAAGACACGCACTTTTAACAGTATGAAATGCATTGTACACATGTAGTACATGGTATGTCTGCTGCCTATCAACAGTACTCAACAATTGTAAACTACACTTATTTTCCTAGTCTGTTCACTCTGTGCATCAGACCATATGAGCATGTCCCTGCACTCATGGTGTAGATGTCAGGGATGCGGTATGGGAATCATCATATGCACAGGGTGATAATGTTTGCCAGAGGCCTAGACTGCACCATTGGATGACATTATGTGTGTGGGTTAGGGCCTTTGATCTAATTGGGTGTGTGTGGATGTTTTGCATGTGTGTGTTGCGGTGCCCTACATATATTTCCAGTGTGTGTGTGTATGTATGCACACAGTTCTGGCATGTGTCTGGCCTACACAGTGGTATTATTGACAGCTGCAGGCTGTACAGGCCAGGTTTTACAGTTCACGGTGCCTGGCCACGGCCATGTGACCTGTACCAGCCAGGGGTTGCATGAGCACTACCTGGCAGAGGTGCAGATTGGGTACTGTCTGATGACACTTGTCCCTGTTGGGACTGTGCAGGGCAATGTGCATGTGGCCTGCTGTGTCATGGTGTGGACAGCACCAGCGGCACTGCTGCTACTACCGCCACTATGGGAGTGGGCATGTGAGGTAGCTCGTTCACGTAGACCTGAAACAGGTGATGCAGTAAGCCTACGTCCATGAACCCGACGCCTCACTCCTACCAGATGTCCCAACACAGACAGCTCAGGCTCACGGATTGTCATGCCATAGTCAAGGACTCCAACCATGTCACCCAATCATCTATCCAAAGCTTAAGCAATCTGCTGTTGAGCATTTACCATTGCCTGGATGTTGTTGTTTAAAGAATGGGCAGCAGCCCTCTGAAGCCTCTGATCTTCTCTGTTGTGCCATTCAACATGTGCCTGTGCCTCCATTACAGCCTGAAACATGCATCTGGTGACACCAGCTGCTGCACTCTGTCTTGCAGGGGCATGTTGGCCTGAGGTCCTCCTATGAGCAGCACTGGACATGTGCCTGTGTGGGCATCACCTGTCAGTTGGCTGACACCATGGTGTGCAGGCACACCTTCCATAGCCCCCACACTTTCCTGTTCCAAGCTACCACACGCCAACTGTCCTTGCTCTATGGCCATTGGTGATGGGATATGTGTAGGCATGAGATCTATGTGCGGAGATGAGGGGGATATAGATGAAATGGCAACCAATGGGACAGATTCAGCCCCTGACAACCCTGCCTGTGCCTCAGTCATACATTCATCACCACTGCTAGAGTCTGTGTGGACACTAACATCAGATGGACCACAGGAGGGCAATGTACCTACATCACTTGTGAGGGTCAGACAAGAACTGTACATTACAATCTATACAACACACACACAGATACATACACACACACACACACACACACACACACACACACACACACACACACACACACACACACACTATGGTACCCAACATGCATGTGATATGACAGAAGGCATGCAACATGCATGTGATATGGCAGACAGCATGCAGCGCAGACAGTAATAGTGGTAGTTATACATCCCTGGGTTGCACACGACAGTATGCATGTGTCATAGCAGAAGGCATGTAAATTACACAATCATAGTAGTAGTTAGAATACATCCCTGTGTTACACCATGTAGACCAGCACAGGTTAACAGTACACCTGCCTGATGTGTGGCATATGTCCTTGACAATCACATGTAGTATGACGTGATCTGCTGACGTGTGCAATGACATGCATACATGTTTATCATAATGGTGTCCTGTCAAATATACCATGGGGTAATGTTGTCCCAGTGTAGTGTTGTCTGTCCACCCTACAGACATACTGCACATTTAACTGATGTGCATGCCCATTGCAGGGAATCATGAGGCATCTTTATTGCTATACAGTGTGAGTTAAAGACACAGTTCCTAGCCATGACTGTGTTCAGATACAATACATATATACTGTGGAATGTGACCCACGTCACTGAGGTGTATACACACTAAACCATGATGTGGAATGTGTGACACAGGTCACTGAAGTGTATACGGATGACACCCCTGCACATCTGCAACCATATTGCTGCTGCCTGGCAACTATGACCAGACATGGCAAACTTGTCGGTACAACATGTCCCACATGACATCTGTGTACCACACACACACACACACACACACACACGGGGACCAAGGATGCCATTGATGTCCGACACCAGCCAGGGGAATGTACTGTATCTGTGGGCTGATGTGGATTCTGTACAGGTGACTGCTGTCATGTCGTGACACACAAGATGTTCAGCACATCTTATGTGGTGGATTGATTGCACGCTTACGCAAGATGTGCACAGTCCTGTAGGATGACTAGTGTTCCACATCTGCAATATAACCATTACACAAAGGCCATAGTTGGACCATGTGTAGCCAATATATGACAGGGTGTACACACAAGCACATCACGTCTACTGTGTGTGTTGCTTCATGTCTCTGGCCATCCTCCATGGCCATATGTGTACATGTGTTGGCCAAATTATTGTGACAGGCATCTATTTCACATGTCTGTGTTGTCCCATATGACATATACCCATAGATGTCAGATGCTCCACTGATGACAGGGTTATGCAGACAAAGGATGGTATGTTTGGTATGTGGGATATGTTCTTCAGGATAGTTAGGCAGTGCTGCAGCCAGGCAACTAGATGTCATGGACATGTCAAGATATCATATCACATTGTGTGACATTCATAGCAGGGCTATGATCCACACCAGTGAATCCTGTGGGCTGGCCATACTCCAGCTCACTGTGTAGTACTGTTTGTATTCCCCACATGTGTAGTTCTGATCTGTAGTACATGTCCCTACAGTGAACAGCACCTTCACCATTGTATGCACAGCTGTCCACACATCTGGCAATGACAGTATGTGAGGTTTATGTCGGTGTTTCACAATTTGCAAGTGTTGCACATGGGTAGCCATTGTGACACATTGCAGGTCCGACCTGTATATTGTGACAGGAACATACATTATGTGTACATGTGGTAAATGGCCACATGGCAGACAGATCTGTGCATTAAGATGCCTGATAAATAATAACCGTCTGCTCAGAGGTGACATGTGCCTGACATACAAGGCCATGTCCAACCCGGAATTAATGGACATGCTCCACCTCAAAAAATCCAAATCCACCAAAACCACTAGAGCAAGCGACTTAAACCTTAGCATGGATATAAATAGGACGTGCTGGAGGGATAGATTTATCACTCAGAGACTCCCTATGCTGTGGAATAAAATCCCGGTCCATGTGAGGCAGAGCACCTCGCTGACTCTGTTCAAGAGAAATCTAGACCTGTGGATGGGAGATCGTAGGTTTACCCCTGGAATCATATCTGTGTCACTGCTGGACAGAGGCACAACAAACTAATGGGCACAGTATTTTTTCATATAAGGGGTGGCGTAAGCCACAAAAATTTGGGCTAGGCTTATAAATGCCTTAGGGCAGATAGCCTAGTATAAACCTATGAACCTATGAACCTATAACAGTCTCACCTGCAACAGTCTGCTGTCGCAGCAGAATGCCAGAGGTACCTAAATAGGAGTAACACAGCAGTATGAGCATTATCCATGCCTGTATGATAGCTACAGGGGGCAATGTGGATGTTAACACATACACCAGTACAATAGACTATACTATGGTGTATGCACATGTGTGCATACACAGAGTAACATACTATAGTATGCAGCATGTTTGTATACATGCCTTGCATATGATGTTACATTACATATTGTACAGTGACACATGCAACTATATGGAATATAGTTGTTATAGGTGCAGTAGTGACTTACCGTTGCACCTTGTTCCCTGGCAATTGCATTTGCATGCTGTTTCACCCATCTAATGAGGTCTGTACAGTGTATGCGCACCTGCTGGTATGTGCGGTTGTGGCCATCAACATCATTAACCCTCCTGTGAAGTTCCATCCACAGGGCATCCCACTGCTGTGCATCCTGTGGCACATGGCTGAACAGGATATCATGATTGTCATGTAGGTATGGGATGACGGCCTCATCCTCAAAGCGGGTATAAGGGGGTAGCCTTGCATGCAGCATACCTGGAAGACATAATGATGGAGACAGGTCACAGTAACTCACAGAGACATACAGAGCTACAGCTGAATATACATGTGTATCACATGTATTACGATTAAATAGTTGTCTTTGCAAATCTACATGACACTGACATAACTGACATGTTTGTGTCACACACATGTGACACTCAATGGTGAGTGGATATTATCACCATATATGTGTGTGTGTGTGTCACCTGATTACATTGCTCATACTCCATGTGGATCCTGTCTTGATGTGGGCATGCCTGTTTGCCTGTACTGGTGTTCCTACCTATCAGCACATGGCTGGATGTGTCCACATTAATGCAGTCGACCTTGATGCTGTGTATATGTCACATATAAAGGCTTACACTGCCTTAATGGACATGACCTTTGACCCTGCAGACTTGGAAGGTTTTACATGTAAGTGTTTTGCCATATACATCTACACGGCACTGCACAGCAATTCAACATCCTGCCATGCATCACCTGTGTTGCACATGTGATATACATGGGACACTAGCTAGCCAGATGGTATTTGCAGGGATGGATATCAACTATAGCATGTACAGTCAAAGTCAACTAGTAGGCTATATGCCTTGGGCCATGTAGGAATCTAGGATGAAAGGTTACCTAGCTGTAGCCGACAGGCGGGTCTCTTGGTCCAGGTGAAGCAGTGCCACATAACTGATTCACAGGGTTAAAGATACATTTACCATGCGGTCATCACACCATGTCTGAGAGGGGGGTGATGTGCAGCTTTGCTGGACAGGAATGCATAGTATGGCAGGACTATGTAAATTGTATGAGACAATGATCTGTCCAGCATGTGGTGATCCTAATACTACGAAGGTGGATGTCTATGAAGTATGTGTTTGAAATCAGGATGTGTATGTGTAGCATGTCCAACATTACTGGGTTGGACATGGATTTATTCAGGGTGGGCATCATGCTACATAGTGGAGATGGGGAATGGGAAGGCTGGTGTAGGCCATCTGAACATGAGCAATACCCCTTAAAGGAAATATGTGATCTGATATGGGTCACTTGAGTGTTGTGTATGGCTGGACAATGATCTTTATATTCATGGATGGCACCCTGTCATGATTAGGGTTACCACATATGACTACATGACAGGTGTGGTGAAGTAACTATCACAGGAAAGACAACTGCCCAGCTGCATCCCTTACACACAGTGTCCATTATGTTGATCGCTGCCTAGGTGGTAGTTCATGGGTACAGGGTTATTAACATAGGGATGACAATGCAATATGTAGCTATCATATTGTGGCCATATGTCACACACCTCACCCACAAAGCCCCTTCTGTATGTTACCCGCAACACTCTGAGTCAACTATTGCTCCTAGGTCATAGTCATTTGCATACTTCAATAGGCAGATGCCTTCTGTTAGTCTATGTGTTATGGACTACAATGGGGGGGGTACAATTAATTAACCCTGTCTTACTGTGGCTGGCACTGGTGTGATGTGCATGTATTATTCAGACACCTTCTGTATTGCTGGTTCTGCTAGCAGTCCCATTGCAAAACACTCCTGTGACATACAAATGTACATCTAGTATACTGAGTGTAGGTGGAGCAAAGTCTGGGTGATGATGTCCTATGACCTGGCAAGGTTATGATATGCAGTGTGAATTCAACCTTACTGTCATCTACATCTGTACTGCGGACATCAAATAATTTGATCAAGGTTCATGGCCTTTCAGACCACACTCAGCAGGGTAGTAGTGCAGTACTTCCCATTATTAGTGGTGTCTCCCCCTTTGTGGGTTGTGATACCTGTTTCTAAGAATGATTTGAATCTTAGCTTTTGCCACATCCGGTCATTTTTCGAGGAGATGTTCATCGATGGCATTATTGATGTGGATGTATATAATTTTGTTTCTGTGGCATCACCTAAAATTCCAGTCTTGTTTGGGAACCCCAAGATACACAAGAACATCTATGATCCACCTATGCGGCAACTGGTCAGTGCCAGAGGAAGCATCACATATGCAGCGGCCAAGGTGGAGGACGAGATTCTCAAGAAGTATGTGGACAGAGTTCAATACATTTCAAGAGATTCTTGGGCATTTTCGGAAAAAGTGGGTTCTGTTCCATTTAATACTGATTGTATTCTCTTGACCATTGACGTATAAAATTTCAATTTGTTTTTTTCGTTTATTGGCGTTCTTGTTTACAACATAACCTGTGGATTATAAAGAACTTTGCACACATCTATCTGAATCCAGGAGTTTAATGGCGCTGGGCCTGCAAGGGTGGTTTTTTCACCAGTTTGTTTTTTGTTTTTTGAATTTTTAGAAGGTTTATGTCTTCCACCATGCAGGAAGCCAGTGGCACTTCAGACTCAGGCGACTTAACTATACTCATTAACCTCCTAACTGAGAAAGTGGATCATCTTTCACAGCAAATTGATGGGCTTTCACAAAGCGGTTCTTTGAGTCCAACTGTGCACCCCTCCAGTGGATTATCGATGGAAACTCCAGCTTTGTTACTGGCTAGTGGAACCGGAACTGACTTGAGAGTTGTTACCATCGGCAACAAAGCTTTACATAATACCGATAGCAGCGGTAAGCCTAAGGGCATTTTGGGAGGCCATACAAGTTCAGGTCAGAATATTGGATCCTCTCCAGCTATTCTCGGTGAAACGGAGGCACAGAGAAGGGGCTATGTTGAATTAAACTTGAACAATTGGTTAAATCGCCCCTTCAGTTTTCCTACTGGGGAAGACATCGGCAACATTGATATTCAAACTGAAGGATTGTCCAATTTACCTACTAAGCTCAACAATTTTGACCAAAAATTACTGAGGTTAAGGAAGTTACAACTTGAGGTATCCTACTTTGGGGAATGCCGACGTGTGAAGATTGTTCCGAAGGGGCTTCGCTCGGGGCACTACCCTACAGGTTTGGAAGATGGGTCGAAATTCCACCTTGACCTCTTGGCACTTTTTGATAGACATGGGAATGAATTGATCAACTTAATCTGCGCCCACTATCAGGAAGTTATTAATCAATTAACCATGGAACGTTCCAACTTAGATGAGGAAATTAAATCAGATACTCATTTTTTCAGATATCGTTATGAATACGAAAGAGTCTTTACCAGTATCGACCAACACATTTCCAAGACCACTATAACTAAAGTAAAGAAACTCCAGAGGGACATAAAAGCCTATAAAGAGGGGGTAGCATACCCCAAACCCCCTAAATCTCAAGGGAATTTTCTAGGGAATAGCAGAACCACCATGGGGTTGCTATCTGGCCCTGAGACCAATGGCCAACGTATGCACCCCCGTGAACTGGAGAATGGATCAACATTAAGGCGAACAAACCAGAGAATTTCAACGGAATGTGTTATGAGTATTGGGTTGGGTGTTAGCCAGGAAGAGCTGATTCTTGACAACTATGAAGAAAATTTTCAAGTCTGAACCTCATCCCCCCAGCCACAGTCGGGTCGGATGACGAGGAACAAATACAAAACCAGGAGGAACTGAGAGATCATGGTCTAGCTATTCCTTTAGTATCCCCAACGCAACCTTTGGAAAGACTTTAAAATTTACAATTTTTCACAGTTTGTTTTTTCTCAACCTTTGGTGGATGTTTTGGCTAAAGGATTAACTTTTGTACCCTCCTGTAGAGCTGGTGTTGGGAGGACTATATTGGACCTGAAACTTTTTGTGAGAAAGTTGAACCTGTCACTGTTGTTGGGTGATTCCCAAAAACACAAGAACCCTTACCACATACCAAGTACTTTTAATCCGCCATTACTCCCAGCTGTCGGAATTTTCGAACAATTGTGTGATCTTGACATCTGCCACCTCCTCAATTCAAGGCGCCAGGTTCATTTCAATATTATTAAGGAGGAGAGGGCCTTGTTAGAGGCACTCAGGTTTGCATCAGTTAGACTTATGCAACCCGACAAGGGAGGGGGATTGGTGGCTATGGATATGAATGACTACAATGACAGGATGTTGGCTATCCTATCTTCTGATACTTACCAGGAGGTTTCTAAGAATGAATTGAATCTTAGCTTGTGCTACATCCGGTCATTTTTTGAGGAGATGTTCATCAATGGCATTATTGATGTGGATGTATATAATTTTGTTTCTGTGGCATCACCTAAATTTCCAGTCTTGTTTGGGAAACCCCAAGATACAGAAGAACATCTATGATCCACCTATGCGGCAACTGGTCAGTGCCAGAGGAAGCATCACATATGCAGTGGCCAAGGTGGTGGACGAGATTCTCAAGAAGTATGTGGACAGAGTTCAATACATTTCGAGAGATTCTTGGGCATTTTTGGAAAAAGTGAGTTCTGTTCCATTTAATGCTGATTATATTCTCTTGAACATTGACGTATAAAATTTCAATTTGTTTTTTTCATTTATTGGCTTTCTTGTTTACAACATAACCTGTGGATTATAAAGAACTTTGCACACATCTATCTGAATCCTGGAGTTTAAAGGCGCTGGGCCTGCAAGGGTGGTTTTTTCACCAGTTTTTTTGTTTTTTGAATTTTTAGAAGATTGTGGCCATATGTCACACACCTCACCCACAAAACCCCTTCTATATGTTATCCACAACACTCTGAGTCAGCTATTGCACCTAGCTCATAGTCATTCACATACTTCAATAGGCAGATGCCTTCTGTTAGTCTGTGTGTTATGGACTACAATGAGGGGGAGTACAATTAATTAACCCTGTCTTACCGTGGCTGGCACTGGTGTGATGTGCATGTATTATTCAGACACCTTCTGTATTGTTGGTTCTGCCAGCAGTCCCGTTGCAAAACACATCTGTGACATACAAATGTACATCTAGTATACTGAGTGTAGGTGGAACACAGTCTGGGTGATGATGTCCTATGACCTGGCAAGGTTATGATATGCCGTGTGAATTCAACCTTACTGTCATCTACATCTGTACTGCGGACATCAAATAATTTGATCAAGATTCATGGCCTTTTAGACCAGACTCAGCAGGGTAGTAGTGCAGTACTTCCCATTATTAGTGGTGTCTCCCCCTTTGTGGGTTGTGATACCTGTTGGTGTGCACCATTCAGTGTGTACACAACCTGACATGAAGCTGTGTTTTACACGATGTGCATGTGGAGAGCAACTTGTTTTGCCATGTGTGTATGATACAACCTGGGATGTGGACAGGTCCCATGCAGCCTGAGTGCAGCTTGTACCTGCATAGTTGTGGGTACAGGGGCTCTGTAGTGTACATGGATATATGATTGTGTACCTGTTGTGGGGGGCAGTGTGTTTATGTTATCCAAGACCCTATCTGGATTGCTTATTCATGCTCAGCACTTGTTCAGAACTTGTAAGCACTACGTAAGCTACTAATCACTATAGCACTCAATCTTCCTCATTACCTAGAGGTAAACAGGTTTTGTACGTACGTTTCTCACTTTCTTAGAGTAAAATAGCTCTTATATTCACTTTCCTCAGTTATCTAGGGGAAATTAGTTTTATATTCAGGCATGTCCAAGGGTCAGCTGCCAGTGTTCTCTCCTGTCTATCTGATGAATCTGGACATCTTGAGGCAATGTAGACATTGCCTCCTATACACAGACAACCCTCTCTGCCTACCACCCAACACTACAACCTGTGAGTGATGCACTTATCTAGCCAAACTGGAGGTAAAGCTCTCTCCAACCAAGATTGACCCTGACAGTCATGTGGAGAAGGTAAACATTCACACCACCCCACACTCATTACATGGTCTCACTGAATCTACCCCACCATTAACTGGGAAAACTACTCGTGTACCAACTCATTAGCTCAACGCTTTCTGGAACTCATAATCACCAATGCACTGGATCAACTTATCCACACACCCACCGGGGCAACGATATCCTAGTCCTAGGCATTACCAACATGACTGGCTGGTGTTCCACACCTGAAGTCATCTCCTTGTTGGTCCGATCTGACCATAAGCTAAACACCCTTGATATCCACATCCCGCCCCCACCCCCGATTAAGGGAACAACAGTATAATATGTCCACAAAGCCAACTTCATGCTTCTTAAGACAGATGTGGTGAACTTCATGACACCCATGCAGATGGACAATACAGTTACAACTGCTGAATCCTACACAAATGCACTCTATAAGCACTTACACGAGTGCATGGATCGTGCTATCCCAAACATAACCAAGATGCTATACTCCTAATTAAGGAACCCAATCTGGTGATCCCTTGCCATAAACAAACTGTACAACAGAAGGAAGACACTGTTGCAAAAGAGAGTACAATCCCATGCATGGAGGAGCTCCCTGGTCAGCCTCAGTAAGAAGGTGAGATTCCTTATAAGATTCTCCAAAGCTGGCTACAGAAACAAAACCACCACTAATTCCAATGACAACTACAAAGCATTCTATAGCTATGTCAAATATCTCAATGTCAACACCCAGATCTGCTCTGAGTTACAGCACAAAGGCACGAACATTACAGAACCAACTGATATTGCCAACATCTTGGCAAATAGGATCAGTGCTACCTTTCCCACCTCTCACCCCCTAAAGGGCCCATATCAATACAGGAAGAATGCAGAGTCCCTGTAATCACAACTACGCAGGTAAAAGCTGCATACTCTAAAGCTAATATCACAGCATCCTAGGATCCCTCATGTTCATTCATTACAGAACCAACTGATATTGCCAACATCTTGGCAAATAGGATCAGTGCTACCTTTCCCACCTCTCACCCCCTAAAGGGCCCATATCAATACAGGAAGAATGCAGAGTCCCTGTAATCACAACTACGCAGGTAAAAGCTGCATACTCTAAAGCTAATATCACAGCATCCTAGGATCCCTCATGTTCGGTATATACTTCTCTGAGGTACAGGCAAGCACAGGAGGGCATTGCCTGAAAAGGTTTGCAGAAAACTGCAAATTAGGGGCCATTATTGTTTCCTCAGCTGATACAGACACCCTCCGGAAGGGTCGCACTGAGATGTATACCTGGTGTTAATATCATGGCCTCAAGCTGAATGCCACAAAGTGCATAGTCATCCCCTTTGGAGAAGACCAATTACCCAAATACTACCACATAGGTGCTAGTCCCCTACATACAGAAAAGGTAATAAGGAATCTGGGAACCCCAGTAGATAGCAATCTCTGCTTTGATAACTATAATGCCAAGGTGGTTAAAATATCCTTCTATGTGGCCACCCTAATCTCTAATGGGTTCGCATCCAGAACAAAGGAGGTCATTGTGTCTCTCTACATGACTTATTAGACCCATTGAAGGATAGAACACCCCATTTGGGATGTACCTTACAAGACAACTGCAACAGCTTAGAAGACCACAACAATACCACACAAGAGGATTACTGACCTCAAACAGATGACCCATGCAGCCCAACTAAAGAAACTCCAGCTATACTCAGTTGCATACCGCATACTCACAGGTGATTTCTGCTTGACATACAGGGCCCATGTCCAACCCAGTATTGCTGGATATGCTCCACCTAAACAGAAGCCCATGAGAGCCACATGCTCTAGGGATATACACCTAACCACAACGATGACTAGGACATGCTGGACAGATAGATCCCTAAACCAGAGACTCCCCATGCTTTGGAACATGATTCCAGTGAACATCAGGCAGGGCCCCTCAGTAGCACTCTTCAAGAGAAACCTTGACGGGTGGATGGGAGACAGACATGTACCCCAGAGATCACTGCAGTTGCTCTGCTGGACAGAGGCACAGGGAACTTATGGTTCTGGGCATTCAGATGCACAGGGAACTAACCTAAGGGGGTGGCGGAAGCCAACACACTCTAGCTAGGCTTATAAATACTCATAGGCAGACAGCCTAGTACTTAACTTTGAACTTATTACATATCTTATGCACATGGATAGTTAACTAGCACTTCCATTGTACTTTGCTATCATGCTGTTAAACTGTCGGGTGACTACAAGTCATATGTATCCTGTTATTGTGTATTGTAAATGCCAGTAGAACTAACTAATGTTTGCCTAACATAACAGTAATGCTGTGTAACTTGTAATACATATCTGCCTACAATACTGTACATTACACAGTTATTGGCACAATATCCCACAATGCATATCATAATTGCACAGTAGGCCAACCTTCAACATGTTATTCTCAGTAATACACCCATACATATGCCTGCTGTTACAATATATCAGCATATACTATCCCCTGTTATAGCACATACTTGTTGGACCAACTATGCCACTGGCAGCGGCTGGTGAGGATTAGTTGGGTTCAAAACCCTTATATAGCATCCCTTGTGGTGTATGCAGTGTTTGCCTTGTGACCTACAGCAGTACACACATAAATACTACAAGCGTTACTATGCTCAACAATACATCACTACAAGATAACTGTTTCCACGATATGCATTGCGTACACTTTAAATATTACAGAACAGGTACTAGATACACAGACATACTGAGTGTTCTACATACCATATTAGTAGCCGAAGGCATCGCTGACTGTTATTTCAATCCTTTTCAGATTGTGATTCAATCTTCTTTGTAATGTTCTGTTGGTATATACAGATGGTTTGAATGTGTGATAAGCCATCCTTTTATAGTTAAATATCGGTAACATGTGCTATCCTGACCACCAACTGGTGTTCCGAAGTAGTTAATTAGATGCACATCATCTCTGCAGCTACTCCATAAGCCAATACAATGGCAACAGTGGTGTATAATTGAGTACTCCACTTGTGCATTGTCCCTTTGCCTTACTTTTGAGGAAGACAGCCTGGATGTGTTGTTTGTGATGTATTTCAACAGCTATAATGAGACAGACAGATATATATTAGCTTCATGACTCCCGTGGATTGTGTGTAATTGCTAGAAGATGTTGTTCTACATGTGAGTACAGCTGTTATATTTCAGAACATTGCTACTTATGCAGGGCTTGCTTGTACCTGATACATCTGCAGATGTTTCAGTCTGGCAAGGATGTTTGGGCAGCTCAAGGCTGTATGGCTATGCATGAAATGTTAGGTGGTTTACAGTGTGCCCACCAGACATCCTTGGTTGGTTGTACATATGTATCATACTGTGCTGTTAATCAGTAATTGCTAACACTTCCCAGTGTACACACAACACTCTGGAACGGGATTAGTGCAAACAAACCCTGTAACATCAGCAGCTATTCCATTGTATAACAGCAACTATTTCACATAGGGCCATGTTAGTGTGTCTCTGACAAGGTATGTTAAGGCTTCTGCAGATGTCGTACAGTGAGTGAATGATTTGTGATGTTATTACAGTTTGTATTGTAATTTTTGTGGGTGTGGGGTGATGTTGGTGGGTGTACATAGCAGATGCAGGTGTGTAGAAACTGCTTTTATACATAATCGATTTGTGCGTGAGGGTTCCTTCCCTATTTGAACACCTATCCTTTAGTGGACTAATACTATGGTAATTTCAGGCTGATTCATTAAATCACTGTTAATTGGTTCCTGTAGGTGATGTTAGTCCTTGAATCCTTTTGGCAATACATCAGAATGTAATAAAGTGTTGCTACATGAAAGCTGTGTATTTCTGTCATAGGTATTTGCAGTCATTGGAGTTGTGTTGGTGACTGACCCTGTTTGGCTAGGGTTGCCACCTTTTCAAATGGCCATAGTGGGACATTTTCGGGACACACATCAGATTTTACTGGCTGACACAAACCCACGGTCAGTACAAGGGATAGAACATTCCTTTTTTTGCCTAAATATCAGCTTATTCTTGCATCAGTTTAGTTGCTTAGCCTGTTTCTTGTAACATGTACATATTTTAGATACAGAAAGAACTATTGTATGCAACTATTACATTACATATGGGACATAATTATGTCCTACAATCTCAGGACATTTGCCACATTTAATATTTTTGGTCAGGACACAACCGCCCAAAGAGGGACTGTCCCTCACAAAGTGGGACAGGTGGTAACCCTATCACTGGCTCATGTCCATAGTACATATTTGTAATAGTGTATAGGCATATACTCTCCATATCCTTTGTTCATAAAGTTTGGTTGTGGCAGAATCTGTGATTGCTATGGTCCATGTTATACTCATATATGAACACTTCAACCGCTGTATACAGGATACCTACAGAATTCCGAATGCACAAAATTCCGACGCCCACAGTACCAGGCCCAGACTCCCATATCCCACATTACCGACAGTGACAGTCTAACTCTCAAAAGTAACACAAACATGGAACACACACACGCACAAAAAGACACACTGCTACCCACCACATCCAAACAAACCATCCTACACTATGTATGAGCAGGTGGGCAAGCCCCCCTACACCCCTCATGTGGGAGGCTGTGCCCCCTCACCCCCCTACTTTAATATACTACCTCCTAGATCGCACAGACGCACAAAGCAAACCCACACCCACACATTACAGTCCCCCAGGAACACAGTCCACACTCAGAACACACACTTAAAAACACTACAGCCCTCAGAAACACACTTACACACAGTAACCTACCTGAACCGCAACACCAGAAACACTGACTAAATGTACCTTACCATCGGTTTTTTAAACCTCGCGCTTCTGGTGTTTCAGTACTGTGGTCTTTAAGCATTGTGATTACGCATGTCGGTATGTCAAGCAGTCTGTATTTGGTAGGTATCCCATTTATATGTACCTCCATGGTTATGTAGATGTTGTTAACTTATCTATATATCTACATATATATGTATATCCCCATATATCGACATATATATCTCTCTCTTCCTCTCTCTCTCTGTATATATATATATATATATATATATATATATATATATATATATATATATATATTTTATATATATAGCATACACCTTTCATTGGGTACATGCCGGTTTGTCCTATTTCCACACATACCTACCTTTTGTGTTTTAACCTGTCAGTATACACAGCTGCTGCTTAGTGGTAGGTTATTGCGAAGCTTGTGTACATGGTTGCATGTTCTAATCCTGGCAGTGCTCATTTTACCTCTCAGAGCAGGCACTGGTAGTGCAAGGGTGATTAACGCACATTTCAGCGGTTGTGTGTTTCACATGTTTATTATTCTGTGGAATACTACCTATATATGCAAGCTGTGGTTAAGGTATACTATGTAACATGTAAATCATCTCTGACTTTATTGGTATTTGAACCAGGACTCCACAGATATTATGCAAATGCTGTAGCCATTACACTATTGACATTGACGTTCCTTCTGCCTATTTCCTATGTCCATAGATAGGTTCATAGGTTCATAGATTAGTACTAAGCTAATTGCCCATGCGAGCCATTTTAAGCCTAGCCAATTATCCCTTGTGAGACTCAAACCCTGCACCTTGTGTTTGTAAGGCAAACACCTTAACCATTAGGCCACCCTCCCAACCCTGAATCCTATGTGTAAGCTTGGCTACACAACAGGCGGAGCCGCCCACACCCATTGAGCTCCTTGAAATACCGACATGTCACATGAATTGGGAGACTATACATTAACATCCTAACTACATTTGGCATAGCCACTCACTGAACTGGCACACTTTAGGAGAAACCTTGATGTGTGACTGGTCAACAGTATATACACCCCTGGGATCATGTGTCCCAGACACATACAGCCAGGGTGTGGGGGAGCCACTCCAGTTCTACAGCTGTAAGACCTGTTGGGGAAATTGAATGCTGTTGGTTTGTCATGTTAACATGCCCTTTTGAGATCACTATGTGCCCCTATCATCCTGCAGCACAACAGTCTTCAACAGTTCCAGCAACTCTGCCTGGAATCACTTCATTGGCTATGCTTGACAGAGGCTCAGTTGCTTCGTCAATGGTGCAGGTAAAGCCACCACACTGTAGCTATGCTTTTAAATGCCCTTGGGCTGATAGCCTACTGCCTATCTGTGAACCTCTACAGTGCAGGCCATCTAGAACATCATATGTGATTATACAGAGTTTTCTGATCACAATATACAGTGTAGATTCATCATGTAGTCAGACAACAGTTAAGTACATCAATAGCATACAGACTACGGATACATAATCACAGCAAAAGCCTATCTTGTAAGCTAGTGGACATGTATAGGTTTCAGGCTTTGTATTGCTTACCAGTAGGTTACCTACATGAAAGGTGGGACACAAGCACAGATGGGATACATGCCTGCAACAATTCCATACCAACTTGCATGTGTCAGCCTAAGGCTTTGGAATGCTGACCAAGGCTATTGACGTACCCATGATGCCATTTTTAGGCAGATCTCAGAGGTGGATCTCACCTCCATGAACTGCACAATAGCGGAACCAATGAGGGTTAAGCTACTCAACACCAGGGGTAGTACTCACAACATGCACACACTCACAGCACCCCTCAGTATGGACAACATCTACATCTGTTCTGTGACTGGGACCTGTATAAGGCTCCTATGAGCACACCGGCACTACCAGACTGCAACCCATAACACACATTTCCGCCACTGTACATAGACGGGCACAGACATGGAGGGGGGTGTATCCATATTCATCGGGGATACCAACACATCCAGGTTAGTGGGGCAGCATGATACCTCTGTGATCATCCATTTGCAGCTAACATCAGCCACGACTGCAATGCAAACTGTGAGCTGCTACAGATAACCCTCCATGACCCAGGAGCACCACTACAACTATCTGCAGACAGTGGTAAACATGACAGTCCTCCCAGACACCCTGTTATTGATCAATGTTGGCTACCCTACACTTAACTGGATAACCTACTCGACTATGCACTTCCAGGCACAGCACTTCCTGGGATTTATCACCTCATATGGCCTGTATCACTTGGTAGACGGACTAACAAGAGGTGAAAATATACTAGAAGTGGTAATCACTGACATGTGCAACAGGTGCACTACAGCAGAGGTAAACCGGTCACTGTTTAGATCTGACCATGAACTATTCACTGATGATGTCTACTCCCAACCATCTTCCCCATACAAGGAATACACAGTGAATACCTTTCCTACAGCTAAATCCACAGTACTAATGACAGAGGTGGGAGAGTTCACAAGCCCCCATGCTCAGGGATGACACTGCTCAAGATACAGACAGAATTAGGAATGCACTCTATAAACACCTACAAAGATGTATGGGTCGTGCCATCAGTGGGAAACCAGGACTAGCTACTCCTACACAAGGACAACAGTCTGCTGAACCCCTGCATTATACAGGATATGCAACAAAAGTTGTACAGTAGTCCAGAACAACAGCAAATCCCAAGACATGCAGACTTCCTTGACCAGTATTAGCAAGATACTTATGTTACTCATGTAATCATCCAAGACTGACATCCACAGGTAAATAGGCATGGATTTGGAATATGACCACAAAGGCTTCTTTGGCTATGTCAAGGATGTAAGCAGTAACACACAGATTTGCACTATGCTGGTGCAATATTGCACTGAATATACTGACCCTATTGATATCACCAACACACTTGATGATACATTTGGAGCAAGCTTCAACCCCTACTGGGCCCACAACAATGCCCAAAACGTACAGTATCCCAGACATCTGTGACATGCAGGTGGCAATGGCCCTTTCAAATGGCATGACAGAGCATCAACGGAGGCAGATAGTGTCCCAGACTGCATCCTGCAGACACTACAAGACAAAGTGGTCCCCTGCCTAATTTAGCAATTCACCATCAGCCTCTACACAGGCTACATGGCCATTCACTGGCACATGGCAACAGCTATTACACTCTACCAAGGTGGTGACACAACTGACCATAGTAACTACCACCCCATAGACCTGAGTAGCCTGATCTGCATGGCTATGGAGCGCATCCTCATGGCACTCATGAACATTGACAATGGTAACCTCCAGACATGAGTGCAGATCATGCCTACTGAACCAGTTTGACATCTTACAGTCATCTAGACTTTAGGTGTAGGGTGTGGTAGTTCACACATACTACCTGGACCTTGCCAAAGGTTTTGACACCATTCCCCACTCAGGTATTATTTCTACACTCACCAGCCAGTACATACACTCATACATCACAGGTTGGTTTGCCAACAGGCTTACACACAGAACCCACATGGTAAGCCTAGCAGCCTCCAGGTCCAACTCTTGACCAGTCACAACTGGTGTCCCAAAGGACTCAGTCCTGGGACCCCTACTGTTTTCCATATTCTTCTAAGAGGTATAGGCTAACACAGGTGGACTACAGCAGGCTGTGTTTGGTGATTACTGCAGACTGGGGGCCATAACTGGCAGTCCAGCTGTCAGAGACGTCCTTCAAGGGTCCTCACATAGACCAACACAGGGTGTCAGAATGATGGCCTCCAGCTAAAGGCTGCATACTGCATGGTCATTCCATTTTGGGAAACTACACACACACATATTAACACATGAGTGGCAGACAGTATAATTCAGATGACGTAATAAGGATGTGGGGACTAATTACATAGTGATCTCTCCTTTGACTGTCATATGTGTGAAGTAGTTAGGACATCCATCTATGTAGGCCATCTGATTACTTAAGGGTTCACATCTAAACAAACTTAGGTTATTGTGCCCCTTTACTCATCAGTCATCAATCGCATCATCAAATATAATAACCCATTTTGGATGTACCTCAGAAGACACATCTCACAGCTGGAAGGGCCATGAACGTACCTTGCATAGAGGGATAATGCTCTCAGACATGTGTCCTATGTTGCCAGACTGCATAAACTCATGCATTACTCAGTGGTATCTCATTTACTCAGGGATGATATTTGCTGGCCAACCAAGCCATGTCCAAGTCAGACTTAATGGATATGCTCCACCTATGGGCATCCATGTCACAGTGAGCCACACACTGTACTGAGCTACACCTTCCTACAACCATAACTGGAAGATGCTGGAGTGACAGATTCCTGTCATGGGTACTTTCCATTATTTGGAACTACATCCCTGATTACATTATACAAAACCCCTCACTAACACTCCAGGAAATCCTTGTAGAGTGGTTGGGGAACAGTGGATACACCCCAGGCATCCCACAATTGGCTCTGCTCCACAGAGGGACAGTAAGTTAATCAATGGGGTGGTGACAGCTGATACTTTTTGGCTATGCTTATGAGTGGCCTCGGGCAGTTAGGCATGTACCTAACTATATATCTATGAACCTACACATACAGTATGGACACATGCTGATAGCTTAATTTACTGTTCAGGTATTGACTTATCTTGTGCCAATGGCAGTTGCATGTACAATAGTTGAGGGCTACCTATGTAGGATGCACACAGTAGACCACCTATACATGACAATTTACAGGTGATCGTGTGTGTGTGCCATCCATGTTTGCTGTGTGTGCAGGTGGAGAAGGGTGTCAGTCCATAAGTGCCTACAATGTCAGTGTGTGTGCTATATGTTCCCTCTTTGCAAAGGCATAGGCGTACTGGGCACACCTCCATTTGCCTACTGGGGCTTTCACAGGGTGTTTGTGGTCTGAGTCCCTCTGTGCCTGTGGGGCCCTTGGCAATGGTGGTGGGCTGTGAGGGCCTTCACCATTCTGTCCCTGCTGCAGCTGTTTCCGCAGGATCATATTGTGTAGCATGGCACATACTATGAAGATGTGGGCACATGTGCCTGGAGAGTACTGCAAGGCTCCACCAGATATGTCCAAGCAACGGAACCATGATTTTAGCATCCCAAACACGTGCTCTATGATGATTCTGGTTTCTGTGTGCCTCATTATGGTGTTCTTGCATGGCTGTGTGTGCATTTATGATGGGATTCATCATCAATGGTTCCAGTGCATAGCCACCATCCCCCACCAGGTGGCCATATGGGATGTCCCCCCTGGCAAATACCTGATACAGCTGTGAGGCATGCCAGATGTGGGAGTCGTGATAACTTCCAGGGCTGCCAGCATACACATCCATGATAATGCCCTGGGCATTGCACACGACCTGGCAGTTGATGTAGGGGTATCCCTTGCAGTTTATGTAGCGGCTACCCTGCACACCGGGTGGTGTCTTGATGTGTATGTGTGTGCAGTCTATTGCACCCAGTATCTGCAGGTAGTCTGCCACGTGGTGGAAAAGACGCATATTGCTGGCCAACTCCTTCTGCATTCAGGGGAAGTATATGTGCTCATTGGCATGTGGTAACATGGCATCCAGGAACTGGTGGAGTACCCTGGATGCTGATGCCTGTGAGATCCCCATGATATCCCCAGTTGGCCTTTGAAAGGTACCTGTGGCTAGTATTCTCAAGCTTACACATACCTTCATGTCCACTGTGATGGGTTCCCCTCTGTTATTTCTGGCTTTGAGGAGTGGCCAGCACAGCTCAATAAGTTGCTGTATGGTGTCCCTGTCCACCCTGTAATGCTTCTACTATCTCCAGTAGGTCATGTAGCCCCTGGTAGGTTACCCTGGGTCTGAACACTCTTCTCCTCCTCCGGTGCCTGAGATGGTTTTCAGCATCATCCTCCACACCACCATCAGTCTCCAACACATGCTGGTGAATCAAAGCTATGGCAGCCCCTAACATGTACATATTAAAAGTTCCCCATTTGTATACACCAATGGTGCAGAGTGTCTGGGAATACACAATTGTGCATGTGGGGCTTTCACACCTTATACTATTGTGCAATGGATGATGCTGTTGTAATTGGGTGGGTATGTGCAATTCCAGCTGCAGGGTATCTTAATTATGGGTTTTACAGCAGGTACTGCTATTGTGGGGCCTTTGGTGTTGACTTACGCTTGGCTGACATGATTCATCTATTGCCCTTTACTTCACTTTTCAACCCGATTCCCCTCCCATTGTCAGGCATACATCCAGCTGCCTGCTTTTTTGTTTTGTACTTTCCCAACCCAGGATTGTGTTGCAAAATGTGTTATGTAGCTGATCTGCTGCAAGTTTGCTTTGTTCTGCTGTGACAGTTCTCTTTTCTTTGCAGTACAGCACCTCCCCTTTCCTGTTCTGCAGGTAGCTGCTAGCAGTCTTGTTAGCTGTTGTCAATGGCCCACTGTGAGTTTCTAGGTGTTAATTACTCATCTGTACTCCAATTACCATGCTGCAGCATTTCCTTATTGTCTTCCCGTATCCTTCCTGTTTCAGCTATGGTGCGCACCTTGCACAGCCATTTACCGGGTTTCAAGTGCGTTTTCATCCACGTTCTCATGCACTTCCGGTTACCTTGTGTGCTCTCAGCTAATCAAAGCTATGGCTACTTCCACACCCCTATCCAGCAGCTTTGCTTAGCAACAGGCAACCCGGATTAGCAATGCTCCAATGTGCTTACAGCTATGGTGGCACACCACT
This sequence comes from Protopterus annectens, assembly GCF_019279795.1. Taxonomy (NCBI): domain Eukaryota; kingdom Metazoa; phylum Chordata; order Ceratodontiformes; family Protopteridae; genus Protopterus; species Protopterus annectens. Next base: position 1,079,153,924 of record NC_056741.1, read on the forward strand.
CTCTTGATGTCATGTTTACCTCCAGGCCACACCTCGGTGTTGTACCACTACACTGTGTGGTGCACCCTTATGCCAGCGGAGATTTTGTGATTCAGTATTACTTGACTTATTTGCATGGCATTGACTACTAATTCCAAGTTACCACGCAGAACACTGTCACAGACCCTTAGCAACCTTTACACCATGGTTGTGGTGTAGCATGCATGGCATTGACTATTATGGGGAGTTCATGAATTGTGTTACATTGCAATTTTATGACATCTAAATATATTTTCATTGTGATCCCGTTTGTGCACCGATGCACTGCAATTTTACTTTGCGTTAGTGTGGCCATGACATTAAATGTTATTTTTTATGTGTTGTGCATTTTTTTATACCATTGGCTATATATTTAGCCATTGGCATATATTAACATTATAATACATAAGTTTGGTCCACTTTCATGGCTCCGATTTTATGTTTGAAAAAATGTAAACCGTTTTTTTTGGTTTACATTTCTTCATGCTTACGCTACGCCTGCACCACTTCATGAATCGCTATATACCTTCATTTGCATGCTACACTGCTGCGCATGGGGTAATTAGCATACACAACATACATGCATACATGCATTAGCATACATGCGCCGGGAGCTTTGCAGCTCTGGAGTACACTGGTAGTGCACGTGGAAACAGCTCTTACCTGAATTGCTCAGCAACCATATTTGGCATTTGATCGCCGACACTACTCCTGCACCTGGTGCAAGCTTCATGAATCCTGGGATTATCTTTTATGATTAACTGTGTGTGTGTGTGTGTGTGTGTGTGTGTGTGTGTGTGTGTGTGTGTGTGTGTGTGTGTGTGTGTGTGTGTGTGTGTGTATTTAGAAAATAAAACACTGAGCCAGAAAGAAAAAAAAAATGAAGGCAGAAAATACTGGACTACTACAATACTAAATCACAAACTACTGAAAACATCTCTCCCACTAAATACAAGTCAGTAAATCCCAGCTTGAAAACTGAGATCAGCTGTCATCTTGACAGTAACACTGTTAGTGAAAGGGGTTTTAATAATGTGATATGTAGTACAGCACCATCTTACTCATGTATTTTAATCCTAACCCTAAGTCTGTCCCCCCAACCCTACACAAAACATGATTAAAAACATTCTACCTAACAGTAACACTATTCAAGACAAAAAAACACAGAGCATACACAACACCATATCTATCCCCTTATCTAAACCTTACTCAGACCCGCAAACAGGTGCATTTTCCTGCACACTATCTACTTCCACTGTATAAAACTTGACAGCATTAAATTCTGACAAGGTTGCATTTATATTTTGAGCATTCTTTATCTGAATAGTAGCTACACATATGCACAGAAACATAATCAGATGAACACAAGAACCTAAAATCAATGTCAACAGGCACACACTGCATGCAATGCCTGTACATATGTACACGTTTAACACAGCATAAACATCTATAAATGGATATGTGTGTGTGTGCGTGTGCATATATATGTAGATAGATAGATATAAATATAAATAACACTGGTTGCCATTTCCTTTAAACTGTAATGTTCTGCATTAAAGACTAAAGACCTTTTTTTTTTCCGGGTCTTCACCTGGTGTGAAAGACGTTTTGTCCTGACCCGGCCAGTCAAGAATCTGTCAACCATAAGAGGATGTAAAAATATGTGCTGGTATAATACCAGCACATATTTTTTCGTCCTCTTTTTTGTATAAGAAAATATGGTAACCTAGGGATCAGGAGAGCTGGTGATATTGAAGGTAACTGCTTTTTTGCCAGATCTTGCCAGGGAGGATGATACCATAGAGGTGCTGCAGTGGTTAATCATGTTGGTTACTGTCAAGTCCAACATATGTATCACATCTTGTGGGGGGTATCAAGTAGCTGTCCTAAAGTTTAGCATTGATAAGATGGGGGAATCTCTGGGCATTTCTGTTCTGGCATGGTTGGTTTTTGAATCAGTGGTTGGGTAATATAAGTCTATGAGGATCAGGGTAACAGGTTGAATCCTGATAGATTTGTAGTGGGCCAGATATTTTGGGTGGGTTACATTGAGTCAGATATGTTTGCCTGTAGGTACGTATAATTTGCATAGGGGTCTTGTCATCGGTTGACTGCACTTGAGTGTCTTGTGTGTGTCAGACTGTTTGACCAGCATGGAGGTGTGTGTCTGTCTAATATATCTTTATACTCTCCCACCTTTGGCTTTGCTGCACACATTTTGGAGTCTGGCTGTGTGACAGGATGAGTGATTAGGTAAGGATGGGTTGCTCTCTGCAGATGTGGCCCAGGTTTCTGTGAGTGCACAAATGTCACCATCTGCCAGGGTTACAAATGCTTGCAATGAGTACATTTTCCTGTTTAGACTCCTAGCATTTAGCAGCATGGCCTTTTCTTTGCATTTTGTTGAGTGTTATATGTTGGTAGTATTGACCCCATGACTTTCCCTAAAAAGGCACTGTGGGGGAGGCAAGGACCTTTGCTAGAGATCTGAAGGCCAAGTGAGACAGATGCAGGCCTTCTCTAGCAAAGCAGCATGGTCTATCAGTCATATGCTCCCAGGCTGCCAGACAGTGGATCTCCCTGGGATGACACCAGTTAGTAAGCCAATTGTTACTGACAATCATTTTCTGTTTGTATTGAGCCATCATTCCAGGTGGCGGTAGAATGCTGCTTAAGGCTAGGGACATACCTGCATGGGACACATATTCAGCAAGCTGAATCATGCCTGTCTTCCTATAGTCTAGTGAGGTACATCTGACGTCGTTCACACCACCGTGGACTAGGCCAGAGTGATAACAGTACATGTTGTGGTGTGACCTGAGTGCATGTGTGATATGGCAGATTATGGCACCTGACAGACAGGTGAGCATGACTTTCTCCTTATACAGCCTGGTGAGAGACACAGCTGTGTGTGTCACAATGGAGTCTCCTATGAGTAATATGTTGGGTTTATGGTAAGGCCTTAGTGGTTGTGAGACACTGGTGTGTGGACTATGCATGTTCTGTGGTGTGTAGATTTTTAAGTTCCCATGGGTTTTTGCCTCTGAGGTGTCCTTTGTTTGCGCTTTTGTTTTGTTGATGAGCTCCACTTATATTGGGTGCATATTGTGTAGTTGTGGGTGATGTTTACTGACTCCATATCCTGCAGGGTACCTATGTTACTGGATGATTTGTTCTGGTGTGCACATTTTCCCTTTGTCTGACCAGTGGTTCCCCTTCCCCTTATGTGTGTCTCTTTGTCCTTTTGTAGTCCAGTCATAAGCTTTGCCCACAGTGGCTGCTGTTATGTATTTGTATTTCTGGTGTGAGCAGGGTAGATGTTATAACATCACACACAGGGTAATGGGCTTCACACCTCTGAGTGTAGCTTTTTAGCAGGTTGTCCATCATTGCTCCACTACATGTGCTGTGATCCTCAGATGGTTTGTCTTGCTATGTTATTATGAGGCTGCATGTTGGCACTAGCTGTCAACCTGTCACAGACTGACATCTGGACAGGCCCATATATGACAGTCAGACACAGGCCCACACATGAGGACAGGGTGTTAATAATGCTCTGGTAAACTTAGACAGTTGGGAGACTGGTTTGGTATTTGCTTGCTTTTTCTTATGGGTATGACGTCTGCTTCTCCACTGTCTGCCATTTATGTTTTAACATGAACCTTTCTTGTTTTGCAAATAGTTTGGCAGGCAAATGCAATGTTAGGACAAGCATAACAGATATACATGGCATACCTGTGGTCCTTCTGTGACAGCCTGTCATTCCAGGGGTATGGATGGTGGCCAGTGACTAGTTGTCAATGCTGACACAGTAAGGTGGCAGCCATTTATAACCTGGCAGTACAGTAACTTTCAGGTACCTGCTGTCCTACTAGGCACCGTACCTCTCAACCTCTTAAAGCCAGAAATCTAGAGAAAGCCATAAATAATTGGGTGACAAAGGGCCAAAATAGGGAGAAGTGTTAAATCTTGCCCCTGCAAACATAGATTTTGAGAGGTACGCTAGGCACTGTGTAGGTACCTCTGAACTGTGTACTGCCCATATGAGTGGACCCCTGTCCCTGACTCGTCCATCCTTCCTGCTCTAATGGATATTGACTTTTGGACAGAGTGTACAGGTCCTACTGTAGGTGTAGCTGACATGCAAAATAGTTGGCACAGAAAGTCTTGGAACATGGACCCTGTCAATGACAGTGCTGTACCTAGGCCATTAAGCAACTACAGCCAAGTGTAAGTGCTGCCCACTTCCTGACAGTATTAACCACACATATACATAGCTCATCGACTCCTGCATATTGTGGATGTGCAACACGTTATCAAGTTGACTGAGACAGTCCTGGGAATATGTGCCCTTCTGCTATTACCATACAAACATACATGTTACTGCATTTGTATTGGAGACACGGGTGTGTTGTGGGGGGGGCATACTTGTCAATTGTACATATTTGCACAGACTGTGCAGATGTTGGCTTTACTTTTTGACTCCATTTAGCATAGTGTTGTGCCTGCCTTGGAGAATAATGGCATATCACTAAAGACCGAAGGTTAGGATGTAATGGCAGACATTTGAGTTTCAGACTTCCTACCCATCAGAGACTTCATGCAACTGCAAGACCTGCTGTAATATCACTGTGTAAGTCTGTCAGATGACTATTTCATCAGTGTCCCTATTTGTGGGCCTTTGCCAGACATTTCTTAATGGATTTCTATGGCTGACTTGCTGGGAGAGGCTGAGGTGTGAGTATGGAACAACAACATTGACATCCATGGATGTGACCTATGACCCCTAAGTTATTTGCCCCCACATACACTGCAGTGAGTTTTGTCAGCTAGGGGACTACTGCATACTCTGTGGAAGCCAGTACTGGGCAGAAATTTCCTGTTGCCTCACATAGCTCTCAGTTGTCTGCTGCTATCCCGGTAGCCACCCCATTCCCTTGCATACATGTAGCAATACCTGAGATATGCTACCAAAACATACTACTACATTCATCTGTTGTTAACAAGAATGACTTACCTTGTGCCTGCAGCAGTTGTGAGGATGGTGCTTGAGGGCTGACTTTGTCGGATGCATGAAGTATACAGCCTATACATGATAAAGTACAGGTAGTGTGATGTGTGTGGCATCCATTTTACTGTATATGTGAGTCAGAGAGAGGTGTCAGTCCATGGGTCCCTAGGGTGTCAGTGTATATGCTATGTGTTGCCTCTTTGCCAAGGCCAGGGCATACTGGGCATGCCTACGAATGTCTACAGGGACAGGCTTAGGGGTTCCTCCTCCTAGTCCCCCTGTGCCTGTGGAGGCCTTAACAATGGTGAGGGCTGTGTGCTTTTTTGCTATGATGTTCCTGGTGCATCTGTTTCCACAGGATCATATTGTGTAGCATGGCACATACTATGAACATATGGGCACATGTGGCTGGAGAGTGCTGCAAGGCTCCACCGAATATGTCAAGGCAGCAGAACCATGACTTCAGCATTCCAAACACATGATATATAATGTTCCTAGTTTGTGCATGTGCCTCATTATGGCATTCTTCAGTGGATGTGTGTGCATTTCTGATGAGTGTCACCATCCACAATTTCAGTGCGTAGTCAGCATCCCCAACAAGATGGCCATACAAGATGTTCCCCCCTGTCAAATGCTTGGCAGACCTGTGAGGCATGCCAGATGTGGGAGTCAAGATAGCCACCTGGGCTGCCAGCACACGCATTCATGATAATGCCCTGGGCATTGAGCATGACCTGGTAGTTGATGGAGTGATAGCCCTTGCGTTTGACATACACTCTACCGTCTTCACCAGGTGGTGCTTTGATGTGGACGTGAGTGCAGTCTATGGCATCCAGTACCTCTGGGTAATCTGCTACATGGTGGAAGAGATGCATATTACTGGTCCTCTCCTAAGGGGTGCTGGGGAAATAAATGTGCTTACTGGCATGTGACCACATGGCATCCAGGAACTGGTGGAGTACCCTGGATGCAGATGCCTGTGAGACCCCCATGATGTCCCCAGTAGGTCTTTGGAAAGTACCTGTAGCTAGTATTCTTAAGGCTACACATACTTTGTTTTTAACTAGGATGGGTTCTCCTCTGTTGGCTCTGGGTCTGAGGTGAGGCTGGCAAAGCTCGGTGAGTTGCTGAAGTATGTACCTGTCCACTCTGTTGCACTCTAGTATCTCCAGATCATGTAGCCCCTGGAAGGTTACCCTGGGTCTGAACACACTTCTCCTCCTCAGTCTGGCCCGGTCTTCAGCATTAACCTCATCACTGCCCTCAGTCAAAGCACATACAGATGTAGCAAAGCAGTATAAGCCCCTAACATTTTGTCAGTTAAAATTCCCAAGTGTGTACACCAATGGTGCAGAGTATGTGGGGAAAAACAGACTGAAAGGTGTTTGCATACTTTATATTGATGTGCTGCAGATGCTGCCTGTGTGTTTGGCTGACTATGATATATTCCACCTGCCAACTATATTACTGAGGGGTATGAATAGGCCACTGTGAGTGGCAGAGTCCATATTAGTGATTTGTGGTTCACTTCCTTTATTCTGCTATTTACTTTTTTTGCTCTATTTCCACTGTGTTTAAGCCCTGCAGCACGCTGTGCAAACTGTTATATTTAGTGTAAACACTCCTAAGTAGAAAACGCCCTCTCCTGGGCACGAAAATGGTTATCATTTCTTGAAGCAACTAAGCACAGCTAAGCAGCCTCAGACACACCCCCTTGTTTAGCTGTGCTTAGCTCTGTGCAAATAGGAGCCGTGGAGCTCCAATATGCTTACACCAAGCATGACACACACTCTTCTCATGTCACCTGTTTCTTCTGCTTACACCACTGCATTATAACTGCTACACAGTTAGGTACCTGCAGACACAGTCTCCCATTTTGCTATTCAATAAATTTAGTTAATTTACATAACCCACTGCCTTACTCCCTAGTTATACCACTACACCGGAGCCTATGTCCTTATCAACTACTGTTACCTGTTATTGTTATGAGTCTGCATGCTGCCCATTATAATGGCAGAATTCATCTTTCACATTTAATTGACTTTTTACATTTTTTAAAAATTTTCTGAACAATCACGTTTGCATGCTGCTGCGATCCGCTTAAACGGCCGAAATCGGCGCCAACAAGGATGCTTATCTGCTTGCTGGATCACAGATTCACCTCATTTGCATGGTTTTCATCAGCAGATGAGGTGATTTGCATTTTCGATGGTGTCCATATCAGAATAGTGCTGGGAGGCTCGTGCATGCCCCCGGCCTTGTTTACTGGATCGCACAGGCTCCGATCTCCGTGTTCATGCCGTGCCACTATTCTTACATGGAGATTAGCTTTGTGTAAGCTTTATTGATTCCTGTCCATAAATATAGATATAGATACAGATATAGATATAGATATAGATATAGATATAGATACAGATATAGATACAGATATAGGTATAAATATGGATATAGATATGTGTGTGTATGTGTGTGAGTGAGTAGATATAGATATAGGTATAGATATGGATATATATATATATATATATATATATATATATATATATATATATATCCATATCTATACCTATATCTATATCTACTCACTCCCACTGATTCTTTTTTCATCTCCTCCTTTAACAAGACCGCAATCACCCCCACAAATCATACCAAACTCTTAGGAGGTGAAATAGATAATCATCTTAGATTTGACCTGCATATTTCTATAACCATAACAAAGTATATAAAAAACTTGGCCTACTGTATCGCAATAAAAAATTCCTCACTGACCACTCCAAAACTACAATAGTGAAGACTCACCTACTATCCACCCTACTTTATGCCTCCCCTGTGCTTACAAATCTCCGCAAATCCGACCTAAACAAACTTGATAGCTGTTATAATAAGATAGACAAATTCGCTACAACCTCTCCCATCATAACACATCACTGTGAATGCCTAAAAAAACTCGGTTGGCTAGAACTACCACTACTACTTCAACTCAATCAACTATCACTAGTCCACAAAATAATACATAACTCTGATAACACCTCAGCCCTACAAAATGTTTTGCAACCCTATACAACCACCAGGCCCTTGAGGTCTAGCACACAAAACCTCCTCAAAGTAACCAAATATAACAATGAAGCTGATAAGTCTGTCTACAGCCACTATATAGCAAAAACCTGGAGCTCCCTTCCTGCCCACATAACTGACAACAAATCCTCATCACAGTTCAAGAAACTTGTTAAAACTCACTTTTTGAATAATCGACTGTGCTCCTGTATCCCCCCTGGCTAATGTCTCATCAGAACCCTTCACCTAACTTAAGTAACTCTGCTAAGCCAACCAATTATAGCTCTGTACCCACTTAGGACTGTTAATCTACTGCTCATCCCATCTCTCTAGGAGTTAGGGAAAACTACCCCAGCAATGTTGTGCTTTCCATAAGCAACTAAAACTAGGAGAAGACATATTGTAAATCAATTTGTTATCCTTCTCAACTAAAACCAGGCGAAGACATATAGTAAATCACTTTGCTATCCTTCTCAACTATAGCGAGCATCATCTGCTCTTTTGGAGCCTTATTCTACATCTCTCTGCTTTTACTCTCATAGTAAATCTATCACAGGAATCCTAAACTTAGGAATATCTTCTAAAATTTAATATTATATTGTACAGAATGAATGTATCCAATTTGTTAGTTAATATGTATGTAAAAAAACAAATAATCTCCGTGGTATCCCCGAAGTCTCAAAACAACCCACTAAAGTGTAACGGGTCCAAAAACAAAACAGTATAAGAAACTTCTCTGTGTAGAAGATTTTAAGACGAGTTTAAGTTCGCTACTTCTACTACTATTGTCTGATCTGATTAATATACAGTGATTAACTAGAAATATATGGACTGAAAATCTTCCACACAGAGAAGTTTCTTAAACTGTTTTAATATGTATGTCAAAGTCTCTTCTATGGAATTTGCATGTCAAAAGTCTGTCCTTAAAACTATGTTTTGTAAAAAAAAATTGTTCTCTTGGAGCTTTTCTCCCCAGGCCTCCACTGAAAATGGACTTGTAATTCAGTTGGACTCTCCCAATCAACAAATGTAAAATAAAATAAAATAAATAAATAAATATTCATTTACATGGCTTCTCACTCTCCCAGTCTAGACAGTAATATGGCATGGCTAGCAAATCCTTGTCATGTTGTTATGTGAGGCAAGCACTTGAGACAGGCTGCTCTCAGCAGCCAGTCTTCCTGCTTCCCTGGCAATCTCTGTCATTTGGTTACAGACCACAATAAGAGCAGGTGGTCTGATCTTCAGAGAAAAAGGTTTCTCTTGTGGGCATTTTTTTATTTTGTCAAACGTTGGCAAAGCATCATATATATCTGCAGGTGGTTTATTGATTTATTTCACTCATTTATTCCGCATGCCTGCTTCCTAACTTATAATCATTAAGAGTGGTAAAGTCTGAATTAGGATATAACAGCATTTCCAGATTTGCTGTGGGTTATCTCTAAGAAATACACCATTGCCTTTCAGGATGTAGCATAAACTTATGAGTCACAGACAAAAACCAGTAAGGCAACCCTCTACACAATTCAATATCCTAATCATAGGTGACTCTATTATCTGACACACCAACATGCCACTCAACAAGCTGTGCATGGACAGAGTCATGCTCAGTTGTCTATCAAGTGCAATGACTTACTGCATTGCACATACACTCAAGTTCTTTCAGCACAGATGCACATATGCCACAGTCATAGTGCACAGAGGTAGGAATGACCAGAGATGTACCACCCTGGACTATATGAAGAGAGACATGATGCAGCTCTCGGAATATTTGTCTAGCCTTGTGAAACATTCTCTAAAACAATAAACCACCGAACCACTGGGACTGTAGGACAACCCACTTAACCACTGGGACTGTAGGACAACCCACCGAACCACTGGGACTGTAGGACAACCCACTGAACAACTGGGACTGTAGGACAACCCACCAAACAACTGGGACTGTAGGACAACCCACCGAACAACTGAGACCGTAGGAAAACCCACCGAACCACTGGGACCGTAGGACAACCCACCGAACCACTGGGACCGTAGAACAACCCACCGAACCACTGGGACTGTAGGACAACCCACTGAACCACTGGGACCGTAGGACAACCCACCGAACCACTGGGACCATAGGACAACCCACCGAACCACTGGGACTGTAGGACAACCCACCGAACCACTAGGACTGTAGGACAACGTCAGTTTATTAGAAAATATCAAAAAGTAAACGAAATTACCGCTTTCCTCCCAAAGTGTCCTGAGGCAAATCACAGCACCAAAATCACAAATACAACCAACCAGGACACACCACGAGAACTCTAATATTTTCCAAATGTACTTTATTCCAAAAACGATAACAAGGAATGAGCGCTTTCGCGTGCTTCTTGCACGCTTCTTCGGATACAAATTACACAATTCAACCTGATCTTTTATATACTACTATAAGTGCTGAACATCATTGACCTATTAAGCAATCAATCAATCAATCAATTGTCAATTAATTCAAGCATCATTGTATGAAAAAACTCAGTAAAAACTTCAAAACGGAGCTTTAAAGTTCAGCATAAAATATTAAATTCAAACAATAGTTGCTCTTACACATATGATAGCTCATTCAAATGTTTATACATTCTGTTACAAAAACGAACATTTTACGAACCATAATTATAACTATGAACCGATAAAAACATTATAAAACTTTATAAAACATGGCAAAAGTTACATGAATACCTCTTACTAAGCTACTTCAACATTAAAAACTCATCTTGATGCCAAAGTATATCTATGTACAGAAAACACTGTTCGAATAAACATCATGTGTTTATGACTAATATCAGTGATATTTACTTCAACTCAGTATATACATATATACAAAAAATAATCCCATATGTTTTTAAAATCTTTGAATATTGTATATAATCTTTCATGAACAACTCAAGTTATTCTTGCAAATCATTCCGTGTTACATTTCAAAGGTTTCAACTTTACCTGCAAGTACATATTCAATAGATGTAATCCAATCTCATACATAATTCTATTAAAAGACGACTGGATGGATAAGTCACCCGCAGTGAATAAGAATTCAAACTTATTAATTAAAAATTACCTATCAAACTGAATAACATTCTGATGCTGGTTTCGGGTCTGCCATCCCTGAGAGATCACTCACTGTATTCATGTTCATGAATAACCATAGACCTGTGTGAATGGTCGATGTTAAAAATATGATTGTAGTTATCTTGTTTATTTCAGTTGACCTGCATAGTTGGTCACCAGATCTACATATAATGCAGCCTCCTAATGTTTAGACAAACATCCATCCTTCCTCATATAGATGTTGTACTATCGTCGCTGTTGTAAATAGTCATCAGCTCTATCAACATATAACTGAAACTATCTAGAGCAACGAACGATGGTGCGTAATGTTCGTTGTAATATCATAACATTTGACTTCTCAGTGGGTTCTCAAATGTTACTGAGAACAAAACCAAACATCCCTCATTGTTATTATGAATACCATTGTATTATCGCTTTAATTCTAATTTGGCTGACTTTATATATTCAAGTATTCCCATGGGATCCTCCTACTTAATCTCGCGATATCATTTTTTGTTGTTGTTTCTAAAGTATGGAAACTCAGGCTTCTCTAAACGGTGTTGAGAAATATAAGTGAAGTAAATATTCTGCATCTCTGGAGTGAACCCCATATATAAAAAATTAAACAATAAACAAACTTAAATAAAAAGTAAAATGAAAATAAAAATATAAATAAGAATGATCAATACTGGATGTTGAAGCTTCTGTCGGACAGACAGGAGACTTCTGCTTATAATGCTCCCATATAGATTTAACTGTGAGATTCTCTGGTATCAAGATGTTAAAGATGGTACATATTAGCTTCATGCTTGCTGTTGTCTTGGCTCAGATATAACTAATAGAAATATGGCTAGTCACTGTGTTAAATCTAAGTGATTCCAATAAAAAATATATATGTATTTAAATATCATTGCCTTCAAGCCTATGTGGTTCAAAAACCTAAATTTAAATGAGTTTAAATTTATATATGCTGTCATGATGAAATATTCCTAGTTTTCACACTGTGATAACGTATGTATACTCTTCTTCTACTCAGATAACTCTCTGCTGTATGCATCATCATACAAATACTATTCAACAGTTGATATACAGGCTTGGAAGGAACCAAACTAACATCTAAGATGTTGTAGTATTACTCCTACTCTTCATTGTATAAAAGGTTTGATACTAACATAATTGTTTATTCCTGGTTCTCTGTGAGCCCCTGTTCTAAAAATCCATTCCATCTCCAGTCTTGCTAAGGTATTGCTATTATCCCCCATCCTGGGCCCAATGGGCACTGTTTGTAGTATTCTAAATTTAAAATTGTGTGTTGGATTTGAATTAATATGTTTAGCTAGTGCGTTCAGTTCCAGATGTTTGCGTATATCATACATATGGTTATATATTCGCTCTCTAAGTCTCCTCTTGGTGAGGCCTATATAAAAAACTGGACATAGATCGCAATTAGCCATGTATATTAAATTTTTAGTGTTACAATTGGTCCATCTCCTGGGGAGAAAAGTAAAATGGCCATGTGGATGTGAATATTCTTGTATGGTATTAATGTATGGACACATACTGCAACATTCACAGGGATACGTTCCTGGGTTCTGAGCATTACTTGCCACAGCTAAGGTGTTGTGCTGTGGCTGTGCTGAAAAAATAGTTTTCAGATTGTCACATGTCCGGAACACAAAACCAGGTTTCTCACCAACTATCATCCTGGTTTCATCTGCTGTAATGAGGATGTTCCAATGTCTAGATATAATGTTTTTAATTTCGTTGATATCATTAGTGTATTTCAAAGTTAAATTGACCTTATTGTTACTTTTATTATATGTTGGTACTAATCCATATTTCACACTCTTCTCTCCATTCCTTATTCCACAGTACCTATTCTGTACTACAAACTCATTATTCTCATGGGGTATAATCTTAAGTCTCGTTTCCTGTACTAATCAGCTGTTATAGCCCCTGGCTATAAACTGCCTTTCCATCTTATCAGCCTCTGTTTGTAATGTAGCTCGATCTTTACATACTCTGTTCAGCCTCCAAAATTGTCCATTCAGTATCCCCTGGAACATAAATCTCGGATGCATGCTTCTATACTCTAATAAAGTGTTCCTCCAGCATGTTTTTCTAAACATCTTATGTGACAGTCTTTCTTCATTATCATAATATAACGTTAAATCTAAATAATTAATTTCATTATATGAGTATTCATAGGTAAATCTCAGAAAGGTCGTTGTTGTTTCTATATATTCTACAAACCTCTTCAGCTCATCTGTAGTACCATCCCATGCCAATATAATATCATCCACGAATCTCCTGCAAATACGTATTTTCTCCATCCAGGGATTATCAAATATGTATTTCTGCTCCCAATTATGCATTACTAAATTCGCAAAAGAATTTGCGCATGGGGTGCCCATAGCGACACCCCATGTTTGTAAATAGTATTTATTGTGAAACATAAATACATTACAGTTCAATACCAGTTCCAAAAGTTGCCCTATCAGGATCTGTCTATCTCTTGAGAAGCCACTCGTAGCAACCATTATTTCCCTTATGGCCTGTATGCCATGTTCATTGGGGATACAGGTGAACAAATCACGGACATCTAATGTGACCAAAAGTAATTTCCCATTCCTTTTCTCTAATTTGTCGAAAGGCTCTAAATCTTTCAGCAAATGCTGGGTGTCTCTAAGAATAGTGTGTGTATTATTCACTATTGGCCTCAGTATTTTCTCAAGGAATACTGAAATGTTATACGTTGCCCATTGTCTGCCTGATACTATAGGTCGCATGGGTATCGGTGTAGCCTGTTTGTGTATTTTCGGCAGGCCTTTCAGTATTGGTATAAGTGGTTCCTCAATAAGAAGAAAATCAAACATCTCTTTGCTTACTTGTCTACACATCAGTATGTCATACAACTCATCTCTCACAGTATTAATTATTTTCTTCACTCCTTCTGTTGTTAACTCTTTGTAAGTATTATTTTGAGTTAAAGTAGCTTCTACATTCCTGATATATTCTGCTCTATCTAGAACCACTACTCCACCCCCTTTATCAGCATTGGTTATTAAGATGTCTTCATTTTGCTTCAAGATCATTAAGGAATTGTATTCATCCTTCTCTAGATTAAAATATCTATTTCTAACTTGTTTAGTGGTGTTAAGGTTATATAAATCTCTCTCACAACTTTTCACGAAGCATTCTACATTAGAAGGCAAAATCGGGGAGAAAGTGCTCCTGCGTTTAAGCATACTTATAGCAGTTTGTGAATGTTGCCCCTAGTTTTTAAAAAACATATTAAGAGCTACTTTTCTAGCAAATAACCTTATATCAATCAACGTTTCAGCTAATTTACTGCATTGCGATGGTACATAATTCAACCCCCTATTAAGGAGCGAAGTTTCAGGTAAAGACAAAGCATACCCAGAAAAGTTAAATACCAATGAAGTCAGTTCCAAAACTTCTTCTGTTGTCTTTCTTGCCTGTCGGCTGAAAACTTGCGTTTTCTGGGACCTCTGCTCGTAGACCTCCCTCTGGTGTATGTGTTCATTCTGATCGGAAAAGGGGCATCAATGTCCCTGGTGTGTGTTGCCGTGGATTTTCTGATAGTTCCTGTTCTACTGGAATCATCAGGATGTTGTAGTGCTAGCTGGTTAGGAGGTGGTGTCGATTCGTCTGTATTGACGTTCAGTACATCCACTCTGTTAATCTGATGTTCGCCTGTATTGTTGACGTCTAAGGCCGACGACAATCGGCCTGAAGTACTTGCTTCACTCTCATCCGGTTTCCTCTGATTCATACGGTAGTGACGTGGTGTAGGTGTCACATGATTATCAGTTGTTTTCGGCCAAACAAAAATGTTCGCATTTCTGAAATCATGTACATCTCTCATTAATTTCTTCTGTTTTATGCCTCTCAACTTCTCACTAAACAAATTAATTTGTACAGATACATCTTGAAGTTTCCTGGTAAATATATCCGAGTGAAACCTCTCTGTTATCACTCGGTATGCTGCATCTATCTCTTCTTTTAACACAGTCTCTATGGGTTCAAAGTATTCAAGCAACAAATGTATATATTTGTTGCTAAGCTCTAAGTTCAGATCTTGCCACTTTTTCAAGAGGTCTGGGTATTGCTGTCCATAAGTCGGCATGCATAGCACGCGCATCCCCCTCGGGACAACTTTGAAATTAAGGCAAACTTGGAGATGCTTGCGCTGCCAGGATAGTCTCTGTAACTTGTATAAATTATTCTCTAAACTTCTCAATGATGTAAAAAATTCCGTCATATTATTCTCCGATTCATTTTTTTCTGTGAGTATTGTCAACATTGTCAGGAAAGTCAAGAGTCAATAGGGGATTACCTCTGCTGGGTAAAAAAGCATCCAATCCCAAAATACCCATACGATTAGTGGGGTTGTAATCCAATTCTATGGTCGTGTTCTCCATAGCGTGGAGGTAGCAGCAACAAATGGAAGAAAATATCAAAAAGTAAATGAAATTACCGCTTTCCTCCCAAAGTGTCCTGAGGCAAATCACAGCACCAAAATCACAAATACAACCAACCAGGACACACCACGAGAACTCTAATATTTTCCAAATGTACTTTATTCCAAAACGATAACAAGGAATGAGCGCTTTCGCGTGCTTCTTGCACGCTTCTTCGGATACAAATTACACAATTCAACCTGATCTTTTATATACTACTATAAGTGCTGAACATCATTGACCTATTAAGCAATCAATCAATCAATCAATTGTCAATTAATTCAAGCATCATTGTATGAAAAAACTCAGTGAAAACTTCAAAACGGAGCTTTAAAGTTCAGCATAAAATATTAAATTCAAACAATAGTTGCTCTTACACATATGATAGCTCATTCAAATGTTTATACATTCTGTTACAAAAACGAACATTTTACGAACCATAATTATAACTATGAACCGATAAAAACATTATAAAACTTTATAAAACATGGCAAAAGTTACATGAATACCTCTTACTAAGCTACTTCAACATTAAAAACTCATCTTGATGCCAAAGTATATCTATGTACAGAAAACACTGTTCGAATAAGCATCATGTGTTTATGACTAATATCAGTGATATTTACTTCAACTCAGTATATACATATATACAAAAAATAATCCCATATGTTCTTAAAATCTTGGAATATTGTATATAATCTTTCATGAACAACTCAAGTTATTCTTGCAAATCATTCCGTGTTACATTTCAAAGGTTTCAACTTTACCTGCAAGTACATATTCAATAGATGTAATCCAATCTCATACATAATTCTATTAAAAGACGACTGGATGGATAAGTCACCCGCAGTGAATAAGAATTCAAACTTATTAATTAAAAATTACCTATCAAACTGAATAACATTCTGATGCTGGTTTCGGGTCTGCCATCCCTGAGAGATCACTCACTGTATTCATGTTCATGAATAACCATAGACCTGTGTGAATGGTCGATGTTAAAAATATGATTGTAGTTATCTTGTTTATTTCAGTTGACCTGCATAGTTGGTCACCAGATCTACATTTAGGTTTTTGAACCACATAGGCTTGAAGGCAACGATATTTAAATACATATATATTTTTTATTGGAATCACTTAGATTTAACACAGTGACTAGCCATATTTCTATTAGTTATATCTGAGCCAAGACAACAGCAAGCATGAAGCTAATATGTACCAGCTTTAACATCTTGACACCAGAGAATCTCACAGTTAAATCTATATGGGAGCATTATAAGCAGAAGTCTCCTGTCGGTCCGACAGAAGCTTCAACATCCAGTATTGATCATTCTTATTTATATTTTTATTTTCATTTTACTTTTTATTTAAGTTTGTTTATTGTTTAATTTTTTTATATATGGGGTTCACTCCAGAGATGCAGAATATTTACTTCACTTATATTTCTCAACACCGTTTAGAGAAGCCTGAGTTTCCATACTTTAGAAACAACAACAAAAAATGATATCGCGAGATTAAGTAGGAGGATCCCATGGGAATACTTGAATATATAAAGTCAGCCAAATTAGAATTAAAGCGATAATACAATGGTATTCATAATAACAATGAGGGATGTTTGGTTTTGTTCTCAGTAACATTTGAGAACCCACTGAGAAGTCAAATGTTATGATATTACAACGAACATTACGCACCATCGTTCGTTGCTCTAGATAGTTTCAGTTATATGTTGATAGAGCTGATGACTATTTACAACAGCGACGATAGTACAACATCTATATGAGGAAGGATGGATGTTTGTCTAAACATTAGGAGGCTGCATTATATGTAGATCTGGTGACCAACTATGCAGGTCAACTGAAATAAATAAGATAACTACAATCATATTTTTAACATCGATCATTTATACAGGTTATGGTTATTAATGAATATGACTACGGTGAGTGATCTCCAAGGGATGGCAGACCCGAAACCAGCATTAGAATGTTATTCAGGTTGATAGGTATTTTTAATTAATAAGCTTGAATTCTTATTCACTGCGGGTGACTCATCCGTCCAGTCGTTTTTTAATAGAACTATGTATGAGATTGGAATAGATCTATTGAATATGTACTTGCAGGTAAAGTCGAAACCTTTGAAGTGCAATACGGAATGATGTGTAAGAACAACTTGAGTTGTTCATGAAAGATTATATACAATATTCCAAGATTTTAAGAACATATGGCATCACTTGTTGTATAGATGTATACACTGAGTTGAAGTAAATATCACTGATATTAGTCATAAACACATGATGTTTATTCGAACAGTGTTTTCTGTACATAGATATACTTTGGCATCAAGATGAGTTTTTAATGTTGAAGTAGCTTAGTAAGAGGTATTCATGTAACTTTTGCCATGTTTTATAAAGTTTTATAATGTTTTTATCGGTTCATAGTTATAATTATGGTTCGTAAAATGTTCGTTTTTGTAACAGAATGTATAAACATTTGAATGAGCTATCATATGTGTAAGAGCAACTATTGTTTGAATTTAATATTTTATGCTGAACTTTAAAGCTCCGTTTTGAAGTTTTTACTGAGTTTTTTCATACAATGATGCTTGAATTAATTGACGATTGATTGATTGATTGCTTAATAGGTCAATGATGTTCAGCACTTATAGTAGTATATAAAAGATCAGGTTGAATTGTGTAATTTGTATCCGAAGAAGCGTGCAAGAAGCACGCGAAAGCGCTCATTCCTTGTGATCGTTTTTGGAATAAAGTACATTTGGAAAATATTAGAGTTCTCGTGGTGTGTCCTGGTTGGTTGTATTTGTGATTTATTAGAAAATAGTAAAAAACACTCAGTCCAATAGTTAAGCACTTTCATAAGTAAAAAATGATTTCATCAGAACAAATAATGCTAGATCAATAAAATATTTAAATATACTTACCACAACTCAATTAATTAGGCAATTATGCATAATTACTATTCTTAAAGTGCGCCTGTCCTTAAAATGCTTACACATAATTCCAAATGTATAAAATTCTGTTATGAATCATTCTACCATCATCAAGAATGATGCTGCAATATGAGCAAAATATTGTAAACTTCAACAACTGGCTAAGCTTCTGGTGTCATTCAAAAAGGGTATAAAATGTATCTGCCTGGAAGAATATGATAGACAGGGCAAACCGCTTTGCCAGAAAAGGCTTGTTCCTTTCCCCCAAGGCTTTTGTATATTGGCTAAACCCTTGTTCACCCCATGGGGGCTATTTTAGGCAAAGTCAATCTTCTAAAGCTTTCAATATAAAACAGAATCCATTCAAATAAAGGTACTGTGTTCAGTGCTAGAACACATAACAAAAAAGCTCCATTCCAAACAAACACTCCTTACCTTGGAGAACATTGATGTAACTATCATTATGGATATCTGGTCCAAGACAACTGAGAGCACTCTATCAGTGCTTTAGACCTTACCATATGTTCAGACCCACCACATTAGATAGACACTGAATGTAGTGGTGTCAACATATTTTTTAAAAATAATTCACCTCCAGACTTATTAGACAAGATAATGACCTGGAACACCTGCACATTCAACTCACTGTTAATAAAACCTGTACCTTATCTTATCTTATTTTATCTTATTATAACAAACTAAACGACCCCTCTATGTCTACTCATTCCATACCTGCTACCTGAGCATTAAGCCAAACATCATTTTCCTGGGAGACAGGGACTACTTTCCCATAAACTGTGAGATTTATACACTTTCAAACGTACATGTCAAGAAATTTCTGGACTTCATCAATACAAATTCTCTGAGCCAGATAGTACATAACTCAGTCAGAGGCAATAAAATCCTAGACTTGGCTCTTTCCAATATTGGAAACCTTTGCTCCTCACCAATTGTAACTTCTTTCCCTGTCATATCAGACCACATATTAGTCACATTCAACATAAGAAACTGAAGGGAACTGCTTTATTCTACACACCACACATGCAG
Organism: Protopterus annectens; assembly: GCF_019279795.1. Classification (NCBI taxonomy): domain Eukaryota; kingdom Metazoa; phylum Chordata; order Ceratodontiformes; family Protopteridae; genus Protopterus; species Protopterus annectens. The sequence continues at coordinate 1,079,173,559 of NC_056741.1, forward strand.
CATTAAGAACTTCATGTCTGATCACAAATACAACATATACCCAGTGCAGCTGCCCCTTTCACACCACCCTGTCTAAATTACTGCTCATAGAAATGGCTTATTCTTCAAAGTATAACACCCACTCTTATCCCCAGCCATACTTGTGGCCTCTACAGGTATCACGTTTCTTAATATGTGTAATCTCAGCCTCAGTAAATTTCACTGCCCATTCATTCTCTTTTTAATTTATCATCTCTGCATCTTGACCATTTAGACAATGCTGTGATGATGATGCTCATTAATTCCCCAACACTGGCTCAAGAGTCAGTTATACAGCAACTTTCATCTCAACAACCATAAGAGATCTTTTCACATTTTTCTAGTAGTTGTAATCCCTTCCCTAGTTGACTGATTTGTGGGTATACAGATGCAAAGGTCTGCTATTCCTTTCAGTGCTAGCACACTTGTACTTTTGCATGCTATCATAAAGGCTACTGAATGACTGCAATTTGGCAGTGCCAGTCACATGTCCCCAGCCTATATAGAGCATCACACATACCTTTCTTCAGTAGCTATTGCACCACTTATTTCTCCAACTATGAGTTTTTAGACATCTGCCACACATCCTCAACATTCCTCCCTGACTCTTCTAACACTCAGATCATCAGCTGAGCCTGACGTATGTGGGTTACCCTCAGGGCTTCATGTCTCTATGCTACAGAGTGGACTTCAGCCATTCCCATTTTGCTCATGTGATTACTACTTCCCACTTTTGCTTTGCATTGTATCCTGTGTAGCTGGGAAATCTGTTATGGATGTGAATAATCACATTCCAGTATCAAATCTTGTCTATCAATTAATTCCCATGGGGAACCTGTGCTTATTTTCCCAAGACATCCATGTTCTCTCAACAACATTTACTACTAAATTCCACAAAAATAAGTTCATTGGTAATTATAAATTGTTTCATGCATGATGCCCATTACCAAGGAGTCATACTTATTTTAACTCTAGTTCATTAATGCTCACATTTTCCTTTCTTTTCCAACTAATCTTCAGTTAATGACATTCCTCTACCTCTATGGACTTTTAGGGGTAGTTGTAGATGCAATTGATGCTTGGTGTGCCAGGATGTGAAGCCTGCAACCACTGTTAGGATACTCACATCAGCCACAAACTTGTGCACATCCAGTAAGTTCCCTGGGGGTGTATTTGAAGATGTGATCAATGAAAATGTTTGATTCAGTAATAACTGCAATGATTTTCCACTGGTAGCACTGTATATTATAATAGGAAGCCACAAATTTTGCAGATCCAGAAAACACACGTGCTCTACATATGCACGTAATGAAAGCAGATGAGATGTTAGACACAGTATGTTGTGAATATACGTAATGTATGGTTACCTAGGCTGTACAACCCATATACTTAGCAAAATTATCACTCAGATAACCAGAATCTGTGCTTATTGGTATAATTCAGATATACCCAAGGCCTCTACTTAGCAACCACATGTCCTGTTTGGATTCTGAAACACTTAGATGCTCACACTCTCAGCAGATGTTAATAAAATACTCTAGAGTGTGAACATCATTATTGATTAAAATAGTCTACACAATAATAAACAAAGAGCTAAATATAGGACAACTGGCATGTTGTTAGTATCTGTATTTATACAATAAATAAATATTGATTGTTTATATACCAATAGGATGGCTTTTGCATGCAAACATGCATGCCAGAAACCTGTGAACTCCCCGAGTAGATCCTTGTTATGTACTAAGTAAAAGGGCTATGGATGGCAGTGCTAGGACACCATTTGCTGTTCCTGCTGCTGGTCTACTACATGGTCAGTCAGAATTCAAGGCAGTTTTGCATTCATGGCCATGCCAGCTGAGGTTATAAATCCTGACTTGTCTCTTGACATCAGACCACATCTTGTTTTAGATTTTTAGTGAACAGTATCTTCATTGTACTTGTCTGAGTGGTTTAGCTGGGGCATCTTATTATTATATTTGCAGCTGAATATATGGTAGAATGGGAAGCCTCATTTACTGGAACAATCTGTTTCTGTAGTCTCTCAGCACAGTGTAACTTTTTTCAGGAATTGCCTTTGGTGTTTGCAATTCTGAAATATTTGCCTACATTACCCATAATGCTTTCTGTAATTTCATTGAACAATACCATTTCTGTAATCTTCCACCACATTGTAACTCATTTTCAGGAAATACCTTTGGTGCTTACACTTCTGAAATCTTTGCCTATATTAGCTTTGATCGTTTTTTTTTTTTTTTTTTTTTTAATATCATTGATCTAAAACCAGAACAGAGTTTTTCTTCTTGATGAACGGCTATGTCACTGCGGAACTGCTTGAAATAGATTAATTTAAAATGGAGTCGATTGGCTAAGCCGATAAACGTGTGAAAGTCAGGTAAGGTTGTGTCTATTACCAGTGTAACACTTTTTGTTAAGATGGAGGACATTGATTCTACTACAGTATACCTAGAGTATTCATCAGTCTTAACTTGAAAATGGTCTTGCTAATTAGTTTGTCAGTGCTGATATCGGTACAAACAGATGCTGGCAGTTCTGGCCTCTGATTTGGGACACTGAAGTTTGTGTTTGCCTTGGACACAAAACCTTTAAAGCATGCTTTCTTTCACACTGTCCACATCAGGGAAGTAACTGCTTTCTCTAATCTGTGCAGTAGTCTTTACAACAGCTAAATAAAACTTCATGTGCTATGTGTATGGATATATTTTTACGAAGAAGCAGGGATATTCAGCCTTCTACCTTTAAGGATGAATTTTACTAATGCTGGAATTGTAATGTCATCGCGGTTACATTTACTGCTCTTTAGTTTTGCCGCAGCATCTGTGTGACAGTTAGCCCTTCTTTGAAAGGAAATATTGATAGGACAGGCTCCTCCATTTGCTGTGATAGGGTGATCCATTTCAATTTCATCTTCTACCTCTTCAAGTGTTGGTTCTCTGGGAACCTCACATACTATTATCATATTTACATTTTTTTCTGCTATGTCAACATAATTCACCTTTTTTTGCACTTTGAAATTAGAGTTTTGAGTGGCAGTCCACAGTGTTGTAATTACCTTGAAATGTATTTTAGTGTTCTGCAAGAAGTAAACTGTTTACTTCCTATTTCTGCAGTTGCTTCTTTTGTATTTGGGATTTGAATAAGGCATGGTGCCTTCTCTGGGGTGTATACAAGAACCTTTGAATTTTTCACAAAGTTGCATTTTTATCAGTAGTGACATTTGTTTAGAAGTATCCTAATGCTGTTAACTTGTCTATAGACTTGTAAGTATATCCTATTTTTGTTATGTGCTCTAATCTAGGACTTGGCTTTAATTGGTAATATACTCTTTCATCCATTATATTGAGGGGCACACCCTAGTTGGTAAGCATGTTTATCTTTCTGTTTTTGATGTGCGATTCTGATTCTAATTTATTGTTTTTTTCAGGTTATTGTGTTTTGTATGACCATGAAGAAATTTTCTTTTTTGGTATTTTTCTTCCACTATTTGAATTTGATTCATCTGTCACACAGTCAATATTTTCATTTTTAGAAAGTGTTGGTTTTATTACTTTTTCATATTTTGCCAACGTAATCTATTTTGCAAAGAAATATTTGCACTGCCTCAGAGCAGATTTATATATTATGCATAGCTATTCTACATTTTGCACTTTATGCATTTTGTCTTTCACCGGGGAGTAATTTCTGTATGGCTTCTCACTCACACAAATTATAAACATTTGTACTCTGTTTAGCTTCATACTTTTAATCTGTGATATGTTTTTTCTATTTCTGCTTTACATTTGCAGTCTGCATATTTTATACCTGCAGTCTTGTACACTGCCCATATTTTTAACTCTGCTCTGTTTTTGATTTTTTGATTGTTCCTCTGAAAATAATGAAAACATGGGGTGGGGAATACATGACCATGGCAGAGTCTCTGTTGTGTGATTAAAGGCACTTAAATAGTAATAGAACAAGGATTTGCAGCACAAGAGACATGGAATGGTGTAAAACTAGACACCAAGGATAACAATTTAAAGGGGGCCTTAATGGCAGTAAAAGAGATTAATACCCTGTACCTTGTGTCTCACACAGAAGATATAAATCCTCAGCACCAGCAGCACACATCAGTAATCTTCTAGAGTATTTCTTAAGTTGTAAAAAAAATAAAGGAAAAGGGGTAAAGGATTTCAGACTCAGCACACTTTTCACTGAAAGCAGAACTATTAACCCACACCACTAACTCATCAGTTAGTTCAGTGAAGGTATTTTTACATAAGAACAATTGCAAAACTCTAATTTCTGGTATTATTCAATAACTGCAACAGTTCATGTGTTACGATGGACATGGCACCTGTAAAAGGCAACAGCAGAAGCATCCTGCAACAGCTGACAGAGATGAGTATATTTTTGTTTGGGTGAGGAGGCTTCAAGACAGTGCTGGGAAGAACAGTATATAAGCAGGGAGGATTTTCAATATGAACCGGGGTCACTGAAAAAGTTAATAGAGCAACAGGTCTAGTATCATGATCCACTTTATAATCAAGAAGGAGAATGAGAGTCTAATGTCTGGCATCAATGACTGACTGTAAGGATTATGATTTATGTGGGCAGGGACAAGAAAATAAGAAGCAACATCGGGGATGTTCTGTCAACACTGGGGCAGGTAACAGGTATGTTGGTGTGTGTGAGTGTGTGTGTTTTAATTTGTGCATGTGTGTGTATGTGTGTGCAAGAGAGTGATTTGGGGGGTAGTTAATGAATGACTTGCCAGTGTTAACTACCATGGGAAAATTCAGATTTGTACTAGTGGTAGTTAACAACAAATGAGTTTTTTCCTCATCGTGGATAATGTGTCTCTGAATCACATTTTTGTGGACCGTTATGAACAGCCCCTTTGGATGCAACTCTTACTGCCGGCAGTGAGGTTCTTTTTGACTTTTTGAATCCCCAGGATTGTGACATTTAATCTTTTTTTTTTTTATCTAACTTATTTTGGTTACAGTTATGAATATTCTGTACTGTGTCATCTGAATCAATATATGCAAAATAACATTTCATTATACATAAAATAACATTTCCTTTCACAAACATATCTTATCTGATAACTGTTTATTGTTTCATTTGGTTATTATATATCTGTGTTCTTTATGGTTGGAAGTACCTTGTTTATACATATTTTATTGTTGTATAAGTATCCTCAGCCTCTGACAATGTCTGCCATATATTATATATTTGTTATCAGTTGTGAAGAGTTGAACGATTTCAATCTATTATTCCACTAAAAGCTTGCAGTGTGGCATAGCTTCAGGTTATTTATTTATTTATTCATTTATCGTTTGGTAGTATAAGCACCAGGAATCATTATCTATCGCCACAGCCTTAATACATCCTTACTCTTTTTTTCCATTTGGTGCAGTGTGTTAGCAGCTCTCATCAGCTTGTGTGACGATGCTTGTTTTCCAAAGACAGTTTGCCTTTTTAGAGCCCTAAGTTTTATGTGGTTAGTAGTAGATGGCAAGTGTCAACAAACAGTGAGCTATCATTCATGTCTTATTGGCTTTTTCTATGCTGCCCTAATCTGTTGTCCCCTCCCTAATGTAGTTTGTACATGCAATGGAAGCATGCAATGCTGGATTTGCAAATGCAGGTACGTCCATTTGAATTCTTAGACCTTGGCTACAGAAAACATGCTGCTTGCCAGGAAAAAGTGTATTCTTAACCCTATCCTTCTGCTTTGTCACCAATCATCCACCAGTTAACATGTATGCAGTGGCTAATACCACATACCTCCCCTAAGGATAGGTTAGCTGACAAAATTTCCTGTGGTCTACTCCACAGATGTGACTTCTAACTGAATAATTGTCATCTTGAGTCATAGTTATGGCTTCATTCCTCTGTTCTACAGAGCTGGGACATGTAGTTTCTGAATTTAAATAGTCAAGTAGTCCACTGTGAACCCTGGCAGTGGCTACCTTAGTCTGTGTCAATAAACAAAGACATGTATTTTGTAGTAATATTATTTTATTTATATGTCTTTTATATACTGATAATCAGTCTAGAACACTTTGTATACCTGTTATCTGTTTTATACCATTAAGCTCTCTGTAATATGATCGATAAATGTTAATCTGTCAATGTCCCAAAACTTATTATTTAGATAGTCCTGCAATAGTTCAAAGTCCAGGAAACATTGATAGAATTAGTATGGGCTATGTACAAGGATTCAATAGCGCAAGCATAAATGGTGCTCATAACCACAGAGGGGTTTAATGGCAGTGGATGTGTATGTATCAGAAATCATCTCTAAGCCCACTTCTGTTTATACTAGTGATGGAGTACATCAGCAAAGAGGTTTCAGGACCATAAACTTGCTATTCTGTATGCAGAAACTGTGACCCTACAAACAGACTCTTAAACTGAAATTCAGCCAGTGACAGGGGACCAAATGCAACATGAAGGCACATAAGATGATGATGAAACTGGGTGCAGGTAATCAGCAGTCATATCAGAAAGTGATTGAAAGCAGAAGAGGTTAAAATTGAGATAGAAGGGGGAAATAGTGGAACAGGTTTACAGAATCAAAGATCTGGGAGGTGTAGTTGAGAAGAAAGGAAGTCAGAATGAGGAGGTCAAAGACAGAATCAGAAGTGCTATATATAACTGGCATAAAGAGTCAGCAGTAGAAAAAACAACTGTGCTGCAAAATAAAGTGAACAAAACAGTGGTGTGACCAGTGCCCCTATCTGATACAGAAACATGCTCAGTGCATGGAGAGTGGCTAAGGAAGCAATTTTAATCCCAGGCCTGCAATGAAGATGCAATCAAGGAACCACAATGCAAATCAAAAAGCAGGGCTGTGTTTGCTAGGCAACAGGAGGCTAGCCACCACATCAGACCACTTTAGAGGCCAACTAGCAATCCAGATGAGAGTTACTCCAACCTCCAGCTGACTGGATTTCCTTGCCAGCATCTTATACTTGCAAAATGCTTCAGTGGTGCACATAACACACTACATGCGCCGGACACATACTGATTTTATTTTGTCATAGCAGTATTACGCTATACTGTGTTATTTTCTGTTTATCAGATCAGTTGAGAGGATGTCTACATGCTATTTATTAATGTTAAATGCAATGCATAGCTTAAAATATTCTCTAGTTCTTAATACCAATATACATTGTTAATTTATTGGCATTCAGCAATGATTGGCATAACTGTCAAAGTCCTATGGTATTGTGAGCATGCACTGGGCCAGATGACAAGTGAGATGACTTAATGTACAGATGCATCTGGAATAAAGAGATGCTATAACTGTCCATTTGCATACTTACCAATCAGTATTACATTTTGTGGGCAATATTGAAGATTTCACTTTCTAGAGTTACAATGGGTGTTTCAGTATAAATGGCTTACCATTCAATTGGTAGAACACATTAAGCCTTTGTAAATTCCATTTAGCTGGATGCACTAAGCCTCTGAAATGTGCATTAGAACAGTTAGTTTGAATGCAATGTTTCAGTAAATAGAAAATGGATTTTTTGATCCATATTTTGATTCTTCCCCTTGTTTTTCAGCTGCAGTTTAAGCAGCAAATGAGTTGGAAATATATGGTTAAATGTGCACATTCTTTTGGCAGCATATCTTAATTCTTTTTCTGTTACAATGCCTAAACAATAAACCTATTCATTCTATGTCTGAAAAAAGGCCTTCCTACTGCCAGTATCACCTACTCATTCAGGTTAGAAAAAATAATGTCACTAATGATGGACTTTTAGTAATTAATGAAGCCTCATGAATGTTCCCTGCTGACTATCAGGTTGAAAAACAAGGCAATCTATCCTGTGGATCAGCAAAGTCTGGCCTTAAAGAGCCCCCTTCTGTGCTGTTTCTGATTAATGCTGTTGTCCTAGCTTAAATCTACTTTGCTAGCCATCTGCAGTCTCCTTCTGACTTTGTTTATTTTACAGCAGGCTATAATGTTTATGTGGTTAAGACTATGAACTCCTACAGAGTTTCAACCTGTGGTTCCAGGTTTGACTCTTGTTACTGTCACATAAATGTTGCATTATCATTGGCAAGTCACTTAACCAGACACATTTTCCTGGGCAACCTAAAAAGGCATAGTAGCTCAGTGCGTTTTCCTGAACACAACTGAATAAAATAAATAAAATTAAAGCCCAGTATGGCCAATTTCTTTTGACAGCTGATCTTTTTTCTATAAGCTACATTTATTCATTTATATAACATAGTTTATTTCCCTATATGAAAACATGCATAGACATTCATGCAGCAGCTGTAAATCAGTAATTTCCTATTGGCAGGTGAATTTGTTTTCAAACAGTTTCTGCTATTTTGCTTTCAAATTCAGAATGAAAAACTTGTATTAGGCCGGCCAGCTGTTTAAAGCAATATTTAATAAATGCATGTTTAATACAGAATACCTTTGTGTTGATACTTTTCAAGACTATTTGATGATCATTACTGATGTGGTTAATCTTAATTCTTCAAAACTCCCCTATGTCTCCATAAGTTTGCACTATTTATTTATATAACTTCAAGGCAAGACATTGTAGGCTAAATTTGAACCTGTATCTCCAGATTCACAGTTCTGGTTCTAAGCAGTAGACTATTAAGTAAAGTTCAAAGGTATATACTAGTTTAATGATCATTAGGACCTTTATAAGCCTAACCATGCAATCCAAATGTGACCCTCAAGTTTTATGTTTTAGACATTTATATAGGGGGTGATTTTGGGTTGTGACATGATTTACTAGATTCCTGTGTCCATCAGAGAGATCAACACCAGACCAGGTGTGAATTTTTGATTTCTCATCCAGTGGTCCAGGTTACACTTAAATAGGGTTTGGGAGGGAGTTTGTTTCACATGAATGGGGACCCTATTCCAGAGAATGGAAATTCTCTGAGAAACATATTTGTCCCTACAACATGTCCTATTTATGCCACAAGGAAAATTTTGGTCTTTGGATCAAGTAGTTCTGATGCTGTTCATTTTTCAGATGTGTAAAATGTTCATCAGAGCGGGGAACAGGGATGCCTTGTATGCCGGCAATACATGCCCCTCAGTAGTCTGTAGGGGGCCAAGTATAGAGATAGGTCTTTCAGGTGATCCACATAGGACATTGTGTTTATACCCTATATTTGTTTTGTAAGGAACTTTTGTGGACATTTCAGTTGCTGCATGTGTCTGGTGAGGTACGTACTGAAAGGGGCATTATACTTTATGATGGGTATGATAAGTAAAACTTCCCTATAAAGTTAGGATTAAGTCTGAAACCTGTTCTACAGTGTGACACTACATGGAATTAAGATTAGAGCAGCTTGTTTGTACTTATTCCCAGAAACTAGTTTGAGTATCAAATATCATTACCATATCCTAGAACTATGTAATATCTTGCCCTTAATCCCAGAAGTTACCTTAGGAGACCCCTGTTGAAACTCAGTCCTTAATCCTAAATGGTCCACCTACTACAGGACTGGACAGCATGGACATGCAATTTTCAAATGTATCTGTCTGTGAACAGCTTGGTAAGTTTAGGAATCCTAAGGCAATTCACCAATTTTCTCATGTTCTCAGACAGCCAATTAATCATTAAAGGAAATAACACCATATGTAACAGATGTAAATACACAATTTCCTTGGAGGCAAAAATCTCACATACAAATGAGTTTGTCTGGAATACCCACACTACACTCCTCACACACTCCTCTCAGCACACACACAGCTTGTCTTATGCTGATGCACTCAAGGACCACCAAAGCTGCTTAACTGCAACAATGCACTTCAACAATCACTAAAGCACACACCCAAATCAACCTAGAAAACCCAGCTAAGTCAATAACATTTAGGAGTTGTTCAAAGGCAAACTACATCCTATTATGTGACAACTTGTCAAAATTCAAGGCTCCCCTAACCCAGAGAACACAACTACCTATGCAGAATTATTCACAGAGTCCCTACACAATCATGTGAATGGATGTGTAGAGGCTGCCATACCACAAGTGAACCCAAACAAACACCAAAAACAAACTCCACTGGTAAAATCCTCACGTACAAGGGAGTGCTGAAAATTTCTAAGCCAGATTAAGAAGGGAATGACATGAAGCCATGAAACTTAAGTTATTCAGCATATTCTTCCTGAAGTTCAACACACTTGGCACAATGTGTCTGAAGTTTTTGTAACCCTGCCAAAAAAAAAATCTGAAGTCTGGTCACTGAAATACTGTTCTGCTGCTGCAATCACCTCTGAATCACTCGAAAATTGTTGCCCTTTCAAACTCTTTTTAAAGTTTGGAAACAGGAAATAGATGGGGCAAGATCTGGTGAGGGGGGGTGGGGTGGATAGTCTATGTACTCAGACCCCAGTTTTGTCAAAGCATCCATCAATTTGCCAGGCTTGTGAACAAGTGCTTGTAAGAAGAGAACTCCTTTCTGCAGCTTCTCTCTCCTTTTTTCTTTCAATGCCTCCTTTAATCAGCACAGCAAGTTACAGTAGTATTTTGCATTAACTGTTTGGCCCCTTGGAGGACAGTCATTGCACCTTCTTGATCCCAAAACATGGTGACCATGAGCTTTGCTGCTGACTTTTGGGTCTAGAGCTTCTTTGACCCTGGTGAACCTGAGTGCTGTCATTGCATGGACCGTAGTTTTGTCTCAGGATCATAGTGGTGCAACTATGTTTCATCAACAGTAACTAGTCTTTCCAAAAACTTGGCAGCAGCTCGAAGAAAATGCCACAAAATCAACTTGGAAGTGTTCACTCAATGTCTTTTCTCATCAGCATTCAAACATTTGGGCAGCCACTTGGCTGACAGCTTCTTCATATCCAGCTGCTCATGGATTGTAAACCCAACACATTGCCTGGATATCTGTAGTATCTCAGTAATTGTTTTAGCAATTGTTTTTTATTAAAACAATTTGTTTTTCATTTCCTGATCTGCCAAAATTAGGTCATGGACATGGACAGCAATTTCAGGCGTTGACACCATTTGAGGCATCCCAGACCTTGCTGCATCTTCGGTCTCGAAATCTCCATACTGAAAGTTTGCACACCACTTCCTCACACCTGAGTAAAAAGGTAACTTGTCACTCAATGTTTGCATCATAAATTCATGGATTTCCTTCAGAGTTTTCTTCTGTAGGAATAGGAACTTCATGACTCTCGGAGTTCCACACTTGAAAATTCCACACTTTTTGTTGACGTGGTTCAATCAATGATCTGAACCAATGTCAAAACATAGTGTTGCAGTTCTGCAAATTGGTACTATACAAGATGAAATAACCCTCTTTTCAGCTATGGAGGCAAAATAATTTTTTCAGAATTTAGAAAGTTGGTCAGGCATAGAAGATTTCAGCACTCCCTCATAAACAGAGTATGTAATAAAAAAAAACTTATGGCTAAGATCAAGAAGAGCAACTCCCTTAAAGACAAGTGCTCTCTTATACAACTAAACAAGAAACTAAGAGGTATAATCAATTCTAACAAGGCCAACTACAAGGTGAGGATAGCCTTTTAGACAAAGGAAAATCACAAGAATGCCTTCAGCTATGTCCAGTAACTTAAGGGTAATGCACAGAATTGGTGGTGAATGGTACCACATTCACTTATCGGGGTGACATAGCATATCTACTGCCTGTAAAATTGGTTCCGTATTACGTAATCGAAACCTTAGGTTACTGAGCACCTAAAGGCCGATCATAAAATGTCGAAGACTGAAAATTGTGAACAGCCGTTTCCACACAGGGAAATGAGTCATTTGGCCGTTACGTGGATTTTGTTCTTTCTCCACTGTAGAGCGATCTCGGAGTTGGTATATTTAGTTAGGAGAGGTGTGGGGGGCACAGCCCCCCCCCCCCACACTTTATCTCTCACTTTTTTTTTTTTTTTAATTTACCCAACGGCATTGTTTTCCTGTGTGGAAATGGCTGTTTTTAATATTAAGGGTTCCATATTTCGTGATCAAGTTTTAGGTGTTTGATAACCTAAGGTTTCGATCATGTAATATAAACTCTGAAAATTTCAGCTCAGACATCATCCTCCAATTCTGTTCAGCTCCATCAGTTGAAATTCCCTCCAACATACTTCCTCCAACTATTAATAGGGATCTAGTGCTGGCAGCACTTGTTAAAGCCAAGAACTCCACCTCTGTTGGTCCCAACAACATCCTCGGTTGCCTTACGAACAGTGTAAAACATGAGCTATCAGGACAACTTGAGGCATTCTTCAACTACAGCCTCAAAATAGAATATGTTCTAAGTGAATGGATGACAGCAACAGCCATTCCCCACCTCAAGAATGACCATTAACTGACAAGGGGAAGTACAGATCTTTTAGGCATTGTTGACAGGCTTTCTGAGCTAGGCATATATCCCTACATAACTCTCTGGATTGCTGGCTGTCTCACAGACAGTACCTTAGAAGTAAGAATCAGTGACACCACCTCCACCAAGACACCAGTCACCAGTGAAGTACTAAAGGGCTCTGTGCTGGAACCACTCCTGTTTGACATCGACTTTTCAAAAGTCAAGGCTAATGCTCAATGCCTCTGGTTCAGCAAGTTCTCAGATGATTGTAAATTGGGAGCTGTTATAGATTCCTCCTAGACACCAACGTCTTGCAAGCAGATTTAACACAAATTACTGGTGCCAAAGCCATGCTTTTAAACTCAATGCAAAAAAATGCACTGTAATTCCCTTTGGGAAACTGCTAACCCAAGTTATTACTCCATTGATAAAACTCCCGTAAGATTCAACTTAGTAGTAAGGGCTATGGGAACATAAGTAGACAGTAATCTGGCCTTTGTCCAACATGTAGCTAGGATAGTAAGAAAATCATTGTCTGTCACCCAACTTATAAGTTAGGATATGGCATTCAGGTCCAAGGAATTTATAGTAACACTCTACTTGGCCCTTATCAAACCTATCATTGAGTATAATTCCTCCTTTGGCATGTACCTAACCAGGCACTTACAACAGTTGGAATGCCCATAAAGGTTTCTCACCAGGATAATTCTGAGCATTAATACCCTGTCTTATACTGATTGCCTAAAGACTCTGTCTCTGTATTCCATCTCCTATAGGAGATGGGATCTTTGCCTGGTTTACAAGGCTTCCTCAGACCCAGCCCTGATGGATCTGCTGCATATGCACAAAACAAACAGCACGAGAAACACTAAATTAAGGGATCTGAACTTCACTTTTGAGATAAACAGAAGATGATGGGGAGACAGATACATATCCAGAAGAATCCCTGTACTATGAAATAGGATCCTACATATAAAACAAATTCATCCCTAACCCTATTCAAATGAAAATTGGCAATTGGATGGGAAATTGTAAATTTACTCCCAAGTCTGGCTCCCATGGCCCTTACAAACAGAGGCCAACAGTAAGAAAAGTATTATCCTAATTAACATTCCCATACAAATTCCTTCATTACCTCCCTACTAATATACCCTTCTCACATTGATGCCTATGATACCTGAGACCCAAATGGTTTAGAGTGCATAGCTAGGCTTGTCAGGGCCCTAGTGATCATTAATCTAGTAACAATCTATGAACCTAGGATGGCCAAGTACAATTGTAAGATGTCTTCCCAGGACATAGATGCCATGCCCTTTCCTATAAGTTGAGCAACATAGAAGGATTTTCTTAGTACTTTAGAAACATGTGGGTTGAAGGCCAGGTAACTGTCTACATGACTTTCCAGATGCCTGACTATTGAGTCAACTGTTAGGCTTATTTGATCAATAGCATAGTTTTGGGGGTAGCGAACTTTTCAAAAGGTGCATTTCCTGGCATTGTGTTATAAGCCATAGCTTTGGCAACAGTTATTTGTCTCTGCTAGACTTTCATGTAGGGTGTTTGAATCTTGAGGGAATTCTATGACTGCTCACAGTTTGCAATCATTTGTGAACTTCATCAGCCAAAGTCCTTTGGCATTGTTTTTAACGTCCGAGAAATAGATGCCAAAGAGGAGTGTGAGCATGGAGGGATCCCACTAGTGATCAACCTCTTTGTTGCGATAGTCTCACTGATCCTAACATCCTGGTCTTATCTGTGAGCCAGCAGGCTATCCAGTGCACTATATAGGGGTTTATGCCTAATTGCATAAATGTGTTAGCAACACTCAATCGGCGTATTGTATCAAATGCCTTAGCCAGATCAACAAGTATTACAGCAGTATGCACCATTTTACCTTGATCCATTACCTTGGTGAATCATTTAAGGAAGTCCTCCAGGTTCAGTAGGCATGACCTTCCTTTGGTGAAGCCAAATTGGGATGAAGCCAGTGTCTGGCAGTCTCCTATATCTGTGTTGATCATTTCCATGATAATAATTTCCATGGCTTTGCAAATAAGATTAGTTAGAATAATGGGTCTGTCATTTCCAGGATTTGTAGATGGCCCGCCCCTATAAAGGGGGATGACAGTTGCAGTCCTTCAGTCTTGTGTAAAAAAGCCTGTTTTGAGACTACAGTTAAATAGTGACTCCAGTGGCCCTGATAAGTCATATTTTAGATTATTTAGGAGGCATCCCGGGATATTATCAGGGCCCATTAAGGCTGTGTTCTCGTTTTTAGCACGTGCAGCCAGGACTCTCTCTTTATGGTTGGAGGGGTTATGTTTTATGGCATTTCAAGGGGAGGGGTGGCTGGGGGTGAGTGTGGAGGATTAAAGGTGGCACTGAGTTTGTCAGCCAGAAGATTCACTATATCACCCAGCTCATTGAATGTGACACCATTACCACAAGTTCAGCACAAGGCTTATGCTGCCTTTGAGATTTTTGACATAGCTAAAGCAGACCTTATGGTTGTCCTTTGTCTGGGATGCTGTCTTAATCTTGAAATTGGCTTCAATGAACTTAATTAGCAGACTTAGTTACCTGTCAGGTTTGATGAGACACTTCTTATCCTTATGGTAGTTACACTTCCTGATTTTAGACATGTTTGTTTTTTTCTTTTGTTGTATATCCTGTTTAATTTGGGCTATCACCATGGTAGTTTGTTTTTGGAGTTAGTTTTGGGCTTACTTCTGGTAGGTGCAGCAATCTCTCTGCATCTACTGACACGCTGAACAGGGTTTCAGTGCAAAATTTTGCATAGGTTGCTTTGTTCTCTGTATTTGGAGGGGCGTTGAAGTTTGAAAAAGCTATCGATTAATAAAAGGTAGTTTGCCTGTGAATGATTCCTTAACTATTATTGGGTTTACTGGGGGTATGCAGTTGATTTTGATTTTGAAGGAGGCAGATTTTACCAGGGAGGACATGACACTGGGGATACAGCATTCTCCCATATTCGTGAGTACGAGGTCCAGTATTTTGGAGCCATTAGTTGACATATGCACTGAGTGGTGAAGGATGTCTGTATGTGTGAATTCCAGAAATCTCTGTGCCTTCAGATTAGAGGCCAAGTAGGATTCAAAGTCTATAGAGAGGTAATTAAAGTTTTTCATGAATATTGTGTTCAGTTGGATAGTAAATGTCTCCGGTAGGTCTAAATATGCACTATGATTTTTCTTGGGGCATGAAGGGTGACATATATCTAACTAGGATAGGGTAAGGGATTTGATCTATGGTGATCTGCACATAGAGATACTCCAGTGCATCATTCTGTTTAATTAACCTAGAGGTATTCTTGTTATTTATGTATACTAAGACACCTCCACCTTTAGCTGCTATCTGTGCAGCTATTGGTTTAAATATGTAGAAGGCACTGAAACCTTTCTTGGCTGGGATACTCTCTGCAACTTTAAACCATGTCTTAGTAGCTGTACAGATGTCTATCTTCTCGAGGATGAGGAGGGCTTGGAGGAAGTGTAGTTTTTTTTGTTTAGGCTCCTGGCATTGAGCAGTAACACTTTGAGGTTCAGTTGAGTTTGTTTTGCTATTCTGATAGGTTTGTCAATTTGGTAATGCCTAAAAATGCTCTATGGGGTGGATAAAGTTTTAGCAAGTATTGGAAATCCTAGAGGGGACAGGTACAGGCCATCCATGGAAAAGCAAAGTGGTCTGTTAATTATGTCCTCACATACTGGCAAACATTGGATCCGTTTAAAATGACACCAGAAACTTGGCTAATTACTAAAATTAATCAGCTTTTGTTTGTACTGTGGCATTATCCTCAGTGAAGGTAATACGCTGCCTAATGCTAGGCTTATAACAGCCTGAAACACATAGACTGAGAGTTCCATAGTATCTCTCCTCATATCATCCAGGGAGGTATGTCTCAGGTGATTTACACCTACATAGACTATGATGGAATCATACTGGTACCTGTGGTATAAAGTCTTAAGTGAATGCGTAATTTGGTGGATACTGGGTCCAGATTGGCAACTAACTGTTCTCTTCTCCTTGTTCAGCCTGGTTAGAGGGGCATCAGTATGTCTTACAGTTTAGCCCCCTATGACTATAGTCCTGGGAAGTGTGTTTGGTTACGTTATATGTTTTGAATTTGGGGATCTACTGCATCTGGCTGTATGAGTGGTGTTAGATTTTTTTTTAGTTATTTTGGGTTTTCATACCTTTCAGCTGTATAGATTTTCACAGAATGTCCCGATTTTTCCTCATATTTTTAGTCTGTTTTTCAAAAAATTATGTTTTTTCTGGCAAATTAGTGGCAAATCATTAAAGATTGAAGTTAAAAAATAATGACAGACATTTGAGTTTCAGACTACATACCCTTCAAAAAATTCATGCTAATGCAAAATCTGCTATTCTATAAACTTTATAAGTTTGTAAAAGCTTATTTGTGTCTTTCAGCTTTTCCCGGTTAGGGGTCGCCACAGCAGAACTCCGGTCCGATAATGATTGGCAGTAGATTTTTACGTGCTGGCTTGCCGAGCCTAATGCACAACTTTCAACGAAGGAGCACCCATTCATGTATGTCGCCACACAGAAGGCGCTCTAACTGAGAATCGAAGGGCAACGTCTAACTGTGAGGCGACAACGCTACCGCAGAACCACCACTGCAGTTATAAGCAATATTTAAAAATTGTCCCTATTTTTGGGCCTTTTCCCACTTTTTTTTATGGCGTTGTCCAGATTTCTTGCTGTAAGAAGTTAAGAGGTATGGAGGTGATACTTTGCCATTTAAGCGGTTCACAATAAATTGGTCTGTGCATATGTTGTGTACTATGTGTGGTAGATGTTGTGAATATGGTTTTGACAATCTAATGTGTTCTTGTATGTGAGAGTTTAGCCTCCAGTGACCTTCTCTATACCTCTTGCATACTGTATCTGTTACCTTAAGGATTAAGTTGCTGTCAGTAAACATGAGACAATTGCCACATTGTCTCAAGATACCCATAGTCACCAGATTGACAGGGAACTTATAAAATTGCATATCCATGTTTTCAGGTCATTTAGCTAGTGAGTTACCAGGGTGTAGCATACCAGGCATTATAGAAGGCTATTATTATTGGGGCAGACTAGGCTATATAAAATATTAAATTCTATTAAATTTAAAGGCATTGCCATGAGACATATGAACTAGCTGCTCTACACATATTTGCACAAGGTTTTCACTCTATACATACTGTTTCACAGGATGCAGATGTTCTTCATGTTTCACTGTTGCAGTCATCACACTTGGGTTTTATCTGCCTGCAGGTAGCCCTAAGTCGGTCCAAATACCAGATTCTTGGGATTTCTGCATCTGATGTTGTCGCCTCTTTTATGACGTCAGGTCCTCAGGGGTATAAAACATGCAGCTGACGCCATTACATCAGCTTTTCTTGCCATGCGGGAGCCCAAAGCAGAAGCAGTTCGCAAGTGCCAGTCGGCCACTTCCTGAAATTTTCATTTTTCGAGTTTCAAACCTGGTCTCTAAAGCTAAATACCCCATTGGGGATCCTTTTTCTTGCTCTATCCAATGTCAGAAAAAGTTAACAGTTGTCTTGCCTGTGGAAAGCAAATACTTCACAGAGATTTTCATTCTTACTGCATCACCTGTTTAGGCCTAGACCACGACGTCCCTTGCTGTCAGTTTTGTGCCTTGTTCAATGCCTGAACTATTCGTCATCGGGCTATTTTTGTCACTAAATTCTTTTGCTCTCGTTCACCGTATTCTGAAATGGCTTTGATAAGCCATCCGACTACCGATCTTCTGAAAAAACACAGGGATTAAGACAGAGACAGACCGCATAGGTCCAAACCTGCCGAAGACGCTTCCATTACTCTAGTCACCAGTCCACTGGTACTCAGTGAGGCACTTTCACAACCCCAGTTACCCACTTCTAGAGATTCACAGGCCTCTACTGAGACCAATTCAGAGTCCGGTATGCCGCGAGATGCATTTTTGACTGTAGAACCTGCAGATGTCTCTACCTTGGATGGGTCCAGAGCCGCTGTGCAGGCACCGGCTTCTGAGGGTGTATTCAGACCTTCCGATGTTCGTATTAAACTGACTACTTCATTAATGACTAAAACTACCTAATTTCTCAGGCCCAGAGTTTGCACTATGCCTAGGAAACAGACAACCAAAGCACATTCTCAAGCTCCCATGTCACAGAAACAAATGCTTAGAATGGCTGAAGACCTTATTACTTTAATTAGGGGAAGCCAGCCTTCCCCCTCTAAAAATCAAAGAACTGATTTTCCTTCTGATTTTATAGACCATGAGTCTGATGACTCTGACCCCTGTAATTACCAGGACATTCACTTATCTGCCTATGAGGACTCAGATGCAGAGGATTCCATTCCCTCTGCACCCCGCCCCCCGAGGACTTTTCTTTCAGAGAAACCTTGCGTACCCTAAGAGACCATTTCCGCTGGGAATGCCAGGACTAGCCACAGTCCAAAAAGAGACTCAGGGAATTTTTTAGACTTGCCTCAGCATAGGCCTCTAGCTACACCCCCTGTCCTGGATAATGTAGATGATGTCTTCATGGAATCCAGTCTTACCCCTGATACTTTATTACCAGCTCCTAGAAAGCCAGACAGGTACTAGAGAGTACCTGACTCTCGCAAATTTCTCTTTAAAAATCCCACTGCAGATCCATAGACCATTTCCCAGGTACCTAAAGGTATTAAGGCTACTACAGCCAAAAACACTACCCCTTAGGACAGGGATTCTAGGGATTTAGACAGATGGGGTAAGAAGATATATACCTCTGCAGCTGTTGCTATCAGGGCTTTAAATTGCCACTTTCACATGTTGAAGTACCAGCAGCATATTATGGAACTAATTAAACAAAAAATATTGTTGACTCCTGATTGTGCAGAAAATAAAGACTTACAAGAATTAATGCATGCGGCAAGCCAAGTTTGTAAACCTACTTTGCAGTGTGGTTTTGATGCCTTAGAAGCATCTTGCAGGACTGCTGTCACTGGATCTGTTTTGGCTGAAGGAACAAATTTTGCCAGACCATGTCAAAGCAAAATTACTAGATGCTCCATTAAACCAAGAATGTTTGTTTGGGTCAAAAGCAGAAGTTCTTAAAAAGATGGAGGAAAAAGCTAAATCTATGCAAACTGTTAAAAGATTTCGTACAGGTACAGCCTTATAAACAGTTCTATAAGGAAATTTTGCTTTCTAGGTATTGGCTTATGTACAGGTCACTGTTAAACATTATTGTGCAGTGAGTAGCTCTCCCTAAACATGCCAAATTGATACCAGCACTGAAAAAACAGAAAACCGACTACTGAGCCCCGGCCTCTGGCCAGTGAAACAACTACATTTTAAGCCGTGTTGTGTTTCCCAACTCAAATAGACGAGACAGACACCTCCTACCACAATGGAATAATCCCAGTCCTCCTAATGTAAAAACACAGTAAAGGAATCCCAAAAGTGCAATGCCATTAGAAACAACTTTAACAAATAGCTATAAATCCCTTAAAAAATGATTTAAAGGAAAATATTTTAATGGCAACAACGATAGGAAAAGTACTTTTTAGTTAAAAAAATAACCATAAAATTAACAGTTTTCAGATTATGCATTACCATTGTTATCTTTATTACAGTAGCCATTCACTATATCCCTGCTCAGTGGGTAGCAGTCTGAAGACCCCTGAACATTGTAGATGCTTCATTATAACTGCAAAGTAGCTGTGTTGCTCATCTGTGTTCTGTAATAAATTCCAGCCATATTTTGCCTGATTGCAATTGGCCTTTAAGATTCCCTAAGCACTGGCCATTAATCATTGAAGCAGTACAGAGCTGTGAAATACACAATCACAAGATATGGACATTGCTCATCCAGGTTTTATTTGCAGGCAATTCATTTTCCACACCTTCTAATTTAAGGGCAGAATACTTCATAAAGCTCAGTTTATTTTCTAAATTTTGTGCAATTTCCTTTTGTATACAGTGTATCTTGTGTCATTTCACTATACAAAGATCAATCAAATGCTGACATATTTTCTTAGGAAAAAAGCATGGAAACGTGTCCTTTTCATACTAATTTTTTTTTTTTTTATTGGCATGCCTCTTTCTCACTGTATATGATATTTACAATCATATCTTTTGATTATAGTGCATCTCTCAATTCCTCTATGGCCTTCTCAGAAAAAAATATAGTAATTCTCTGCATGCCTGTTCATTAGATATGATTCCACCTCACTTTCTATATCAGTTCCCTCATCTGACTGAGTATAACTCCATTCTGCTCTAGACTCTTTATTAAGCCCTAGAGGAACAAACTAAATTACAGCTGAAATGATGAATGTCACCTGCACACCATGAAACTATTTGTTGCTTAAAGCTGCTGTATCCAGTTTGCAAGTATGCTGAATTTCATTAACAACAGGCCTTTTTTTATTCTGTTTCCTTCTTTTAGGGGAAGATTCCCCACCCACAGCGCTCAAACATATGCAAATATGCCATTGTGTTTCTCATTTGTCCTGCAAAGTGACTTTCAGGCTAACACCAGCTATTCATTATTTACCAGAGAATGTAACTAATCACTGCAGTTGTTGAAAAATGCTTTCCGTCATGTATAGTGTGTGTGTGTGTGTGTGTGTGTGTGTGTGTGTGTGTGTGTGTGTGTGTGTGTGTGTGTGTGTGTGTGTGTGTGTGTGTGTGTGTGTGTGTGTAGGGGATGCTGTGTGTGTGTGTAGGGGATGCTGTGTGTGTGTGTGTATGGAGGGGATGTCAAGCAGAACTGTTTGATGAGATGCAGCTTATAGAAAAATATTCTCTGCTTTACTTGTTTAGGGTCAGGAAAGGAGCAGAAGGCAGTATACACTGGTGGATGACCACACAAGTGCAACAAGACTAATAATTAACACAGAATTTGTGTTTGTTCAGAGCTGCAGTGTGAGGGAGCACTGATTGTGACCCAGGTCAGCAGTGTTTGACTAGTGAGTCTGGCACTTAAGGATCCAACTGCTGGAAATAGCAAAGGTGATGGCATTTCATTTATTCACCTGTTCTAACATAAGGGGAGGGTTCATATGCAGGGATGGCAACCCTGGTGGTGATACCAGGAGCATGCAACCATGTGAGGGACTTAGAAAAACAGACATTCTCAGCTGTAAAGGCCATATATATCATTTTTTCCCTTATCATTTTGGTTTGACCTACACCTTGAGACAGTCAATGATGCTTGATGGGATGATTCTGTTACAGATTTTCTGATTGCTACAGAGTGCCCAAAATAAGTCATACTATTGCATGTGAATGTACGCATTGTGTCTAGAGCATTTCTCCCCAGGCCTCTGCTGAAAATAGGCTCTGTCCTAGTGCAACTTTCCTGGTTAACAAATGTTAAAATAAATAAAAAATATATTTATACACAGAATATAGCTATAAGAATATACCTTTGAATATGGGAGGAAACCCACGCAAATGCAGGGAGGACATTCAGACTCCCCACAGAAGGCACCCTATCCAAGGATCAAACCGGAGAACCTCTTGCTGTAAGACAACAATGTTAACCACACACACACACACACACACACACACACACACACACACACACACACACACACACACACACACACACACACACACATATATATTGAGATACATGTGTCTATAGCTATGTATATGTGTATGTTTGTGTGTGTGTGTGTGTGTGTGTGTGTGTGTGTGTGTGTGTGTGTGTGTGTGTGTGTGCTTGCGTGCATTTCAGTATACTTTTGTTTTCTGTTCATGGCCTGCAGGCAATCATCCTTCCCATCATATGACATACCCATGATTTCCTTTATGTGAGAGATAATTTCTTGTAGTTTTCATACAGCCAACCAGCATAGTTATACATACACCTAACTTTAGACTGCCCAATGGCAGCCTGACTTCCACTGATTCCCACATTGTCAGTACAATGACTCAACTTCCTTTAGTCTGGGATTTGATTTCTTCAGCCTCCCTTTGCCTACTGTCTGACTGTAATTAAATCATTTAACCGGTTAGTGGTCCTGGGTTGTCCCTGAAAAGGGCACTTGTGTCCAGTTGGCCTACCAAGTTAAACAAATAACAGCAACAAAAGTGAAGCATACAACTGTGGCTCCTGTGTGTTGACACAGCTTGTTGCATGTATGCATACATATATCAGTCCTTCTGCTCATGCTATAACCTTCAGCTCTGCTGGATGTCAGTCATGTAGGAGGTCAGGCTGCTTCCCTTCCTCGAGAATGGATGACTAAACATCTGTCTCTCACTCCCATCGTCTTTAGCTGGCTTATTCTGTTCCTGGTTTTCATAGTCAAACTGGGCCATCTAGGATGCAGTCAGGGCTTTAATCCTTTGTGTCAAGGAGAGAGATTTATTCAGTTGAGACTTTTTCTATCTGAGACTCTTTTGAGACACAAACTAGGATACAAGGACAGTAATGAATGCAGTACATATGGACAGGTTACAGCAGCCTGCTGCTCAGCAGGTTTTATGCTGTAGTTAACCCAGGCAGACAGAGGACGACCATACACAACTCTAGACAGTGAAGAAAAACTTAATAACTGAGAATCCAAGCTATCTATCTATCTATCTATCTATCTATCTATCTATCTATCTATCTATCTATCTATCTATCTATCTATCTATCTAATCTACCATCCATCTATCTATCTATCTATCTATCTATCTATCTATCTATCTATCTATCTATCTATCTATCTCTCTTTTTGTTTATTTTGTATGCATCTATATACTTGTTACTGGGTCTGTAATCTGAGATACATTTGGTTGACTTGGGAGTCTATCACAGTTTGCCAAATCCAGAGGTGTTAACCATGCAACAATGGAAGGGCACAAATTATACCCCATGCAGGACCCTGGAGTCTATTAAGTATAAGCCAATTTATGTGTAAATTGACTTATGCTGATATACTCATATATTTATATTAATGCAAATATGCATACATCATATTTGCATGTGAATATATGTATTTGTGTTTATGACATTTGTGAACATTTTTACCAGTAAATGAATATGTTCTTTTTATAACCCCTGGTAATTTGTTCTTGCAGGGTATACTAAGACCTGCACTTGTTGGGAAAACATTCTGGAAACCTCTTAATAAGCTGAGAACTAATGTGTAATCAAGCAAAGTTTTAACTTATGCTCAGCAAAATAAAGATTTGTTTCTTTCCACACATGAAATATGTTACTTTTCATTTAGTTGAAATGTCTAGTGACTTTCAGCTGAAGAATCCAAATGCACAGCTGTGTAGTTAACAGTGTAAAAAGAAGTTTTACAATTGCTGTAGGAGTGTAAAAGTTCAGTTCTGAACTTATACCCTAATGATTTTATCATCCCAGATATTATTGTTGGCTACCTCCTGTTTCAGTAACTTACAGCTCCTTGCACCTTAGATTCAGATGTATGACAGTTTATCCAGGAGATTACAGTATCACTTTTTTCTGTTTAAAATAGGAAGATGTGGCTACCTTTGCTTTCATCTCACATGAGAATGTATAAAGAATACTTTTTGCCTTACAAATGAAAATTTGCTGTCTGATTTGTATTAGCTGGGTAAAGCTTATAAAGATTCTCCAGTGGCCTTTATCATGTGCCTGCATTGATGCTCCTTCACAGCGCAGTCATTTTGCTGAGAAAAGCTGAATCTGTAACAGACCAAGATCAGCAGAAATGCTTCTTGCTATAAAAAAAAAACATCCTTTTGTCTCCTGACATATCTATCCACAGACCTTCATGATGGGAGTGCAACTTAACCCACCTCCAGTATAAAGGGAGATTGATAGCAAACTTCAGATGTTTTGACATTTGCTACATTTTTCTCATAACTGCTCTCTTGAGAGTAGTTTCTGACTCATAAATGGCAAGTAATCACTTAATGCCCTGCACAGCAGTACATCTGCATGTCTTTGCTAAAGCAGTGGTCAATAATTAATTTGGGTTCACTCTAACTCAGCTTTTGCTTGTCTTACTGAGGCCCTACAATTCATCAGTGAAGTATGTCTTATATTATGATAAGTGACAAGGGTTATATTTTCTGGTTATGCCATGATCTTTTTCTTCCTTTACCGTCAAGCATGCTCACTATGTTAAATTAATTTTTTTTGAATGCGCAGTATTTCATCTTTGACCACATGAATATGACCATATGTAATCTGTTTTTGAAAACTAAAGTTGCCTAACGTATGCTAGAGTGACCTAAACAGCTCCTAGTATCACTTTATTTCCAAAGATAACATCCACTAATGTTTTTATTCTTTTAAGTACCATCCGTATATTATTTCTTTGCCTAGCAGTGATAACTAAAGTTAATTAAATTATTTAAGCAAGTCACATGGTCAAAGCTATTGAGTCCCCATAATGATATACATTAACCATCAAGCGCAGTTCCATTTTCAAAATTGCTATGTGCATTTATGAGATGGTTACAGCACTGTGGGTTTCTAAGCTGTATGAGGAGGTGTGTAGTAAAATTATTAATCAGTGAGTTATATACATATTATAGGTACACGTATGTATGGACAGATTTATGGACAGATGAGTAGGTGGGTAGTAGGTTTCATTTATTTATTTATTTATTCCTTCAGTCAGTTATTTATGTATGCATTTATTTAAATTGTTGGTAGTAAAGCTGATCTATTCACCCTTTTCAACCATGACCAGTGATAATTATAATGTTCAGTAGCAAACAGTTTGCATTATAGCATTTGGCACAGCATTTACACACATGACTTAAAAATCATATATTTTTACAGAAAAATGTAATCATACACGCATATTATGTACAAATGCAGTTGCAGCAGCATGCATTATTTGACTGAAAATGTATTTAATAAAACATTCTGCAAAGAGATTTAATAAAGTAGTGTATTCCTGTAATAAACACTGCATGCCTGCACAATCGATTGCATTGTGTCTTCCCAAAGGAAAACTGAGCCATGGTTACTTAGAAATCATTTCCCCAATCATAACTGGCTGATACCTCAGCTTGCATAACAATTACCCACAATCATCAAAAACATTTTTGCAGTGGTGAAGCTTTGTCTATTCCCTTCCTTTACTTATATATACTAATTGTATTGTTATACAAATTGAGGACAGGGGGAACTCCTTGCTAAAATGGACAGAACATGGGAAGAAATAGTGGTCCCACAGTGCTTACATAATGCGATTACCTACAAATAACTGCTGATTCACACAGTTGTGACTGAAGCCTAGTGAAATACCCCACCATCATTATTTATTTAATATTTGTTTACCAGTAAAGCCCAACTTGGAACAAAGCCAATTTTTAGCAGAGGCCCAGGGAGAAACACTCCAGCCATGTCTTTGTAACATGGGAGGAAACCCACACAAACACAAAGAGGACATGCACACTCAAGGTACCCCAGCCAAGAATCAAACCCGAGAATCTCTTGCTGTGAGGTGACAATGCTACCACTCCACCAGCCATGGAATAGGGAAGGTTTTCATAGTTATGCAGTTCATTTTGTCCTTTTTTTTTGAGGGGGATTATCAATATCATTTGTTTTGTTTAATGTTTTAATATGGGACTTGATGACTTGCAAATAATGCAAGAATGGGAGTTATGAATAATATATTTGCTGTTAGCTTGTGTTTAGCAGTAGTCCTTGAATTATTATTAATTTTATTGTGTTGTCTAGAAGGAATGCCATGGAATATTATGAGTACACACTCACTGATTGTTTTTAGAGGATTTTACTTCTGTGTTATAAGTTTTTTTCTGGCATCTTAAGATCTGTTAGGTCTATAGATTAATTTAAAGGCACTGAATTCTGTGTGAGATACTGTAGTTTTCCCTACACATGCTAGAGGTGAAACTGCTTGAGTGTCTGAGCCCCCCCCCCCCGCCAATCTTAATGTCAAATGCTTTTTACTAGAGGAAATAATTGCCAGTTTGATGTATAACTGTGTGTCAGCAATGGTTCATTTCTTATGGGAGATTTCTCTCTTTTTCCAGTTGGTGCAACCATGGAGTTAATATATATAAGTTTGAGTGTGGTGGATTTGGCCCCTCTCTCCATATTGGTGCAGGGGGTTGCCCCCTGCAAAAAAAAAACAAGAAAAAAGGAGTATTTTGCCATTTTGGATTTTGTACATTTTTTTGTACTTTTGGAACTTAGACATTCAGGAAGTTGGCATTGGCATTTCATAGTAGAACCAAAACTGTTATTTTTAAAGACTGTGTGAAAACTGATATGAGAAGTTTTGATGTAGGTAAAATTGTAGTATAATTGAATTGAGAGCTAAGGTTGAATTGAAAAATGTATTTATTTAATTTGCATGGTAGTGGGGTGGTATTTTTGACTGAAGACTTTGAAGATCATTGCCAAAAATGGTTTAAGTATAACTGTAGGTTCAGTATAAGTCATTTGGGACTTTTGATAAATACATTATAATATTCCTTGGGTTTGGTAATAAAGATGATACTGCTGGAGTAATTACTAACTGTTTCATTTTCTTGTGTTATTGGGAATCTCAATATGAATATGGGGAGGCAATAATCTGTTTGGGATCAAACATCATTAACAATTCATCACTGTATTACTACAGGACACAACTTCCAAAGTTTACAAGAAGCATTTTTCTATTGACTGTTTTGTTGTTATTGTGTTAGTGTAAGTAGATAATAATGATTCAAGGGTTCATCAATGTTTTCAGATATCTGATTATTTATAGCTATCTACCTACAGTAGAAGTTTATGGAACAAATGACTTTGTTTGCCCAAAGTAGGCCCAAGATGTACTCTATTTTTAAATCAAGTTTGCCAGCTGTTCTCCATCTTTTGGTGGCACCTCTATATTTTTTCTAGTACTATACAGGTTGCCAGCCACTGATATTAAGGTGAAGTATTTAGAGAGAAGCTCATCTGATGTTATTTAGTAGGAATTTAGTTAAGTTAGTTGAATGGTTGCTATAAGCTAAACTTACTTTTTTATATTGTCGTGTGTTCATTGGTGTATACTAGGTTAGTGACTACTAGGGACCTTATAAGCTTAGCTGCACAAATCAGATGTGTCCCACAAATTTGATTTATATAGGGGGTGAGTTTAAAGGCTTATAATTTTATGTGAGATTGTGTGTTTGCTTTGCTAGAGTAGAATAATTGCACTTGTAAAGTACATTATATACTTTGTGATTTTGAAGTTGTTGCCGTTAAAAACATAAGAAGTAATTTTAATGATGTTGTCTGCAAAGGGTGTTTTTTCACTTTGGCAGGAACTTATCGCAGAAGATACAGACCTTAGGGTTAGGGTCATTGTACAATGGTGATATTTCCTTTCAACTTGCAGTTAAGAAGCTGGCTGCGTTAGCTTTTCTGGAGGTAAAGGATGTTATTCCTACATATTACCAGCTAAAGACT
The DNA here is from genome assembly GCF_019279795.1 of Protopterus annectens. Lineage (NCBI taxonomy): Eukaryota > Metazoa > Chordata > Ceratodontiformes > Protopteridae > Protopterus > Protopterus annectens. The sequence continues at coordinate 1,079,201,336 of NC_056741.1, forward strand.
AATTTCCCTACTGATGGCAAAGAGTTGTTGAAATTCTTTGAGGAATAGTATTTATTAGGAAAGCCGAGCTGTTTCTCTACGAGATCGATGAACCAAGTTAGATTACTGCCACTGTTCCCGATTGAGTTTTGGAATGTTTCTGTTATGAATGAACTGTGTTTGCCTAGGACACAAAATGCTGTAGACGTGTGGCACCGTCGGTTTAAGTGCTTGACAGGGAAGTTTGTATCAGACTTATATACTGTGTTGTGTGCTATCTGTAGAGAACAGAACAGAGTAGATGAGTATTGTGTATGAATGAGTTCAGCTTGTCCACAGTTTCCTAAGAAGAGAGCGTTAATACATCATTAATAGCAGTTTGAAAATATTCTCCCATAAAGAGGAGTATTCACATGTGGAGTTTGTGCAATTGCGAATTTGCTAAAAATGTGAATGTAATTTGGAATGTTATGATGGGAGTCACAAGGGATGTGTTTGTTTGACTTTGGTTTTGCTGTGTGGTTGCACTCAGGGTGTATCTTCTACATTCACTGAGTTTAAATTTGATATTTTGTGATTCAGTGCACTGACGTTTCGATAATGTGTAGTTTCGCTCAATTGTGCCAGGGAAACCCGGTTTTGTTATTTTGTGATTTCGATATTTTAACAGTGACCCGGGTAATTACATCATCAATAAAACACCCCTAAAAGTTGATTCACTAATTAAGAATATGTGAACTCAGTTTTTATATCTTGTTCAACCTATCCATATGGGCATGGCTTCTAGGTCCAGAGAGGAAATCATACCACTGTATCCAACCCTCATCAGACCCACCGTAGAATATAATGGCATCACAAAGTATATAATGTACTTTACAAGTGCAATTGTTCTCCTCTAGCAAAGCAAACACACAGTCCGCCATAAAATTATAAGCCTTTAAACTCTTTTTCGACATCAAACAAAGCAAGGGCATGGTTTTTGTGTATGCCCCACACTTTATCATTGCATGAATGGTATATAATTGACGGCAAGCTGCCCCTCTAATAAAATATGTTCCATCCATAAGCCAGATTTCTGCTGTGGCTAAATCCTGCAGATTCTTCTGAGTGCTAAATACAACCACCACATTATCATTATTCTTGTCTGTTTTTCTCTTCTGTAGAAACGTGCTACCTTTTAACTCAAAGTCCACTACATTGACATTTAACAGTGTTAAACCTGCTTCCTTCGGTTGTGTTTGACCTTTCTTCCTAGCTCTTCTTACTTTCTGCAATAAAGCACACCAACTTGGCAGACTAGGAGCGTACTCTAAAGATGTGGAAGCAATCGCATCATCCACTATTAAACAAGGGGGATCACGTGAAAGACTGGCCCTTTCTTTTAAAGTGAGAGCAACGCTATACTTTTCAACTTGTGTTGGATCACCTGGATGGTCATGACACACAGATTTCAACAATTCCTCGCCGATGTAACACACAAAGTGACTGCTCTTCCTTTACACTTATCAGGCAATTTCTGACTACAACACCAGTACTTTTTACACTTAGTCGACTTTTCTAAATGGTAAGTATATCCATCTAACACCAGAATCTGTTTACCTCTTTGGGACACAGTAGTTACATACATTTGTCCTAGCACTCCTGGAGGTAACTCTTCTACATTCACCATTTTTTAAGGGTACAACATACCAAGATCGATGTTTACAATGCTTTAAATAGTTTATCATTGTCTGCTATTCCTTTCGATGATTTGCTCTTCGGTGCACTGACGCTTTGATAATTTGCAGTTTCGCTCAATTGTGTTAGGGATACCCGGTTTCGTTATTTTGTGATTTAGACATTTTAACAGTGGCCCAATTACCCAGGGTGTTTGACTTTCCAGAGGTACTATAATGCATTTTTTGACATTGAGTTTTAAACCAAGGTTTTGGCACCAAGCATTTGTCTGCGTTAGACCTTCCTGAAGGGTTTTCGCATCTTGGAAAAATTAAGTGACTGCTCACAGTTTGCAATCATCTGTGAACTTAGTCAACCAGATGCCTTTGACATTGGTTTTGATGTCTGAGAAGTAGATGCCAAAGTGGAGCAAGCCCAGCAGAGATCTCAGAGGGACTCCACTGATGTCCAGCCACTTTGCTGAGGTGGCCTCACTGACCCTAACCTCTTGGGTCCTGTCCATGAGCCATTTAGCTATCCAGTATGTTATAAAGGAGTTTATATCTAGTTCTATCAGCATGTTGAAAAGTAGGGTATTTAGCAAATGTTTTATCCAGATCTAGGTAAGCAGTATGTACTGTTTTCACCTCATCTATTGCATTAGTGACATTTTTAAAGTCTATCAGGCTCATTAAGCATGACCTTCCTTTGACAAAGCCAAACTATATTGGATCCAGTGTCTGGAGGTCTCCTATGTCCTTGTTGATAAGTTCCATGATAGTTCTTTCCATGACATTGTAAATAATGCTAGTCAGACTAATGGGTAGATAGTTACCAGTTCTGTTTTATGTCCTCCAATATGAAGGGGGGGTCTCGTTGCACAAGGCCTGTTTTAAGAATATAGTTAAATAGTGAATCCAGGGGTCCTGATAAGTCATATTTTAGGCGTTTATATTACGTGATCGAACAGTGAAATGTTCACACACGTAATAATTAACCCCAAAATGTCAAAACGCTGTGATGCCGAACAGCAAAAAAAAAAACACTCAAACAAACCATAAAAATGCTCTAAGCAGAGGACCAAGCCCCCCTGCACCCCCCACACCTCCCGCTACTTAAAGATACCAACGCTGAGATCACACTACAGTGCAGACAATGGAAAACTTCCATGTCCACACTGTACGGTGATTTTCATTGAACCATTCGACATTCTAACGGTTCGACATTTAGGAGTTGATTATTACATGTTCGCACATTTCACTATTCGATCATGTAATATAGACCCATATTTTAAATTGGTCAGGAGGTTTCCTAGGATGCTATTGATGCCCATTGAGGCTGTATTCTTGGCTTTAACAAGCAAAGTCAGTACAATCCCCTCTAATTATAGTTAGTTGGAAGAGTTATATTTGAGGATATTTCTTGGCGGATGTTTGGCAGAGTCTGCTAACAGGTTCACTATATCACCAGGCACAGTGAATGTGACACTATAAACCATCAGTTCAACACACTGCTGTATGCTATCCTATAGGTTTCTGACATAACTGAAGAAAACCTTATGGTCATCTTTCACCTGAGAGGCTATCTTAACTTCAAAGCTGGCTTTATTTTACATAATTAGCCATTTTAGTTGCCTACTTAGATTGATGACAAAGGTTTATCTTTATGAGAATTACCCTTAATGAGTTGTGTCATAACTGTTTTTCCTTTTGTTGTATATCCTGTTTAATATGGGTTGCCATCAGGGTTGTTTGTTTCTGGGACTAGTTCTGGGCTTACTTCTGGTAGGTACAGCAGCCTCTGTGCAGCCATTGACAGGGTTGTATGGAGTTTCTGATTGCAATTTAGCATAAGCTACACTCAGAGGGGCACGGAATTTTTATAAAACCTTAACTTAATGATAAGTAGTTTGTCTTGGAATAGTTCCTAACTATTAATGGTTTTAGTGGGATTTCAGAGCTGATTTTGATTTTGAAGTAGACAGGTTTATGGTCGTACCTTATCAAGGAGAATAAGACATGGGGTGGGAGGGTGTAGCATTCTCCCATACTTGTGAGTATTAGGTTCAGTTATGTTGGAATCTCTAATGGGCATTTTCACTATTTGATCAAGGATGGTTGCATTTATGAAGTCCAGGAATCTCTGCACCTATAGATTTGAGGCCTTATAGGATTCCTGATTTATAGTGCAGTAATTAATTTCCCATGAGTAGGGTGTTAGGTTAGATGGTAAGCACTTCCACTAGGTCCAAGTATGCATTGTGATCTTCTTGGGACATGGATGATGACCTATAGCTGGCTAAGATGTAGTATGGGATTTTATCAATGGTGATCTTCACATGGAGAAACCCCAGTGCATCATCTTTTTTGATCATCCTAGCAGCATAATTGTTATCCATGTGTATGGAGACACCTCCACATTTAGCCCTTGTCTGTGCAGCTACTGGTCAAAATGTGTGTAAGCCACCAACACCTTGCACTTCTGGAGTACTCTGCCACTTTAAACAATGTCTCCATAACTGGACAGATATCTATTTTCTCAAGGGCGAGGAGAGCTTGGGGGAGTGTAGTTTTTTTTATTTAGGCTCCTGGTATTGAGCAGTATCACTTGAGGTTTAGTTAAAATGATTTTGCTATGTCTGTAGGTCTGTAAATTTGTCACTACCTAAAAGAGGTTCTCTGGGGAAGGACAGAGTTTTAACCCACATTCAAAAGACTAGAGGTGAAGCAATGTAACCTGTTAAATATGTCCTCCCAAACTGTCAAATATTAGATCCCCTTAAACTTGACACCAGAAAGACAGCCAACTGTTAAAATTATTCATCATTTGCTCATATTATGACATCATCCTCAGTGATGGTAATATGCTGTTCAATGCTAAGCTCATACCAGTCTGAAACCATCATGATGTTTTCCTTTGTATAGTCCTGGAATGTACTTCAAAGGTGATTTACACCTACACAGGCTATGATTTAATCATACTGGTACCTGTGGTGTAATGAATTGAATACATACATGATTTTGTAGATCTTGGCTCTACATTATCAACTAAAACTTATCTTTTCCTTCTTCATCTTGGTTAGAGGGGCATCAGTATGTCTTACTATGGAGTTCCCGGTGATGAGAGTATTGAGAAATGTGATTGCTTGCCTTAAGTCCTTAGTGTTTGGAGCTCCTTTGAGTGTTATTGTATGTTTGGTGTTAGGTGTTCTTTTTTCTGAGTATCTTTGGGCTTGCTGAGGCATAGCTTTGACAATAAACTGTCTAGGTGATGTCTGTTATTTAGGAAGATTGTTTTTAAGTTCCTCAGCATATATTGGTTTAAGTGTGTGCTATGTGTTATGTGATGTGCCTGTTATGTTCATGGTTTTAGCCATCTCATGTGCACTTGTATGTGACAGTTTAGCATCCAGTGTCAATCTGTAAGTATACCTGACACATTCTGTGTCTGTCTGTTTAAAGATTAAATCATTGTCTTTAAATATGAGAGAATTGTTCCATTGTCTCAAGATGCCCATATCCACCAAACTGGCTACAGAAAAGTTAGAAATTTGTATATCCATGCAGGCAAATGATTAGCAGAATATAAAACTGTAGGATCAAAACCAGAATATCAACAGCTATAAAAGCAGTGAAACACAAATTGTGGAGGAGGAAAAACAATATTCTCACTTCTGAATTCTACTACAGTTTAAGTACTAGACTATACAAAAATGTATTGGTAACACCGTTTGTAGAAAAAAAGCAGTAATAAATTATTAAATAAGGCTCAAATCTGGTGGTAGTCCACAGTTCTTCCACAGCTGTGAATGAAAGTACAAGACTAAGGCCCAGCAGGATGTAAAACATACTATAAAATACCTTCTATGAAAAATTAACATTTCATTCCTTCTTACACAATTTTTATATCATTGTATACTATTACTTATTCCTATAATCTTGATGTTATACCTAAGATGCCAATTATACATTTGTATTTTCTTTTCATATTATTGTATTTGTTTCTTTTATATTAATGGCTATGCAATTTGTATTTCTGGAGCTTTTCTCCCTGGGCCTCCACTGAAAATGGACTTACACCCAGATGGACTATCCAGGTTAACACATGTAAAATAAATAAAATAAATAAATAATAAATACATAAAATACAAATAGCTACCTTTTACAAGTAGTTTTTTTTTGGCGATAGAAGTGCAGTATAATGTAGAAACAGTCTTCCCACAACTACAAATTATGCTACAAGACTAATGTCTGAGAACAAACTAAAAAAATAAAAACAAACATGAAAAAAAATCAAAAAGTACAAAGAAGTATTGCCAGACAAGTGGAACTTAAATATTTAAGCAGAAATGAAGTAAAAGCTTTTTTTTCTTTCCTTTTTGATGAAATACTTGTTACTCACAGTTCAAGGCTGTTTTTCCATTGGAGCCATCTTGTTGTGACCTTGAGTTATCATTTTAAGTCTGATACATTGTTTCTCATTATATTTCTTCATGTTTTTTGTTAGTTACTTTTATTTGTATCCTGCCTCCAATGATAACCTCTCCATTAATCTATTTTGCTTCTTCATTCAAACTGCAGTTAAAATGCTTCCTTCATTTATTATATATTATTTCATTTTACACCTTATTCATTTATGCATTAACTTTTGGACCACTTCACACCAGCCATCACATCTTCTGACTGGTTGGCTTCTCTAGGCAGAATTAATGTTTTAAACCATTTTTTCCATTGACTGGATTTGCCCCTTCTCATAGTATTATTGTTCTTTTCTTCTTCTTTTGTTAGGCAACTATTAAATAAAAAATAATAAAACTGTTGAATCAATTGCACATTTATAAAAATATATATTTATACAAATACATTGATTCTAACTTCAGAAAAATTTCTGGCATTTATATTGATACTACGTCAATTATTCAGGCACATACCAAGAGAACAATGAAATTAATTTGTTACAGATGGCCTTCTTTTCAGCAATAAATATTCTGATTATATCATAAAATTAAAAAAATATAAACAAGTTAGTTAACATGCACATATTAATTATTAATCTTTGGTTTATCCAATATGAAAAAAACTCTCACCTGGAAACTTAGTTCTACCCCTTTTTCTTCACTACTTTAACATTTACAGTCCAACAAACATGACTATGCTGATCTGGTCAAATGGTAGGATGTTGATTTCATAGGGAAAGATTTTTGGGTTCAACTCAAGTAGTTGAAATATTTACTCTAAGGTTTCACTTTCAGGCTAAAACTGTTAGCACTTTATTAATTACAGTGGTAAGTTTGACACAAACATTTAATTTACCAGTGGATTTATCTTTTTCATGTTTTTAATTGTCAACAAGTTAGTTAAGTTTCTAAGGTTATAAATTGCATAACACAGTTATTTACTTATTTTCTTATTTATTTATCAAGATCTTGATCCAAATAAATAATAGGAAGTACTCTCTTAATCTATATCCCTTATTTTTCCTGGTAGTATTCTCTGGCTTTAATTTATTTCTTCTCTTTCAAGATTATTGTCATAGTGCAGGAGATGAATCAGATGTAGAGCTACATCTCAGAGGGTACATGCTTACTTTATGAGGACTACCCAACAGGGGTGCAGTGCAATTGTCAGAGTCATTACAAACTAATATAAAAAGTGGTGGTTGATAAGTAGCTTGTGCAGAAGCATCCACTGATGGATCTGCTACAAAGATAATAAAGTGGAGAGTGAGGTACTAATTATGGACTTCATGAGTATGGAGATGAATGGGGATAATCAGGTCTGTGGAGTGAACTTTTCTATGGATAGATAGTTATCTACAGTAATTCGTTGATTTGAATGAAGAGGATAGAACTAGGATAGTTGAGATAGGACTAGACAGGACTTTACCACATTCAATGGAGTCTCATACAGAGAAACTCAAATGGTGTTAATGTAGAGAACAGCAATTTTCCACAAGTACTTTTATTTACAGAGATCATAAATGCTAGTACTTTGAGCCAGGCAAATAAACATTTAACAATACAGTTTATTATACACAAGATTTTTGTGGGACATCATTGTTTAGCAATTGCTTTACACATTACTTAGGCAGCAAAAGAAAAAATATGGGGTGGAGCTATATAAAAATATTTGATTTTAGATATATATATATATATATATATATATATATATATATATATATGGGAAGGCTGCCAGCCTAGCTAGATATAATTTTGTAAATAATTCTATGTCATTTGTAAATATTAATAAAATCCACATACTTGTTTTACAAATGTAAAGAAAACTATGTGTTAGGATTAAACTATATGTTGTATCGAGCTTCAAAATGTAACCACAGTGCACCCTGCTGGAGGAAAGCTGTTAAGTAAGGAATCTTACAACTGTGTTTGATCTGAAGCTCTGAGGCAGGATGTCTGGACCAGCAAATTCTTTCTATTGTTTTAAGACAGAGATAATTGCTGGATTTTACATGTAAAAGTGTATTGTATTGCTGTGGCTTCCTGGCCAGGTGCAGCTTACAAAGACATTTAAATTCTGAGTTTCTTTTAGCCTGGGAACTAAAAGAAAAGTGATAAAATGATGTAATGTGAAATGACTCAGCAGTACAGGGTGTTATCAATTTCAGACTTTCTCAGAGAAAAAGCTTGAGCATTTTGGATTTTGTCTGAAGCTGATAACAACTCACCAGCACTTTGCCTTGTAAGTAAAGTTATTTAGGACATAGTTTCTCTTAGAGTTAGATAGGAATTTAGACAGATCTGTCTAACTGTTTTCTATATTTATGTCAGACTATCCTCCAATATTGTTTTAAAGTTCATGTGATTTCTGAACTCTGTATTAGCACTGTGTTGAATTGATGAGATTTGTCTTGTGTTTTTATTATTTATTATTAAATATTTGTAAACATTTCAACTGTGGCTGTTTTGTGTAGAAATCATTTAAGCTCTTAGCATACATTACATGTATTTGGTGATACTGCCCATGCCACTCCAATAGTCTTGTTGTTCAGCACACTTACTATTTGGATAACAGTAACATTACCACAGTGAAATTGGTTACCCTTTGGGAAGGTCTTATAGTAGCTGATATTAGTGGTTGGTGGCAGTCATACTGCATTATAGTCTGGGCAGGAAGGGGGCATAGCTGGAGAACCTGTGCCAGCCTTCCCCAGGAGTGTCTGTGTGCTTGTATATAAATCAAATCTTAAAGTGTGTGTGTGTGTGTGTGTGTGTGTGTGTTTGTGTGTGTGTGTGTGTGTGTGTGTGTATGTGTCAGCTACTTAGCAGGGACACAAAGCACTGGATGGACAGAGAGGGTGCTGGAGGTTTTAGCTTGACCACTAGGCTGAGATCTGGACTCTATAGCTGTGCTAGTGGGGAGTCTTATTGGGGACCCGGAGAGAAAGGGAGAAACCAGCCACAGACTGACTGTGATCTCTGTGTACTCTTAAGGGAAATTTTACTTTACTGTGTGTGTACTTGTTTTCTTCCAATGTGCACACCCTCACTGGTGCTAGTGGTGAGGATTGAGGCTCCTTGATTGTTGGGCCAGTGCACTGGACTCATAGTATGGAAAACAGTAAATAATTGACTTTAAATCCCTAGGACCAAAATATGTTGTTGATGCATTGGCATTGCTGGGTAGATGACAGACAAATGATCTTAGGGTTAAGAAGAACCTGAGCAAGAACTGTTGTTATTGCAATATTTTATTATTATCAGAGAAGCGTAGTTTGTAAAAGAAGTATTATTATAGCTATGGTATGTTCAAATTTTTAGAAAACTTAAGGTGATTTACAAGATGATAAAATGGGAAAGGAGGTACCCTGGCACATTGTTAAGTATAATAGCCATTTAATGCTGGTAATTGTGCAGGCCATCTTGCTGCTTTCCACACATTTGTTCTGTTTGTGGAGGTACACATTCTGCTCTGAAGTGTTGGTTTAGTGAGGGTAGTGAAGGCAAAATTGTATCTATGAGTGCATTAGACGTGACTAATACTTTTGTTCAGATATGTGATCAAAGCTGGGTAAGACTTCTTTTCAAGGATACAATAAATTCAGTTCATTTCATAGATTCAGGAAACCAGTGTGGAGTTATATACCTACAAAAATAGATATTCCAGCAGAACTATTGAAAGATTGTCAGATAAGGAAGAAGGATGTGGTTGAATTAATAAATGATTTTGTGTCAAGTTTATCAATCAACTCCAGCATTTTTATTTATACCCCTTTTGTGAATTTGCAAGAATTTAAAATCAATTAAAGGAAGGGAGATGATTGTAAAGAATGTACTACATAACAGAATTGAGAAAGGTAACATAGCAGGCCCTTAGCAGTACCACGCTTTTAATTTTTTTTACACTCTTCCCTTTCCTTAGGAACACAAACAATGTGCAATATGATCTGTTCCCTGTAGGCTTCTTTACAATCCGAAGCAATTGCTAGTCCTGAACATATGTTGTAAATAATTTCCTTACTAATGTTGTTTCTGTTAAATTTAAGTCCCCAGCCACTATTACTTTCCCCTCCTATGTTTCATATAAGAAATGTATGAAATCCTCTAGGTCATCAGCACTTGAGTTTGGAGAGCTACATACTCTAACAATTGTTATATGTTCTAGGGTTGTCTTTATTGTCACAGTTACACAATCTACAGTAATGGTATTATCACTGAGGATGTAATAACCACAAGTCTCATAACAGTCTTTAATCCCTACCATAACACTTCCACCTGATTTTATGTTAGAATATCAGGTGCTGTAACCACATTTATACCCTGCCAAAAGTGGTTTCTGGTTGTTGTTCTTTAACCATGATTTCGCAATCACAACATCAGTCTTGTGGAAATACAGCAACTTTTCCAATTAAAAAAATGAATTATTAGTAATGCTTCTTACATTAGCAACCATCAAAGATACATAAAATGTTGCTGTCAGTGAACTGTTAAATTTCTGACCTGACAAAAAATCTTGTATTGTGTTAGTCAATTGTTGCAATATAACTGCTGCTAAAATTATCTTCCCTTGTCTTGACAATTGCACACCACCCTGTCTAAACACATGATTCCCCAAAACTAGCTTTGGATGCTTTACACATTTCCATTTTTTAATGGGCATTTTTTTCATGTAGGTATTTATCCAAAAATGTTTTCATTCACACAGAGCAAACTCTCCTTTCTTCATGTGATTTGAGAAAAATATGTCCTAAGACCTGAACAAGGTATACTATCTAAGATGGCTTTAGATTACCTACTAGCACTCAGACAGTCCTTGCAGATAAGGCAAATAGTGGCAATGGGTATAAAACACCTCCATGCTTCCTTACATTAAAGCATTCTAAGGCCTTTTTCACATCCTGTTTTTGGTCCTGGCCAGAATAACACTACTCGAAGTTCTTTATCTTCTCTGCAAATGCATCACCTCTTCTAATAACCGAATATCCAATTACAGTGATGTAATTTCTGACCAGATCTGAAGAATCCCAAGCTTCTAATTCAATAGTATCTGCCCTAGTAATTGTCACAAAGGAATGATCTTCATTACCATAATTTTTATTAATCCCACAGAAAGATTTATTTTGGTTGACATTTTGCTGCTATACCACTGTTTTCACTTTTTTTTATTAGAAAGGAATAGAGTCTAGATGGGCAAACTCTAATTATCCCAAGGAATATAGTCAGCTACAACTTCATGCAGGCTGTGGAAAGGACAGTCCAGAGTTTATCTGAAACAATCCAGCATTGGCTTGTGGTTTATTGACCCTCACTTTTATAATAAGATGTGACTGTGACTGACCGTAAAGGAATTCAGAATTTGTGAGACTGGTACAACTGGTACTACAGGCCAGTGGCAACTTCAGTGTACTTAATTTATTATTAATTGCATATTATGTTTTTTTTTTTTTTCTTATTGACTTTGACTTAAAATTTCTTTGAATTCTGTGGTGACTGATTTTGATTATTCTTTTCTTTTACAATTATTTATTTGTTTGTAGCTGAAAATGGTTTCCTTAAATCAGTATGCCATTAATGATTTGCTAAAGCATAAGTATCTTGTACAGTTTAATAAATGCTATGTATATTTAAATGTAAAACCTGATAACTCTGATGATCTGTGTTCCTCAAATCACTTGTGCAATCGGCATGGCTTGGAGAACTGTTGTTGTGTATGTGAATGACTTGGACTGGTGAGATAAATAATACTAGGCAAATAGCAGATATAACACCTTTAGAAAGGAATCACTCAACCCCTATTAAACATGATGCTACTGAGGACAACACTGGAATTTAACATACAAATATTCAGCAATCTGAGTATTAAGGACATGTAGAAGAAAAAGAAAGAAAGGAGGGAAGAAGTTCACAAAAAATAACAATGAAGAAAAATAAATTGATTAATGTCTATAACATAAAGTGAATACATATTAAAAAGTACACTGCTTTGTTATGTAACACACAGATTATAAGACATGGTAACATTTTTATATCAGAAAACCTACAGTGTACAGAAAAAGGCATCATGTTGACAAAAGAGAAGGTAGTAAAAAGAGGAAAGGGGCAGGTGAAAAGGAAAATGCAAAATTAAACGTGGAAGGATTGAAGAACATTACTGTAAGAAAAAAAAGGTCAGTGTGTGACAATATTTTTCAAGTTGTGGATGTACAAAGCCATCAGGATGAGAAGTGTATGCTTGCAATGAAAACAGTGGGATTAATAAGACTAATGGCGGTGAAGATCATTCATTTGCAGCAACTAATAGAGCAGATATTACTGAATCAGAAGTTAAAGATTATTCAGATCTGGTCAGAAAATATATTGTTGTAATTGAAGATTTAACTATTAGAGGAACTGATAGTTACATTTCCAGAGAAGATAATGAACATCAAAAAGTATTATGCTTGCCAGGAACAAAAATAGAGGATGTGAGACAAGCCTTGGAACAATTTAATGTAAGGAAGTAAGAATCTTTTTTTTCATGTCAGTGCAAATGATCTCATCTGCAAGGGCAGTAGGGCACTTACAGGCCACTTCATGTATAGAAGGAGAAGCATGGCACCGTGAATAAAAAGATTTTTGAGCAAATACCTACATGAGAAAAATGTTCCGTTTTAAAAAAATGGAAATGTGTAATGCATCTGAGCCTAATTTTGGGCACATGCATTTAGACAGAATGGTATGCATTTGTAAAGATCAGGGAAGAGAATATTTGGAGCAGATATTTACGATATTTGACAAAAACAATGCAGGATTTTTTCCAAGCTGAAAATTGAACAATTCACAGAAAGCAACATTTGATGCATCTTAGATGGTTGTCAATGGCACATGCATTCCTCTTTGGTATATTGGTGAGTGTCTCGTCTGTCACTCAGGAGACCATGATTTGATTCCCTGATGGGTAGCATGTAGTTTTTGGGCAGTGCAGTGGTGCAGCAGTTCATTGTTGCCTCACAGCAAGAGGTTCTCAGGTTCAATTCTCGGCTGGGGTGTCTTCTGTGTGGAGTCTCCATGTCCTCCTAGCATTCACGTGGGTTTTCTCTGGGTACTCAGGTTTACTCCCACATTCCAAAGACATGCTTCTGGAGAGGTTTTTCCTAGGTGTCCACTGAAAATGGGCTATGTTCCAGTCAGGCTTGCTTGGTAAATAAATAATGAATAAATTAAAATATATTTTTAAATTGGAAAATCTGTTATGTTATTTGTGAAACATGGTTAAAGAACAATGACTGGAAACCAGTTTTGTCAGGGTATAAATCTATTTACTGTAATAAACATTCTAAAAAACATCAGGTGGGAGTATTATAATAGGAAATAAAGATGGTTATGACACCTGTGATTATTACATGTTCAATGATAACACCAACACTAAAGATTGTGTAACTGTGGCAATAAAGACAACACTGGAACATATAACAATTGTTGGAGTGGATAGACCACCAAAGTTAAATGCTGATAACCTAAAAAAATTGATAAATTTCTTGTATAGAACATGAGAGAGAAGAATAATATTTGCTGGAGACTTAAACTTACCAGAAACAAACTGGAATAATAGTGACTCAACAACTTACAACTTTTGTAAGGAAATTATTTGCAATGTACATTTAAAAAACAACCATTGCTTCAGACTGTACAAAAAATAAATAAATAAATAAATAAAAAAATAAAAATGCCAGGTAACAGAACATACTAGACATTGTGTTCCTAAAGAAATTACTGTTACTTCATGTCAGGTTTGACCACCATTGATTTGCAGTGATAATGGACTTATAAAGTTTAATTCAGTGCCAGATAATTCTGCCAAACTGAAGTCTAAACCAATGCACAGAAGATTAATTACAGATTGTATGGAACCAAAACAGTTACTATATAAAACTAATTGGAGTGATGCATTCAGTGGAAAAACTGTAGAAGGAATGTGGAAAGATTTGACATAGAAATTAAATGCAAAAATCAAAAGAAATGTTTAACATCAGGATCTAGGCACACAGCTTTGAGAGAATATATTTCTGTAAGAATGAGATACTTGATTAAGTCAAGACATAAAACAGTATAAGAATTTGAAAAGAGGTTGACATACAACTTTGGAAATTAAAATAAGCTGAACAAATGAATTAACGATAGAGTGAGGCAATTAAAAAAAATGAAAAATATTTATGTAAAGATAAGAAAATATTTTATAGCTGCCTAAAATGTGGAAGGAGTAAATTGAAAAACTGTGTGAAGATTCTAAAATTTATTCTCAGACACAACCGATAATACACATATTTGTAAAGTCTTATGCAAAACAGTTTGACTCCACAAAGGGGGTGATAAGTTGTCCTTGTGACATCCAGGCATACTCAGATACTGAAATCAGATAAGATTATAACAAAAAGAACTATGCAAACTAGATTCAAACAAAACACAGGGAGGAGACAGAAGCAGTAATAATGACCCGAGAAAAATTATGTCTATTATTTACTAGGCTGTAGAATATGGGGAGATTTCTCAAGACTGGAGACAAGTGCTTATTAAACCTGTCTTTAAAGGAAAGGGGAGAAGGACAAATCCAGAGCCATACAGACTCTTAAATCTACTTTCATGTTGTGGAAAAATAATGGAGAAGGTAATACTGGATAAGTTATTGTCAGAACTGGAAAGGATGGGACTTGAAATGATATATCAGCATGCATATGTTGAAGACAGTTCTATTACTACCTAACACATGATGTCCTATAACAATATAATAACAACTATGAATGAAAAATTGTGCTGTAATGTAATTTTTATATATTTAACTTCATCATTTGACAGGGTCATATACAAAACACTGATCAATAAATTAGAAAACTAGGTATTGCTGTACTGTTGATAAGATGGATAGCTGCATGGCTTACAAATAGGACATTACAAGTATCAAACAGCAACTGGACAGTTGCAATTCTTGGTTACAGTCAGGTTGTCTCAAAGGGCTCTGTCCTAGGCCCATACTAGTTTAGATTGTATTTTCAGAGATAATGTTTATGTCTGAGGTGTTCTACTGTCTGTACACAGATTACTTGAAACTGAGTAAAATTATTACATATGTTACAGATATGGCATGTCTGCAAAAGAACTTGACTACATTGACCATTTGGACACAAGAGAATAATATGCTGATAAAAACTTCAAAAAGTAAGCATATGAGATTTAGGTTACATAAAATGAAAGATGAATATTTACAACAGCACACAGTGGCAGAAACTGTAGATTCATTTAAGGACATGGTTTTATGGGTAGATCTAGCTTTGAGTTTTTCTAATCCTATCAACCAATTGGTTAATGATGGTTATAGATCTATATGTTGTATAAAAAAGATTTTTAAAGTATAGGAAATCAGTAATGATGAAGTCATTGTTTGTTAGTTACATTAGACCCAACATGAGTATGGAATAATAATATAGAAACCTGATAAGAAAACAGGCATGAGTAAATGGGAAAGAATACAGTGAAAATATATCAAGGGCATCCCTGAATGTGAAAATTTAAGTTATTATGAAAGAGAAAAATATCTGAACTTGCACAGTGTCTCATATAGATATTTAAGAGGAGACTTTATTCAGATACATAGTTCATTTAGAGATTACTACCTCTGGGAATGTTTGGGGTTATCAAAAATTAGTAGAGAGTCATCAGACAACATATATAGAATATTCTCCAAATGAAGAGACAATATGGGGTCTGAATGGAGAGATGATATGTCAGCAAGCAAAGTAGAGTAGCATTGCTGGAATTTAATTAATCATCAAGTCTTGGTGAGTACTTTCATGAGGTGGACCCTGGTATTCACAAAATCTCACCAAGATGACATTGATATATAGACTGTATTTTATATAGCATATATCATGTACAGAATTAGGTTAAAAAACAGCTGGGGGCATAAGTTCCAGGATAAAAAGTATCCAATCCTGGTAGGTACACTGGTGCCAGGACTGGAAAAACTGACAGTGTAAAATCCTTAAGACAAAGGAACATTCCTACAATGGGGCTAGGCCAGGCCCAGGGGGAGGATGGCCTTCCTGTTGCAGAAGGAAGTAGCAGTTTACAAAAAATCACACTGATAGGCCAAAAAAGAGCCATAAAGATGATAAAGTGGACTTTTGAGGATAAGAAAGAAATTACATATTGTTACTATTATGCAAGAAGCCCAGAATTTCCAGACTGAAGATGTACAAAAAGTTTAAGAGATAAATTAGAGGAAAGAAAACTACTTCAACAAGAAAAATTGTCAGAAACTTCAAGTAAAATTTTGTGTTCATTTATATAGCAGATTTATGAAAAACATTACATAGACCAAGAAACCTCGGGGCGTTTGGAAACAGATGTGATTGATGAAGTGTGAAAAGATGAAGAACAAAATCTAGAGACTTTTGAAAGTTATACAAAAGAAATTTGGGCATGGGAAAGAAAGAGAGATCTGAATTGGTATAATATTTATGTAAAGGAGAAAGCTAAATTAATCAAGACAAAAAGACAGCCCCAAAAATATTCAAAGAGAAATATATATGCAACGGCATCCAGATATGGAACAATTCACAATATAAGAAATAAGATTACAATGAGGGAATGCAGAAGAAAAATTAGTAAAGTAGAAGTTAAAAAAATAGAAGGTGAAGTTATAGAATACTTGCAAAGTGAAGGATTTAGTGCAGAAAGTCTAACACAAGTACATCACAGCATAATGGAACAATGAGGCCCAAATAAAGTGAAACAGGAGGAGCAGGAAACATCTGAAGAAGAAATGTGGACATGAGAAAGAAAAATAGATTTAGTATGGTAGGATATTTAGGCAAATGAGAAAGCAAAACTAATCAATGCAAAAAGAGCAGCACCAAAGATACTTGAAGAGAATATAGGCAATGGCATCCAGACATGGAAAATTTTACAATACAAAAAAGAAGAAAACAAAGTGGAAAAGTAGAAAAGAGGATTAGTAATGGAGAAGTTAAAGAAATAGAAGCTGAAGTTATGGATTACCTGTGAAATGAAGAAGTTAGTGTAGAAAATCTAACTCAGATACATCCCAGCAGGATAGAGCAATGGATCCCCAAATTAAGGAGAAACCAGTGGAAGGGGAAATATCTGATCAGTTGCCATATGAAGATACTTTGGAGCCTTTCATAGGAAACCAGTACAAATGTTCAGTTGAAGTTGCACAACAAAAGAAGGGACAAGAAAATGTGGCAACGCTGAATAAAAGAGTGCTTAAAAATGCATAAGATATACCCTACACTGTTTAATTATATTACAGTGACCATGAAACAGTAGTAAACCACTTTGCAGTTAAGCCATAATAAAGGAAAAAATTATTATTTCAGGGATAAAAATTCAATGGGGAATATTCCAGGGTGACTCTCTCTCACCGCTGCATTTAGTCTTGCCCCTAACCCATTAAGCTGTCTACTTAACAGATTACACCATGGGTACAATTTGGCTCCCAGAAAACAACAAAGTGTAAAGACTTCTCAACTTCTTTTTGTAGATGATTTAAAACTGTATAGTTCATCAGATGAGGAACTAAAAGGACAATTTCAAGTGGTCAAAACATTTTAAGATGATATAAGAATGTCATTTGGTCTTGATAAATGTGGAAAAGCAACCTTTAAAGCAGGAAAGCTGCAGCACCAAGAACATTTCAGTTTGGGACAGAAATGTGATATAAAAGAATTTGAGCAAGAGGAGTGTACAAATATCAGGGTATTGTTGAGGGGTCAACAATAAAATATGAACAAATGCAAAAAATAACTTAGAAAGAAATATTTTAAAAGATAATACTGAAAACTGCACTGACATATAGGAACAAAGTCCATGCTACAAATCAATTTGCTCTTCCTCTCCTAACTTATAGTTTTAGAGTGATTGACTGGCCCCAAAAGGTGCTGGATAGGTTGGACAGGAAAACAAGAAGGATGCTTCATGCTCGTCAAATGATTTATAAAAGTCGGTGTATAACAGGACTATATATTCCCCATTCTGATGGAGGTATGGGGCTCCTCAAAATTGATTTTAAGTATTGATCTGCAATCATGGGGCTGCATGCATATCTGCTGACTTCACAAGACCCAGACACGTGAAAGTTTTAAAACATGAGGAGAGTGTCTAAGATGACTTCCCTGCTTAATCAGAAGCATATTGGCATCAAGCAGGATTGGAAATTAAACCAGAAGTAAATACATATCAGCAGCAAATGAATGTGTAAAGAATATAAGGTGAAGGATTAGATAAAAAGGCAAGAAATGTGGAAAATGCATAAATTTAGTTGTAAGTATAGAAAACGTTTGGAACAACCTCCTGTTGATCAGGGTCAAACATAACAATGGATAAGGAGAAGTAAATTTAAACCAAAAGACAAAAGGTTAATATTGGCAACCCAAGATAGTGGACTACGTACACATTGGTTTAGAAAGTCCATTGAACATGTGAGAGAAACAGACACGTGTTTTATAAAACAGAACTGTAAACAGTCACACATCTTTTTGCTGGTTGTGATATACTAATGGCAGATGGACTGTATACCGAAAGGCATAATAATGTGTCAAAACTGTTGCATTTGGGATTGTGCAAACATTATAATACTGAAGTAGCTGAAAGACACTGGAAACATGAGCCACAAAGCATCATAATTATCACTTGGGATCATACTGTACCTCTCAACTATCCAGATATTCATAGAATGTCCAGATTTTTGGCTCATATCTTTGCTCATCTTAGAAGGGCAATATAAGCAATGGAATGTACTGACATTTTGTTGATGATTTGTTTTTAGTCTGGAAGGACACAACAGAGACTTTGTCTTTATTTTTAGAATACATAAATAATTCTACCACTTACCTTAAATTTACTATGAAATTCTCTCCCACTGAAATAGATTTCTTAGATGTGAAGATATTGAATGTAGAAGGCAAAAATCATAACTAGGGTACACAGGAAATAATGCTAAGTAATAGCTATCTGCATAGAACTAGCATGCACCCCTCACATATTTTTCATAATATAGTGAAGGGACAAGGGGATGAGAGTTTCCAGACTTGGCACCGAGGAGAATATTTTTAGACAGGAAATGGAGGACCTAATACAGAAATTTGAGAGGAGGGTTATAATAATGTCAAAGTCAGTAATACCTTGAGGGAGGTTGATAATCTAAGGGGGATAACAGCTAAACCATACTTCTCAGATAGAGTGGAGGATGCACATACTGGAAGAGTACATCCTCCCAACAGTAAGACATCGAATACCCTGAGGATGCCAGTTCTTTATGCTAGTAATGTGAGACAGGCAACAAACATTTATAGGAGATTTGGCCTATTTTAATGGCAGATGAACATATTAAGGAAATAGTGGGTAACAACCCACATTTTGTATACAAGAACATGAGATCCCTCAAAAGATTATTACGTTATCCGAGAAAGATTGGAACTCCCCTCAATAGTCATCCTAAACTGACACCCTGCAATAACTGTAATTACTGTTGCCATCTGGATACATCATCCTGATTTAAACAGAATATTTAATTTTAAATCTATAGCTACTTGCAATTCGATACACTTGGTATACCTGGCACATTGTCTAGGGTGCTAATCTTTCTATATAGGTAAAACAGACAGGCACCTTCGGACAGGATCAGGGAACATTTATATGATATTAGAAATATGAACAAGACAAACACATTAGCCAGGCACAGCACTGGGAAAGATAATACTCATGTTTTTAAATTTATGATAGTGTAAATGACAAAATTGGATGGGAGAATTGGAGATATAAAGAATAGGACAGAAGTCTTAGAAACTAAGTGGATTATTAGAATGAGAGCTGATGCTAATAAAGGGTTAAATAACAAAGTGCCTATATATATGTATATATATATATATATATATATATATATATATATATATATATATATATATATTCATACACATATGATTTTCATATATAATATATACTTTTTATGTGCAATTTATATGTTTTTATATGTAATTTATATGTTTATGTATTCTGTTTTTAACAAAGGAATCTGTCTTATGATAATTGCTTAATTAACACAGGAAATGATGCATAACATATATAAATGGTGGTATTCTGTTGTCAGTTCAAATGTTTGAGGAAGCAGTTACTTATACTGTGAAAGCCCTTAAGTACTGAATAAACTGTTGTTTATCTGGAACATTGGAACTGGAGCCATTGTTTGTTTTCACCCTTTCTTTGTTTGCCTGTATTTGCTTTGTGTTGAGTGGGAGCTTCATCCTGAGCTTTGGGATTATTTGTTGTATTTAGCGTAGTAGACATTGTCTGTGTTCCTAAAGACATCACAATTACTTCATGTCAAGTTTTACCACCATTGTTGTGCAGTGATCATGGGGTTATAAAGGTTAATCTCTTGCTAGATAGTGCAACCAAATTGAAATCTAAACCGATGCACAGAAGGTTAATTACAGATTATATGGAAGCAAAACAGTTGCTATGTAAAATTAATTGTAGTGATGTGTTCAATGGATAAACTGCAGAAGATATGTGAAAATGTTTAAAAAAGAAATTGTTTGAAAGTAAAACATCAAAAAATGTTTAACACCAGGATTTAGGCATATACAGTCAGTGGGATATATTTCCATGAGAGCAAGATACCTGATTAAGGTGAGAGACAAAAAAATATAAGAAATGGAAAAGATGTCAAACTACAGCTTTGAAAAGTTAAATTAATAAGCTGGACAGACAAATTAAGCATAGTGTGAGAGAAGGGCTAGAAAATTTTGAAGAAAATTTATATGAAGATATTGAGCATAATAGGAAAACATTTTATAGATACATAAGATGTGGAAGGACTAAAGACATACAAATTGATAAATTGCGAGTAGACTCTAAAATATATTCTCAGTCACAGCAGATTATAGATATATTTACAAAATTTGATGCAAAACAGTTTGGCTCCATAAAGGGGGTGATAAGTTGGTCTAGTGACTTCCAGGTAACCGCAGGTGCAGGAATCAGATTATATTATACTGAAAAAAACAAGGAGACAGAATTAGTAATAATGACTTGAGAACACTTCAGCAAGAACGTATAGTACCATTATATCTATTATATGTCATATTACTATATAGTTTACTATATATTTATATAATATATTATACAATATTGCACTATAATGCTATCATTGAAACTACAACTCACAGTAAACGTCTAGGCATTATAGATGACAGTCTCAAATATGACCAGCATATACTGCACACCATTAAATCAACACACCAGAAACTAGGCTCCCTTTATAGGATCAATGGATTCCTTACAGATACTGCAAGAAAAACTCTAGCCCTCAACTTCTTATTGCCAACTCTTTTATATGCCGCTCCTATCCTAACAAACTTAAACAATGCTCAAAGAAAGAAACTTGCCTTCTGCAACAATAAAATAGCTAAATTTACCACCAACATCCCTCATAGGAGCCACCTTTGTCATAACTTAAAAAAATTAAACTGGCTTGAATTACCCAACTACCTAACACATTCACAACTAACTACAACTCACAGACTTATTCATCACCCAGAAAAATGCCCTGTACTGAAAAACTTATCGCTGCCCTACTGTCCAGCAAGGGACCTCCATTCTGGTAACAAAGTCTTATTACTTACAAATAAGTCAAATAATGTTGCTAGAGACTCGCTCTTCTCCTAGTATATTGCTAAACTCTGGAATAGTATCCCCACATATATAAAATTTTCGGACAAACTCAATAGTTTTAAACCATTGTGTAAATAACATCTTAAGTAATCCTGGTCTTGCACATGCTCATCACAAGGTTAAGACTTTGTGTTCACCATACGATATTCTCCAAATACTCTTCTAAAATATAACACTCTCAACCTCTCTCTGAAATGACAAAACATGTTTTATACATAACTGCTGCTTGTACAAACCACTAAGTTGCATGCAGGCTTTCTCTTTAGTAACTTCCACCTCTGCAAAATCTTAGAATGTACTAATGTAACTACGGTCTGTGTATAAATATAAACCGAAATGTAACTGCTCCATGTTTAACTGGAACTTGGTATAATGCAATGTAAGCAAATAGGAATTTTCTCCCCGGACCTCTTCTGAAAATGGATATTAGTCAGAATTTTGGGGTAAACAAACACAAACAAATAAACAAATAAATAAATAAATAAATAAATATTATTTGCTAGGTCGTATAAATATGGGAATATTCCTCAAGATTGGATAAATGCAATCATTAAACCCTGAGTCATATAGATTCTAACCCCTGGACTCAAGAAGCTCTGCACAAGGACGGTTTTAGCCTTGCACCAAGCATCCTCACTACAGATGGTGCAGTAGCGCAATATGAATATGTATGAGGGCAATCGGCCGCACCCTCGACATGCACAGGAAACGTGTGCGAGTGCAGTGGGCATGTACAAGTGCTCTATGGAGGCGTAAACATGCCCCGACAATTGCAAAACCTACTATGCCTACTAGTAGAGCCCGCCTCTAATAGTAAGTCAGTAATTCAGTGTCCATGGATACCAAAATGTATGCTAAGCATACAAGGGTGTCCATAAACAGTGAAATAAAATTGAAGTAGTAAACACACAAGCACATAGAGGAATGTTGAGCCCTGTCCCTAGAACTTTCACAATTAAATTCCCCGTGTCCCTATTATACATTTGAATTGCTGCAATATCGAAGGTGTAAGCAAAACATAGCGTGTTTGTGCACTGCTGCCCTCTGCCAAGCGTAGCTTACACATCAAATTCATTCAAATAGAGAAAAATATGCTGAATCAAAGTAAATGTCAATAGTGTAGTGTTTAGAGTATCCGCCTAACGAACAGGCATTCAAGGTTTGAGCCCAGCAATAACACATATAATTTTCCATGAGGAATGAATGTCGTTTTGCTGTAAAACCAACATAAGAGTATCACATGAGATATTTACCTTAAATATCATTCAATCAACGTGGCACTGTCATAATGAAAAAGGCACTAGTAAGCAGGTGTAAGCACAAATAAGCAGCAGTAAACATAAATAAGTACCAG
The DNA here is from genome assembly GCF_019279795.1 of Protopterus annectens. Lineage (NCBI taxonomy): Eukaryota > Metazoa > Chordata > Ceratodontiformes > Protopteridae > Protopterus > Protopterus annectens. The sequence continues at coordinate 1,079,224,510 of NC_056741.1, forward strand.
TAAGCAAGTCTGAGTGAGCTTGCACAGGTCTAAGCAGTGCATATATATATATATATATATATATATATATCTATGAAGAAAGAACAACGTAACAATAAAGCATACAAAAGGAATGAGAAGAGAATCAATAGCAACCCCAGTATTTTATAGCACTGTCAGCATATATCATATCAAGCTGGGCAGGAGTGAGCAAAGCACTGCTACTCACACCACAGGCAGGATATTACCAGTGGGAGTAACATTGTTGATCTGCTAAGTCTACTTTACACACAGAGGGTAGTCCCTGGTGGGACTATCTGAAAATTGATAGGCTATTTGGCCATCTGACCATTACACAAGCAAGGGCAAGTATGTTCAAGGACTAAATGGTGGGAGAGCCTGAGAATACATGGGTCGGGACAACATACATGTAGGGCCCCTAATGCTTGGGAGAGGGCAATGTGTGGAGGTGTGTCATGGCTGTGATAACAACTGGACAATGGATGGTATGCATGTATGTTGAACTCGGGTGGGGTGGAGGAACTATGGGTATGAAATTATGGAGCCAGGCGTGCCAGATTTGGATGGGCTGGTTCTAATTGGACGGCCCCGTGGAGGTCAGCAAGTTCGTTATAAGTATATGTGCATACACACATGCAGACATCTATATGTAGAAGTACATTCTCTGTAACACATTCATTCCATTTGCAGACATAAATAACATGAATGTGCCCTTACAAACCTCGACAGTAGATAGAATATTAGGTTGTGCATAAGAAGGAAGGGACAAAACTGCTAAAATGCAGAAGTGTGTACAATGTCCGAAGTCAGTGCTGTGCTGAAAAAAATCAAATGTGAGGACTTTCCCACACATGAAATCATTCCTGTGATCTGCCTGCTATGGCAATGCCAATTACTAAACTGGTCTATTTGTAAAAGAAATACGCCAAACACGTACATAATTAGGTTATCGTGTAATGTATGCATTACCACATAGTCATACTTATTAATTTATTGTAGTGTCATGTTAACGGGAGTAAGGCTGTAATGAAGTATCGAGTCTAATCTTGACAGAAAGATATGCGCGTCCCATGTGGGACAACTCAAAAATTGTGAATATTGTCCTTTTGGTCACTCATGTCACCAATGTTTGTGGACTAAAAGTTTGGGAGTTCTGAGGATATGTGGAGTGAGTCAACCGATGGGATGGGTCTACAGGAGTAGGGAGTGGCCAATGTGTAGTGGTGTGGATACACCGCAAATCCAACTGGAGAATGGATGACTGCAGTTTTACGGATGCATTGGGGTGGGTGTTTGGGGAACCATGAATATATGGGTATATATTCAAATGAAGCAGAACAGCAATAGTGTATTGATTAGAGCAACTGTCTAACAAACAGACATTCCTTTTCCGAATTTTACTGCATCACATACCATTTAACATCTGCAATCTATACATGAACATATTGCAACATCTGTCTGCTGTATAACCTGCAAAATAACACTTAAAAGTTAACTGGAGTGCAGTGTCAGTGTCATAATGAATAAGGCACTAGTAAGCAGGTTTAGGCATATATAAACATCAGTAAGCGTGTGTAAGTGTGTTTGCGTGGGGTATGCATTGCTTTACAGGCACACGCACACACACACACACACACACACACACATATATATATATATATATATATATATATATATATATATATATATATATATATAGGTTCATAGGTAGGTACTAGGCTATCGGCCCTGGGGCCTATACAAGCCCAGCCAAAAAGGTACCCTGGCTTTTGCCACCCAAGAAAATTATTTTCCTGTGCCACTGTTGAGCAGAGCCACGGAGGTGATCCCCGGGGTGAATTTCCTATTTCCCATCCAGTCGTCAAGATTTTTCTTGAAGAGTGCTGATGAGGAGCTTTGTTTGATATAGATAGGCAGTTTATTCCAGAGTATGGGAAGTCTCTGGGACATGAATCTATCTCTCTGGTATGTTCTGTTTAATGTGGTGACAAGGTTTAGGTCCCTAGAGTGTGTAGCTCAGAGGGATTGAGATTTCTTTAAGTGGAGCATGTCCAACAGCTCTGGGTTTGACATAGCTTTGTATGTTAGGCAGAGATCACCTCTGAGTAGGTGATATGTGACGGAGTAAAGCTGGAGTTTTTTGAGAAGGTCTGCTTAGGGCATCTGTTTGAGGCCGGTAATCTTCTTTCTGAGGTATTTCTGTGGCATTTCCAGTTGTTGTAGATGTCTTGTGAGGTACATACCAAAAGGGACGTTGTACTCTATAATGGGTCTAATGAGTGATGAGTAGAAGGAAACAATGACCTCTTTTTTTCTGGATGAGAAACCTTTTGTGATGAGGTGTGCCACATAGAAGGATTTCCTGACTACTGTGGCGATGTGATTATCAAAGGAGAGACTACTGTCCACCTTTTATAGTTACAGATCAGTAACATGTGCTATCCCGATAACCAATTGGTGTTCCTAAGTATCTAATTACGTGCACATCAGCTGCGCTGCTACTGCCTTAGCCAATACCATGGCTACAGTGGAGTATAACTGAGTACTCCACTTGGGCATTGTCCCTTTGCCTTACTTTTGAGGAAGACAGCATGGAAGTGTTGTTTGGAATCTATTGCAACAGCTGTATGGAGACGAACAGTAATATACTGTGTGTAATGCCTAGAAGATTTGGTCTAAATGTGAGTACTGCTGTTATATTTCTGAACATTGCTACTTGTGCAGGGTTTGTCTCTACCTAATACTTCTGCATATGTTTCCAGTCTGGCCAGGTTGTTTGACCAGCTCAAGGCTACATAGCTGTGCATATAATGTTACAGGGTTTACAGTGTGCTTACCAGACATATTTAGTTTGGTGTTACTGTGTGTCATACTGTGCTGCTAATCAGTATTCAGTAACACTTCCTGGTGTATGAACCTTTCAGCTCTCTTAAACGGGATCAGTACAAACAAAACTTGTTGGATCAGCAGCTGTTCAGTTAAATAACAGCAACTATTTCACATAGGGCCAGTTAGTGTATCTGTGTCCAGGTATGTTAAGGTTTCAGCAGATGTTGTACAGTAGTTGAATAATAGGTTATGGTATGACAGTATGTATTGATGTAATTATTTTGGTTGTAGGGTAGATGTTGGTGGGTGTGCATAGCACATGCAGATGTGTAGGAACCCCTTTTATACAACGTCTATATTTGTGTGGGTGTTCTTTCCCTATGTGAACACCTGTCCCTTAGTGGACTAATACTATGGTAATTGCAGGCTGATTCCTTAAGGCACTGTTAAATGCGTCCTGTATAGCATGCAGGTACTGTTAGTCCTTGAATCCTTTTGGCAATACATCGGAATGTAATAATGTTTTGCAAAATGAAAGCTGTCTGTGTATTTCTGTCATGGATTTTTGCAGTCATTGCAGTTGCGTTGGTGACTGTGTCCATAGAACATATTTGTAATAGTGTATTGGCATATACTCTTTACATAACATACAAAGAGTGTATTGGCATATACTCTTTATATGTTATGTTCATATCGCTTGAGGGGGCAGAATGTGTGATTGCTATGGTCCATGTTATACTCAGATATGAACACTTCGGATGCTCTACAGACATGTATGTATGTGTATATATATATATATATATATATATATATATATATATATATATATATATATATATATGGTTCTACCTTAGATAATCGAAATACCACATAACCGACAAGCAGTTAACCGACACGACAACACCAAAAACTTATATCACCGACAATGTAAATAACCGACTTTGAAAACGCTGACATTGGTATGCTAATAGCACCTCTCGCTCCTACCACATTCCAGGTAATGTAAATAGTTCACTGTCACTATTAGGCGTTACAGTTACTATCAAGTAGGTTTGTTCTGTGTAAGTTTTTATGCTATGCTGATTACAGACAACTATCGACATTACCTGGAACGTGGTAGGAGCGAGAGGAGCTATTAGCATACCAATGTCGGCGTTTTCAGAGTCGGTTATTTACGTTGTCGGTGATATAAGTTTTCGGTGTTGTCGTGTCGGTTAACTGCTTGTCGGTTATGTGGTATTTCGATTATCTAAGGTAGAACCATATATATATATATATATATATATATATATATATATATATATATATAGATAGATATATAGATAGATATATATATATAATATATGTATATATATATATATATATATATATATATATGTATATGTATATAGATATATATATATATATATATATATATATATATATATATATTACTGCATACATTTATCTGTACCTCTATAGATGTGTAGATGTTTTTAACCTATCTATATATCTATGTATATATGTAGACCTGTATATACTGACATGTCTCTATGTATCTCTCTCTCTCTCTCTCTCTCTCTATATATATATATATATATATATATATATATATATGTATATATATATATATATATATATATATATATATATATATATATATATATACGAGCATACACCTTTAATTGGGTACATGGCTGGGTGTTCTATTTCAACACATTCCTCCCTTTTGTGTTTTAACCTGTCTGTATTCACAACTGGGAAATATACATTCCAGGTAGCTTAGTGTTAGGTTACTCTGAGGATGGTGTACATGGTTGTGGGTTCTACTCCTGGAATGTGTTATTATTTTACCTCTCAGAGTAGGCACTGGTAGGGAAAGTGTGAATAACGCACATTTACGCAGCTGTAAGCAGGTTTGCCCGTGGTCTGTATGACGTTAAGCAAAAGTTAAACCTGTGAAGGGCTTCTCCATTTACAGTGTTTCAACACCCCTTACCGTCACGCAAACCCATGGAAACCCACTTACAACTTCTTAAGAGTGCTTTAATCCATCTGTATCCAAAAGGCCTTATTCTGGCCCTCAAAATAACCAAACAGCCCTTGAACCTGGGACCATGAACACCACAGTCACTGACTTTACCACTAAGGCTTCTGAGATATGTACAAGTGTTATAGGTTCATAGGTTCATAGGTTGGTACTAGGCTATCGGCCCTAGGGCCTATGCAAGCCTAGCCATAACAATTCCCTGGATATTTCTTCCCACACTATTTACTTCTCCAGGCCCCTGTCTAGCAGAACGACTGACATGATCCCTGGGGTGAATTTCCTATCTCCTATCCAATCATCAAGGTTCCTTTTGAAGAGGGCCAATGAGGCGCTCTGCTTGATATGTATTGGCAGTCTATTCCTGAGTATGGGGAGTCTCTGGGTCAGGAACCTATCACTCCAGCATGTTTTGTTCATTGTGATGACAAGGTTTAGATCCCTGGAGCGTGTGACTCTGAGAGATTGGAATTTCTTTAAGTGGAGCATGTCCAACAGCTCAGGGGTTGACATGGCCTTATATGTTAAGCAGAGATCGCCGCTGAGTAGACGAATGCCACAGAGTGTAGCTGAAGTTTTTTTTAGATGGTCAGTATATGGCATCTGGTTTAGGCCTGTAATTCTTTTAGTGAGGTATTTCTGTGGCCTTTCCAGCTGTTGAAGATGTCTTATGAGGTACATACCAAATGGGGCATTATACTCTATAATGGGTCTAATGAGGGATGAGTACAGTGGGACAATGACCTTTCCAGCTGTTGCAGATGTCTTGTGAGGTACATACCAAATGGAGCATTAAACTCTATAATGGGTCTAATGAGGGATGAGTACAGTGGGACAATGACCTCCTTTTTTCTGGATGAAAAGCCCTTAGTGATGAGGTGTGCCACATAGAAGGATTTCCTGACTGTTGTGGCAATGTGGTTATCGAAAGTGAGACTACTGTCCACCTGTGTCCCTAAGTCTCTCATCACACTTTCGATGTTTAGTGTCCTGCCACCTATGTGGTAATTCATGGGTACATGTTTTTTTCCAAAGGGGATAACTATACATTTCTTGGCATTAAGCTTGAGCCCATGGATCTGGCACCAGGCATCTGTTTCTGTAAGGCCCTTTTGTAGAATATCCACATCATTTGGGGATTCAATAATGTTTCCCAGTTTGCAGTCATCTGCAAACTTTGTTAGCCAGAGTCTCTTAGTGTTGGCCTGTACTTCAGAGAAGTAGATGCCAAACAAGAGTGGTCCCAGAACTGAACCTGAGGTACTTCACTTGTCACTTGCCTGGAGCTGGATTTGGAGTCAGCTATTTTTACCATCTGGGTTCTGTCAGTAAGCCAGTTAGCAACCCATTGAGTGACGTAGGGATTTATGCCCAGCTTAGTAAGTTTATCTATGATTCCAGAGTGGGGGATGGTGTCAAGAATGGTGTTTAGAATATACATTGTATTACAGACATTCCTCACTACTGAAAACAAATGTGACAGTCAGTTGGTGTACATACATCTGATAAATGTTAATGTCCATATGTTTATGAAATTAAGTGTTGCAATGTGACATGATAGGGTGTATTATGAATGAGAACGGCTCTTGTTTTGTGTCCTTTTTATATTTTCCTCATACTCCATGTATACCCCATCCAGTTCACTTGTTGGACATCCGACCCAGGCCCTCCTTGATGCATGATTGCATTACCCATCATTCCTCCCCCACCCCAATGTTCACATACACAACCACCCATTCTATTGTGAATTAGGTTAATATTAATTGTTAAAATACCAGAGCTGCATGTGTTTTGTGTACACTCCAATTCCTTTGGAGTGCTTCTGTGTCACGAAGTGTGTTCAAAGATGTTTATATATATGGCTATTAATCTAACTGTATTTTGTGTGTAGATATATATATATATATATATATATATATATATATATATATATATATATATATATGTATATGTGCAGACATCACTGACATGTGTATATATATATATATATATATATATATATATATATATATATATATATATATATATATATATATATATATATATATATATATATATATATATATATATATATATATTTCATATTATTTTGTAACAGTAATACATATGTAGACTGGAATGTGTTGGTTCACAAACTACATTACATTACAATGTACTGTACATATGTACACAAAGTGACTGTCCCATTTGTGATCATTACAGTGAAATGCATATGGTATAAGGTGTAGTCTCAAGACTGTGAAACATGTATACACCTCGGATGGCTTAGTGGTAAGTCCCATGACTATAGTGTGCATGGTCTCAGATTCAACACCTGTGATGCTTTACAAATGTTTTTTACTCCAGAATAAGGCTCATTTAAGCAGTTGTAAGCATGTTTAAAAGTTTTTGTGTGACATTATAGCAGCGGTTAAGCACAGTTAAACAAACTTTGTAACATATAAACTGTGCACTCAAACACAGCCACATCCGCTAACTACTCAGGATGGTTCCCTATCAGAAGCCTGAAACACTATAAGCCTGAAAATCCTGAAAATCAAAATCCTGAAAACTATAGACTGAAAGTTCAAAATCCTGAAAGACCAAAATCCTGAAACTCAAAATCCTGAAAACACAAATAATGCTAATATGTCACTATAAAGACACTAATATCTACCAACTGACCCTGACCCTAACCCTAACCCTAAGGTCCGCCACTATCGCACACTCACCTGACCCGCACCCTAACCCTAACTCACTTAAACCGCCCCTAACCCCAATATTCGTCACTATTGCATACATGCCTAACCTGCCTAACCTAACTCACTTAAACCGCCCTAACCTAACATAAAACCAATCAAGACACTTACCTGAACCCAACGCATGACCCAACACCACAGGGCTAACAATAGCAAAGCCACAATGACGTCAGTATGTCCATTTTGTGTTTTCAGGATTTTGAGTTTCAGGATTTTGGTCTTTCAGGATTTTGAACTTTCAGTCTATAGTTTTCAGGATTTTGATTTTCAGGCTTATAGTGTTTCAGGCTTCTGATAGGGAACCCTCAGGATATATACATGTCAGTGAAGTAACATCTCACTATGTGCTGACATGACATTACATTCTCTGTTGACTGTACTCTCCAGCACACATGGGTTTATATGGGTGTTTTAAATGATTATTATACAGACGATTACTACCTATATATGCAAGCTGTGGTTAAGGTATACTTTTGAACATGATAAACATCCCTGCCTTTATCGGGATTGGAACCTCAAATGTACAGATACTATGCGGATGCTGTATCCATTACACTGTTGACATTAATGTTGCTTCCGACTATTTCCTATTTAGATGATTTCTATGTGTAAGCTAGGCTAAGCAAAGGGCAGAGGCCCCCTAACTCAATGAACTTCACGTACTCATGACATAACAACATATAACAAATGTACTGTGAGACAATACATTACATTCCTAACTACATTAGGCATAGCCCCTCACTGACACACTTCAAGGGAAACCTTGTTGTGTGAATGGGTAACATAATATACACCCCTGGGATAATATGTCCCAGAATCATACAGCCAAGGGGTGGGGGAGCCTGTCCAGTTTGAGAGCTGTGAGACCTGTTGGGGGAAGTGAATGGTGTTGAATTGTCACTTTAACATGACCTCTTTAGATCACTAAGTGCACTTATCATCCTTCACAACCCCAGTCTTCAACAGCTTCTAGCAACTCTGCCTAGAATTGCTTCATTGACTATGCTTGACAGAGGCTCAGTTACTTCATCAGTGGTGCGGGGAAAGCCAACACACTGTAGCTATGCTTCTAATTGCCCTTGGGAAGATAGGTAATAGGCTATCTGTGAACCTCTAAGGTGCAGGCCATCACAGCCATGATATGTGAATAAACAGACCTTCAGATCACAATATACAGTGAGAAATCATCATGTAGTCAGGAAACAGTTAAGTACAGCAAGAACATATAGAACACTGATACTTAGTCACTCCAAAAGCCTATCTTGGAAGCTAGGAGACTTGTATAAGTTTAAGGCTTTCTATGTCTTACCAGTAGGTTACCTACAGGAGAGATGAAAAACAAGCACAGATGGGTGACATGCATGTAACGATACCATACCGTCCTATGTGTCAGCCTTAGGCTTTGGAATACTGGCCAGGGCTATTGGCGCCCCCATGGTGCCTTATTTAGGAGAGTCTCAAAGGTGAATACCAGCTCCGTAAACAACACAATAACAGATTCAATGTGGGTTATGCTACTCAACACCAAGGGTTGTGATCACAACATGCATGCACTCACAGCACTCCTCAGGATGGACAACATCAACATCTGTGCATTAACTGACATCTGTCATAAGGCTCTTGAAAGCACACTAGCACTACCAGACTGCAACCCATACCACACATTTCAGCCACAGAACATGGACTGACACAGACATGGAGGGGCTGTATCACTATTCATTAGGGATACCAGAACCTCCAGGTTAGTGGGGCAGCATGATAAATCTGAGATCATCCATGTGCAGCTAACATTAGCCACAACTACAATGTAAACTGTGGCCTGCTACAGATCACCCTCCATGACCCAGGACTACTACTCCACCTACCTGGAGACAGTGGAGAAAATGACAGTCCTAACGCAAACCCTGGCATTAGCTGATGTCAACTACCATACAATTAACTGGGAAACATACTCTGGGACTCACTTCCAGGTCCAGAGCCTCCTGAAATTTATCACCTCATATGCCATGTATCAGGTGGTAACCTCCCTAACGTGGGGTGGAAACTACTAGATGTGGTCATCACCAACATGGGTAACAGGTGCACCACAGTGGAGGTTAACCAGTCACTGGTTAGATCTGACCATGAACTATTCACTGTTTCCACACCCAAGCATCTCCCCCATCCATGGATACCACAGTGTATACCTGTACTACAGCTAAATTTACACTACTAGTGACAGGGGTGGGGAGTTTCACAGCCCCCACGCTAAGGGGAAACACTGCTCAAGATACAGACAGATTTACAAATGCAGTCTATATGCACCTACATGGACGTATGGATCGTGCCATCACTGGTAAACCAAGACTCACTCCTCCTAGACAAGGATACTGGCCTGGGTGACCTCTGCAATAAACAGGCTATACTACAGAAGTAGGACAATGTTCCAGACAAACAGCAAATCCCACGAAGGGCAGATATACGTGACCACTATTAGTATGATATGTAGGTCCCTCATGACATCATCCAAGGCTAACATCAGCAGGAGAATATGCAAGGATTCAAAAGATGCCTTCTTTGGCTATGTCAAGGATCTATGTGGTGACACACAGATTTGCATTGTGCCGGTGAAATATAGCACAAAATATGCTGACCCTGCTGATATCGCCAACATCCTTGCAGATACATTCAGTGCATACTTCACCCCCTAAAGAACCCACAACACTACCCGAAAGGTACAGTATCCCACACATCAGAGACGCACAAGTGGAAATGGCCCTCTCTAACAGCAGAACACATCATCAATGGAGGCAGATGTTGTCCCAGACTGCACCTTGCAAACTGTACAAGACAACCTGACTCCCCACCTAATTAAGCTTTCCTACCTCCACAGGCTACATGCCCATACAATGGCGCGTGGCGATGGTTATTCCACTCCATCAAGGTGGAATCACAACTGACCATGGTAACTACCACCCCATAAGCCTGACTAGCCTAGTCTGCAATGGTATGGTTTGCATCCTCATGGCACTCATTAACAAAGACATTGGTAACCTCCGAACACGTGACCCAACACAGGTCAGCTTGGTTGAGTGCAGTTCATGCCTACTGAACCTGTTTGACGTCTTACATACAGTCACCAAGACGTTAGATGATGGGGGAGGTGGTTCACACATACTACCTGGACCTCGCCTAGGCTTTTGACACCATGCCCCACTCAGGTATTATTGATAAGCACACCAGCCTGTACATATACCCATACATCACAGGTTGGGTTGCCAATGGGCTTACACACAGAACCCACATGGTATGACTAGCAGTCTCCAGGTCCAACTCTTGACCAGTCATGACTGGTGTTCCACAAGACTCAGTCCTGGGAGCCCTGCTGTTTGGCATATACGTCTCAGAGGTACAGGAAAATACAGGTGGACTACAGCAGACCATGTTTGACAATAACTGTGAACTGGGAGCCATGTTTGATAGTCCAGCTGACACAGACATCCCTCAAGGGGCCTCACAGAGAACATCACAGGGTATCAACATCACGGCCTTCAGCCAAGTGCCACTAACTGCATGGTCATTCCATTGTGGAATTGGCACCCACATATTAACACATAAGTGACAGCCATTTTAATATGGACAAGGTAATGGGGTATCTGGGGACTAAGGTAGATAGTGATCTCCCCTTTGACAATCATATCTCCACAGTAGTTAGGACATCCTTTTATTAGGCCACCTGATTACTAAATGATTTCCATCTAGACATACTGGGGTTATAGTGCCCCTCTACTCATCACTCATCAGTCTCATCATAGGGTATAATAACCCATGTGGGATGTACCTCAGAAGACACTGCCAACAACTGGGAGGTCCACGAATATACCTCTCCAAGGGGAATACTGCCCTCCAACATATGGCCTATGCAGCCAGACTGAATAAACTCCTGCTTTACTCAGTGGCATCTTGTTTTCCCAGAAATGATCTTTGCTGGCCAACATAGCCATGTCAAACTCAAGCTTGATGGATATGCTCCACCTATGGGAATCCATCTCACAGTGAGCCACACACTGTAGTGAGCTGAACCTTGCCACAACAATAACTGGAAGATGCTGGAGGAACAGCTTCCTGTCACAGACGCTCCCCATACTTTGGAACAACATCCCTAACAACATTATACAGAGCCCCTCACTAACACTCTGCAAGAAAAGCCTTGAAGAGTGGATGGGGAACAGTAGATGCACCCCTGGGATCCTGCCATTGGCTCTGCTCCACAGAGGGACAGTTAATGAATCAATGGGGTGGCAAAAGCTGACACATTTTGGCTGGGCTTATGAATGGCCTCTGGCAAATGGCCAAGTACCTACCTATGAATCTATATATACAGTATCTGCATATGCTTATAGTTTAATTTACTGTTCAGGTGTTGACTTACCTTGTGCCAATGGCAGTTGTGTGTGCAATAGTTGAGGGCTGCCTATGTTGGATGCACACAGTAGACTGCCTATACATGACAATTTACAGGAAGTCTTGTGTGTGTGTCATCCATTTTTACTGTGTGTGCAGGTGGAGAAAGGTGTCAGTCCCTAGGTGCCTTGATTAATCTGCTGCCCTTTAATTCACTTTTAGACCTGGATCCCCTCCTATTATCAGGCATGTATCCACCTGCTGTCTTTATTGTTTTGTACTTTCCCTACCCAGTCATGGAAAATGTGCCTTGTAGCTGATATACTGCATATTGCTTTGACACTTTGCTTTTTTCTTTGCAGTACAGCCCCTCCCCTTCCCTGTTCTGCAGGTAGCTGCTTGCAGATTTGTTAGCTGTTGTCAATGGCCCACTGTAGGCTCCTAGGTGTTAATTAGTCATTTGTACTCCAATTTCACTGCTGCAGCATTTCCTTATTTCTTTCCTATATCCTTCCTGTTTCAGCTGCAGTGCGTGCCATGCATACCCATTTACCGGGTTTACGTACGTTTTCGTCTTCGTTCATATGTATACTTGGTTACCTTGTGTACTCTCAGCTAGGCATAGCTATGGCCAATTGAACACCCCCCTATCTTGCAGCTTTGCCTAACTAGGCTCCAATGTGCTTGCAGCAATGGTGACACACCCCCTCTCTTGATGTCATCTTTATCTCAAGGGCACACCTCGGTGTTATAACGCTACGCTGTGAGGTGCATCCTTACACCAGCGGGGAATCGTCGATTCACTATTACTTTTGTCATTTGCATGGCATTACCTACTAATTCTTAGCTACTGCACATAACACTGTCACTGCCCCTTAGCAACCCTTGCGCCATAGTATGGTGTAGCATGCCTGCCATTGACTATTATGGGGAAATTGTGATATGTTTTTCAATGTGGTTTGATTCTATATTTTTATATATTCCTTGTGATTCTCTTTACACACTGCTGCCCTGCGCTTCCACGTCGCGATGGTGTGACTATATATATTAAATGTTAATTTTATGTTTTGTACATGTTTTTATGCCAATGGCTATACATTTAGCTATGGGCATATATTAACAATATAATACATGTGTTTGGTCGGCTGTCATGGCTCCAATTTTATGTTTGCAAAAATGTAAACCATTTTCTGCGGTTTACATTTCTGCATGCTTACACTACGCCTGCACCACTTCCTGAATCACTGCATACCTTCATTTGCATGCTACACTGCTGCACATGGGGTAATTAGCATATAAAGCTCGAGAGTTGTGAGGCCGTAGCGTACGCAGGTAGTGCACATGGAAACAGCTCGTACCTGAATCACTCGGCGGCCATATTTGGTGTTAGAATGCCAATGCTACGCCTGCACCTGGCACAAGCTTCATGAATCCTAGGGTAAGTCTACTTTCATGTTGTAGAAAAATAATGGAGAAGGTAATATTGAATAGGTTATTGTCGGTAGGGGATAGGCTGGGACTTGAAACCATATATCAGCATGCATTTATTGAAAAGGGATCTATTACCACCTTTAACATGATGTTCTATAACAATATAATAACAGCTATGAATGAAAAATTGTGCTTTGATGCAATTTATATAGATTTAACTTCAGCATTTGACAGGGTTATACTCAAAACAGTGACCAATAAATGAGAACAACTAGGTATTGATTTACTCCTGATAAGATGGATGCCTGTGTGGCTTACAAATAGGACATAGCAAGTACTGTGCAGAAATTGGACAGGTGAAGTTCATGTTTGCAGTCAGGGTGTCCCACAGGGCTCTGTCCTAGGTCCTTACTTGTTTGGATTGTATCTTTTAGACCTATCTTTTTTTATCTGAAGCATTCTACAGTCTGTATGCAGATGACCTGAAACTGAGTAAACTGATTATATGTGTTATAGACAGGGCATGTCTGCAACATAACAGGACTAAAATGATCATTTGGGCACAGGAAAATAATATTCTGATAAATTCATCAAAAACTAAGCATATGAGATTTGGGGTAGAGAAATTGAAAGGTGAATATTTAATAAAGCACACAGTGATTGAAACTGTAGATTCATTTAAGGACCTTGGTATATGGGTAGATCCAGCCTTGAGTTTTTCAAATCATATCAACCAACTGGGTAATGATAATAGGTTGTATAAAAAGATTTATAAAATCTAGGAAATCAGAAATTTTAAAGCCATTGTTTGTTAACTACATTAGACCCAAACTTGAGTATGGAATAACAATATGGAAGCCTTATAAGAAAACAAGCATGAGCAAGCTGCAAGGAGTACAATGGAAATATACCAAGGGTATCCATGGATATGAACATTTAAGTTATTATGAAAGTCTAAAATATTTGAAATTGCACAGTGTCTTTTAAAGGTATTTAAGAGGAGATCTTATTCAGGGATATACGGCATTTAGAGATAACTACCTCAGGGAATGTTTGGGGTGCTCATAAAGTAGTAGAGCATCATCTGGCAACCTATGTAGAAAATTCTATACGAATGAAAAGTGTACTAATTGGTTCCCTGAAAGAGCAGCTGGTACATGGAACGGACTACCGAACTACATTAAAGCAACAGCCTGGGCACTTATTATAGCAGCAACTGTTTTGATTTATTGGCAGGCTAGAAAGACATTAATGCCTGTGCTTGAAATTATTTGCACGTATATGTGTGGGTATGTATTAAATATCTTATGCCAAAACCAGTTTCATGTACTTACGTACTTATTATTTATTATATACAATATATTCAGACACATCTTTAAAAGCAGGTACCTTCTTTCATGGCATTTAAATCCCACTATTAAATTACAATTGACAAATGAAAAAAAATCAAGCTACCCACTTTAATCCAGTTGTGCTTTTGTTACTGGCTTTACCCTTTATCACTAGCATGGTCAGAAGACATACATTGTAACGTCACCTATTCTTGTAATATATGGCACTCAACTTTTCCCCATATATAGATTCATAGATTGTTACTAGGCTAATGACCCAGGAGTCCTTTCTAAGCCTAGCCACGTTTTCCCAAAAGAATGATGAAGTGTAGTCAATGGAATCCTTTTATGCACTCACAATGCAGGTATGGAGTGTATAACCATCTCCAGTTACCACTCCACAGCACAGGCACATACTCAGCATACTTTTTTTCATCACCTATCTTTTATGATAAACTTATTTCAATATGAGTTTGAATATACTGTAGCAAGGCTTCTCCTGAAATTGCATGAACATTTCAACCATTATTTATTTTTGTATTTATTAATTTCATACATTTGTTAACCAGATAAGCATATTGGACACATGCATCCCTTTTCAGGAAAGCTGCTTTGCTCAAAGTCACGTAGACACAAATGAAGGTGGCAGGAATCAAACTGTGTTCCCTGGGCTAAAAAACAGTGTCTTAATCCTTTGCACTACCAGACTGATTGTGATTCTCACTGCAAGAGATGGCATCCTAAACCATTTTAATCAGATCTTTGTAATCCATATCTTACTCAATTTTCCAGAGGGAAACCTTGTAATTCCCTTTGTCTGCATCTCTGATAAAACCTTTCTTTTGCTTGCATTGTCAGGCAAGCAAACCACTCATAGGCAAACACAATGAACAGATAGTATTCAGAATAATAATTATTGTTATTATTATTACTAATAATTATGATAATCATAACAGTAATAATACGGAGTTAAAACTACTATAATGAGTAAATGTGGCCCAGCAACAAAAATATACCCACACAAATATAATAATTGTTGAAGGTACCAAGGCTGTAAGAAATAGAATGAGAGATTTGAAACAATATAAGCACTCTTTAACAAGCACTCTGCATTATAAGGAATTAGATACAATTAAATCTTCGTATGAATATATAAACATGGTTTGCATTCAACTATGCTGTTGAGTCTAAGTTTAGGGATCATAAAGATGCTTATAGCAGTCAGATACATGAAGCCCTTCAAACATATTGGTGAATTGATTAGGACTAGTGCCACAGTATGGAGGGAGAGGAGATGTGGTTACATTGATTTAATACTGCGTTGTCTATTTAAAGAAGAAATTAACTTTCTACCTCATCAATTTAAAGTACTGGTCTGCCATCATCAACTGTAGATCCCTCAGAGATACTAAAGGGGAAAGCAAATCAACACCTGTCAGTCAATATCCCTGAGCACATCTTAAATGAAATCATGCTGCTTTAACCACACAAGTAATTATATTTATCATTGAACAGCACAGCATGCAGCTTCAATCTTCTGGCTTAACTTGCTTAATTCAGTGGCATTCCCTTCACTTCCTTTGGTTGAAAAGAAGGGATAAAGTTATGAAACAACAAAGCACTTTGTCTTGTGAGGGGATGTTCGAGGAAAGGTACAATGGAACATAGGCAATGGCAGAATAAACCCTGAATTTCTGAGTCAAGGTCAAATGTTAGTTATAATTGTTTTATTAGAATAACACTTCACAACAGATTCTGCTCAGTTTGGTACAGTCTGTTGTCTTTTTTAATAAGTGTGCAATATTCTCAGCAAACATCATTTGCAAATTCTTAACTATGAATACATTACACAGAAAATAATAAATAATACACACTCAAAACCCAGGCTAAAGTTGGAAAACACATTTTACCTCCGTATCACTTCAGCAAGAAACCTCATAGGGAGGAATAAAGTTTTTACCCTACATCGTTGGTTTTGTATGAAAATTTGTACTGCCTTAAACCTGACTAGTCAAACAAAGAAACATAATGCTAATATTATAACATAAAAACAATAAAAAACAAGAATGGACAACACAGACAACTTACAATGGAAAACCAATCCACTATAAATCTTCCTTTGTAATCTACATAGTAAACTATTGGTATGAAATGATGCACAGTACCTTTAGACTGCTGGGTTTGAGAGCTGTTTAACAGCCACAGCTGACAAACATTAAATATTCAAACTTAAAAAATATGTATCTTGCAGATTCTTTGTTGCTTGTCCATGCAGAATTAAAAACTGTGTTTTGTGTTTGAGTGTGTGTGTGTGTGTGTGTGTGTGTGTGTGTGTGTGTGTGTGTGTGTGTGTGTGTGTGTGTGTGTGTGTGTGTGTGTGTGTGTGTGTGTGTGTGTGTCTGTGTATCTATGCATGCATGTGTGAGTCTGTCCATCTGTCTGTCTGTCTGTACTTTGAGAAATACATTTTGAGTATTCTAGAATAGTGCATATAAATATGAAATAGCAGTATGTTTTAATGTGCTCCGTCTAACAAAATGCAAAGCAGAATGTAATAACTGTCAATTATGTACTGCAATGTCTAATACTACCTTCAGGAATCTTTTTCAGAATATATCCCCACACAGACAGGCTCACATACAGACTCAAACACAGATGGATAGACACATTCAAACAAACAGGCACAGACAGGCACCCACACACACACACACACACACACACACACACACACACACACACACACACACACACACACGCATGCACACACACACACACACACACACACACACACAAACACCCACATGGACACAGAGATACACAGAGAACACATATAGACTCCTAGTTTCACATATTAGCATACACGAGCGTATATACACCCACACACAGATTTGCAATTATTTACACAGATTCATTGATTTTTACACCTTTCCTAAAACTAAACCATGAAAAATATTCCCCATACAAGAGGGCACATAAACAAGGAAAGGAAAATCAATAAAACCCACACACAAGAAAAAGAAGTCTCAGAACAGAGGTTGTGTGTTAAGGTCAATAATGTCCTCCATAGTGAGCATTAAAAGAAAATAACTGACATTTCAAGTGGAGGCCTTCTGTCTGTGACACTGAGATTCACAACATCATCTGGGTAGTCATTGTTTTTCAATAATGCCTTCCAAATGACATGGTCAGTAGTACATTAACTTCTGCTTTTCTTAAATATCAATGCGTTGTGACACTGTGATATTCTACAGCTGATCACATTAACCACAACAACATCAGGGAACCTAAATCAAGCACTTCTAATGCATACATCATTCCACCATTTCATTTCTTGTGTATTGTACAACTAAAATAATGTTTCTAAGGTAGTTTCTAAGGTAACTCAGGGATCATGGACTAATTTTCTGGCATTGAAATGTAGTATTACCTAGGGGATAAGTTCCAGGTTGATGAAGATAGATAAGCTGGTTCATTATGGCAATAGACTTTAAACCAAATAAGTTAAGGACTACTATATTTAATCAAACACCAGCAAGCCTATATCAACACCCTGTTAAACTAAGTATTATCTCTTTGTTTATTTACATTTGTTAACTGGTAACCCATATTTTAATTGAATCCTGTGCAAAACCATTCCAAAGAATGTATAAAAATAATAATATGAATATGACCTAAATTATACAGAGGTAAATATTATCAAACAAGAAGATCATTGATACTGAGAACATCTTTATTATGTCTTAAATAAAATAACTTGCAAATGAAAGAGATCAGAGTATAAACTAAGAATTCCATTCATGCATGATTCTGTTCCGAAACAGCATGGTGACAGAAAACAGAATGATTGCATCGGGAATGTAATCAGTGTAGACAACAACAAGATGGAAGAATGACTGTTAGAAGGCTACGAACCATGCATATGGAGCTGAATACTTTATCATCTGGGGAATGTGAGCTCCAAAATGTGATAAACCTATAGTATAACCATTTACATTGTGCGTGTGTGCGAAAGAGAGAGAGAAAAAGAGGAAGAGCAAACAAATATTTATTTATTTAATTTTAACAGGGGTGGGAAAATGCTTTGACAACTTTTTAGAAAAACAGACCAAGAGGCCCAAATACGTGTCCAAACTGGCAGTTTCATTGAAAGTTTAACATATTTTCAGAGTTAATCATTTATCTGTCATATGATACCTAACCAAACACAATACAGCTTTAGCCTTTTTGCTTCTTCTGTTAGAGGTCACAATAGTGGATCATCGGTCTGCAGATTGATTGGCAGTGGAGTTTTTATGCTATCAAGTTGCCAGCCCGGTATCCAACCTTCACAGAAGGCACACACGTGCACACACACACACACACACACACACACACACACACATACACACACACACACACACACACACACACACACACACACACACACACACACACACACACACACACACACACACACACACACACACACACACACACACACACACACAGACACACCTTCTTCTGGTATGGTTATGGGCCTTTTGGGGGTGAGAGGGGGGTGAAGTTTGCGCTGAACCTGTCTGCCAGGATGTTGGCAATATCGGTTGGTTCAGTGTATTTTGTACCATTCTGCACTAACTCCGAGCAGATCTGAGCATTGCCACTTAGATTCTTGACATAGCTAAAGCTTGGGAAATATGCACTCCTAAATAGCTTGGTAAATATGCACTGCAGCACAAAAAAACATGAACTGTAACTGTGACACACACAGAAAAAATCACAACCCATTGGAGAAGCAGCTAAAATATACATCCTGTCCCTTTAATATATAAAGCATAATTGAAAAAAAAAGGTTAATGTGCATCACACCATTTGAGCCTGAAGCACAAAAAAGTTTAGTGTGCATCGCATTACCATTTGAGCCTGAAGTTTACATCATATTGACAGCTCCTTGTAACACAGTATTTTAATTGGCAGTGCTAGTTCAATGAATGCTGGACCATCTACACAGCAATGTGTGGTTTACTGTCTGCTGACAGCATGCCCCAGTGGCATATTAATATACAGACTCTTACACAGTGTGTGTTTACTGTTTAGCAACATGGTCATGCTCTACTAGACAATATAGGTTGTACTTCTTAGAGCCTTATTTCAGATATAAAAATACCCCAAACATAACAAATAAAGCCAAATGAAAAGCGTAAGCAAGTAAGAGGTGTAAAAAATCAAAAATTATTGGGAAAAAATTGTCAGCCGAATTAAATTGCTTCTGACAGTATGAGTCATACTGGATTTATCTCATACATACAGAGTATAACGTTTGATTCTTACCTCTGAAATGGGAAATTTGGTGAGTTTTAAAATGACCCACGAGGGTACATGGCTTAGTTCTACCCTATGAATGTACACAAACAATTCTTTTGTTACTGCACAAAACAAATCATGACAGGTATGCTTCTGATTCTCATGCTAGTCATCGATAAAAGAAGTGTCTGAGCTAAAATTTGTTTCATTTTAGTTATAACACACATTTTATAAAAGCCCAATGGTAATATTAAATATCAAATCCAATAAGTATTTCTCTAGTGCATTACATAATACCTGTCCTGTTTTATGGTACTCTTCAGCTACTTAACCACCAAAGGAAGAAGAAAGGTTTCCGAAACCCTTCATCGATCTCTGGCTCAGACATATGATATAATACTTTGAGCAACACAATTTGTTATTCTGTAAATCAGGATTATTTCAAGGTACTCTAATAGAAACCTTAAAAAGTCTATTAAGACTACAGAGTACAGTGAGGCCTCATTTTTGATTGGAAAAAGCCATTTTTGATTGATTTTTTTCTCCTTAGTTCATCCAGGCAACAAAACAGACCTTCAGAGTATTAAGCTGCATATGCTGAATATTTAGCTCTGACCCTTGACTATATCTTTTAACTGTACAGATGCTTGCAGAATATCCAGATTTTCACCTTATAAATTTTGTGATTTTCTGGTAAATTAGTGAGGACTGAACTTGTTAAGTAATGATATGCATTTGTGTTTCAGATTTCATTTCCTTCAGAAACTGCATACTTATACAAATCCTTTTACTCTAGCAACTTTCTAAGTTTAAATTTTATGAGCAGTATTTAAAATCTGCCCCTACTTTTGAGCCTTTGCTTTGTCCAGATTTCTAGTGCTAAGAGGTTGAGAGGTATGCCCCCCCAGGACACTACTTTCATAAGAAACTGATATATATATATAACTTTTTTTCAGTGACCAAGAAGAGACTAGTATTATAAATTTGGAGGGTGTGTATAGCATGCCCCCACATTGGGGATGCAGGGGTACCTGCCTCCCCTTCAAATAACGCTTACATTTCAGTGGGCCTGATCATCAGAGCTTTCATTTTCTGTAAGTCACAGTGGAAGGATTTACTATACCCTTGTTAAACTCAAGAGAAATATACATTAAAATTATGCTTGTCTTGGCTGCATTACTGCCTATTAAGCAGTATATCTGCATTGTTTGACTTCTTTCTCTAAACGAACTGATCATTTATTTACTTATTTATATTTGTTTACAGGGAAAGTCCAACTGTGTAATACCCATTTCAGAAGAGGCCTGGGGAGAAAAGCTCCATTTGTTTACATTGCATTATACTTAATTCCAGATAATCATAGAGTAGTTATATTTCTATTTACACTTATACACATACAGTAGTTCTAAGATTTTACATAGGTAGATGTTATGAAACAGAAAGCCTACTTGCAACTTAATAGATTGTACAGGCAGCAGTTATGTATAAAAATTTGTTCTGTCATTTCAATGTGATATTGAAAGTATTTTGTTTAAGGAAAGTATTGTACAGTGAGCACATGTGCAGGTGATAAACTTGTGCAGGACCAGGATTGCTTAAGATGTTGTTTAAGCAGTGATTTAAAACTATTGATTTTGTCAGAGAGTTTTATTTGTCCGGGGACAGAATTCCAGAGTTTAGCAATGTACTGGGTGTAGAGCATGTCTCCTGCAACATTATCTGACTTATTTGTCAGTAGTAAGATTTTTTTTTACCAGAGTGGAGGTCTCCTGCTGGACAGTAGGGCAATAATACATTTTGTAGTGAACAGCATTTTTCTGGATGATGAATGAGTTTGCTTTCTGTAGTTAGTTGTGAATATGTTAGGTTGTTGTGCTGTTACCACCAGTTTAATTACTTTAAGATATGACAATGGTGGGTCATAGGTTCATAGGTTCATAGGTTCATACTAAGCTATCTGCCCTAGGGCATTTATAAGCCTAGCCAGAGTGTGTTTGGCTTTCACCACCCATTTTAAATTAATTTTGCTATGCCTTTTTTTGAGGTTAGTATACTGTGCCTCTGTCTAACAGTGACACAGAAGTGATAGCCGGGGTAAACCTACGATCTCCCATCCACTCATCAAGATTCCTCTTGAAGAGAGTCAATGTGGGACTCTGCCTAACCTGGACTGGGATTTTATTCCAGAGTGAAGGGAGCCTCTGGGTTATGAATCTGTCCCTCCAGCATGTCCTATTTATTTCAGTGCTGAGGTTCAAGTCTCTCGAGGCGTGGCTCGATGGGATTTGGATTTTCTGAGGTGCAGCATGTCCATTAATTCCGGGTTGGACATGGCTTTATACGTCAGGCACAGATCACCTCTGAGCAGGCGGTATGCCACTGAGTAGAGCTGGAGTTTCTTTAACCGGGCAGCATATGGCATCTGTTTGAGCCCTTTGATCCTCTTGGTGAGGTACTTTTGGGGTCTTTCCAGTTGCTGCAGGTGTCTGGTAAGGTACATCCCAAAAGGGGCATTGTACTCAATTATGGGCCTGATGAGGGATGAGTAAAGAGGTACGATGACCTCCCGTGATCTAGATGTCAATCCCTTCATGATTAGGTGGGCTATATAAAATGTTTTTCTAACCACTTTGGCCACATGGTTGTCAAATGAGAGATTGCTATCAACTTGGGTCCCCAGGTCCCTAATGACTTCTTCTGTACTTAATGGATTACCACCTATGTGGTAATTTGTGGGCACTTTTTTTGCCAAAGGGATGACTATACACTTTTTGGCGTTTAGCTTGAGGCCATGGCTCTGGCACCAGTTGTCTGTTTCTATGAGGCCCTTTTGGAGGATGCTTGTGTCGGCTGGAGAGTTGATTATGGCGCCCAGTTTGCAGTCATCTGCGAACTTGGTCAGCCACAGTCCTTCCACATTGGCCTGTACCACCGAGAAATATATACCGAACAAGAGAGGTCCCAGGACTGAGCCTTGTGGGACGCCACTTGTAACTGGTTTGGAGTCTGACATGGCTCCAGCAATTCTAACCATGTGGGTTCTGTCCTTGAGCCAGTTTGCAACCCATCTAGTGACATAGGGGTTTATATTTAAGCTGGTGAGCTTATCTATAATGCTCGAGTGGGGTATTGTATCGAAGGCTTTTGCAAGGCCCAGGTAGGCTGTGTGGACCACCTTCCCCTCGTCAATGGCCTTGGTGACTGTTTCAAAGAAATCGACCAGGTTTAAGAGGCAGGATCTGCCCCTAACAAAGCCAAACTGGGTAGGATCCAGTGTCTGTAGGTCCCCAATATCTTTATTTATGAGGTCCATGATGATCCTTTCCATAGCTTTGCAGACCAAGCTAGTCAGGCTTATGGGGCGATAGTTTCCAGGATCCGTTGAGGCACCACCTTTGTGGAGAGTGACCACTGCTGCTGTACGCCACTCTTTGGGTATATATCCTGTAGTAAGGCTAAGATTGAACAGTAGTTTTATGTTTGGGTTTAGCTCTTCTTGGAGTTCATGTAGGACGCAGCCCGGGACACCATTTGGTCCCATTGATGCTGTGTTTTTTGCTTTGGAGTGGGCAGCTCTTACCTGAGCATCTGAGATGTTAAGGGGGGGCAGCACTCTGCTGGGATAAATATTTGCCCTTTTGGTGGGGAGCGGGGTAGAAGTTTGCACTGAACCTGTCAGCTAGGATGTTGGCAATGTCTGTGGGCACGGTGTATTTTTTGTCATTTTGGACTAATTCTGAGCATATCTGGGAATTCCCACCCAGGTTCCTAACATAACTAAAGAAAGCCTTGTGTTTATCCTTAGTGTCCTGTGCAATTTTTCTCTCAAGCTGGCCTTAGACGATTTTATGAGTGCCCGTAGTTTTGCTAATACTGATCAGAGATGCCTTCCCTTTTGGGATTTTGCTCTATCATGTAGTAGCTTCCTCCTTCTATTGTATAGTTTGTTTATGGCTGGGGTCCACCAGACAGTATTATGCCTTTGGACGTTTGGGTCTTGGTTTTATTTGGGATTGCATGATCCATGCATTCCTGAAGGTGTTCATAGAATGCGTTTATAAAGGATTCTGCGGTCTGAGCAGTATTTTCCACAGGCCCGGGGCTTTGAAGGATTTCGCCTCGGTTTTGAGGTGTGAAATTTGCTTTAGAGAAGTTTTTCACTGTGGTTTTCTGGGCAGGGGGTGGGGTCGGGATGTGAATATCCAGTGAGATTAGTTTATGGTCTGATCTTACCAGTGAGGGATACACTTCTGGTCTGGAGCATAGAGTCCCCTGTTGGTGATGATCAGGTCCAGTATGTTTTCCCCTCTTGTGGGAGTGGTAACAAGTTGTTCCATAGCATTTGAGTTTATAAATTCTAGGAACCTTTGGGCTAGGGTGTTGGAGCTAGAGTAATGCTCCCAGTCTATGTTTGGGTAGTTGAAGTCGCCCAATATAATGGTGTTTGGAGAGACCTTCATATTTTCCAGTATTCTCAGGAAGGCCAAGTGGGGTTCCTGTGTTTGGGAGGGTGGTCTGTAGCAGGCTGTAAACTGGAAGGCAGTTTTACCCACAGTAAGTTGCACATGGATAGTCTTTGATGAATCGTGCTGTGCCACCAACCTGGAAGTGTGGGTATCTTTGACGAATATTGATACTCCCCCTCCTTTTGTGGTTCGGTCCAAGTTTTGGGGCCGAAAGGCATGGTATGAGGTATAACCTGGTAGTGCTGGGGTGCTCTCGAGAGCCTTGAACCAGGTTTCTGTTACTGCACAGATATCGATGTTCTCCATGCTAAGGAGAGTTTTGAGTGTGTGCATCTTGAGGTTTAGACTTCTGGCATTGAGTAGCATTACTCTTAGTTTCTTATCCCTTGTGATACCTATGGAGGTGGGTTTATCTTTTGAGCCTTGCCTAAAAAAGCACTATGGGGGTAGCAAGAGCCTTTGCCAATATCCGAAAGCCCAGGGGTGACAGGTGCAAGCCGTCCCTAGCGAAGCATCGTGGCTTGTCGAGCATGTCATCCCAGGCTGACAGGCATTGGATCCCCTTTGAATGACACCAACACTTAAGCCAATTGTTGAAATTGATCATCTTGTCTTCATATTGTGGCATCAGTCTTGTTGAGGGTAAGATGCTACTCAAGGTCAGGGTCATATCGGCCTGGGCTACATGCTCAGAGAGCTCCTCTATGTCTCTTTTCATGTAGTCCAGGGAGGTACGTCTCAGGTCATTTACACCAGCATGGACAATGACTGAGTCATATTTGTACTTGCCTTGGAGTGACCTGAATGCTTGTGTTATGTGGCAGATCCTAACACCCGACAGGCAGCTCACCGTGACCGTCTCCTTGTTCAGCCTGGTGAGCGGGACGTCAGTGTGCCTGACGATAGAGTCACCTATTACAAGTGTATCAGGTGTGTTGTTTAGCCTTAAGGGCTGTGACTGTTCGGCACACTGGCTTTGTGAGCTATGTGTTGCACGTGTTTTGTTTTGGGGTAGCAGTTGCTTGGGTGTCTGCTTTGGAGGTCTCTGCTGCTTAGGCAGATTTTATTTAGAGCCCGAGTATGTTTTTGTGTGTTTATGTGTTTGGTTTGTTGTCGTGGTAGGTCTATGTGAGACTGGAATTGTAGTGAGTGTGGTTTCCTTCTCCTCCTGACTGGTTACGCCAGTACTGAGTTGAGAGAGCTTAGCCTCCAGTTTGGCTATATGGTTGCATCTCTCACATGTGTTGGAATTTGTTGGGAGGAGGAGAGGGTTGTCTGTGTACATGAGGCAGTTGTAACATTGCCTCAAGATTCCCAGATTCACCAGCTGGACCAGAGAGGAGATTGACAACTGACTTTTAGACATGCTAGAATAGTATTGGGAATTCCTTTATAATTTAAAAAAGGGCCAATGGGGAACAAGGTACTCAAGGGGAGTTTGTGAGGGTGTAGTGCTTTTAATTTTTAGTGCTGACTTATATAATTGCTTTAGTGAGCAAGTGCCAGGTAACTTAAATGCAATGTGCTACAGGTAACTTAAATGCAAAAATGACAAACAGTAACTTTCTTTCAAGTGAAACAAGGAAATAAGTACAGTAAGCAATGCAGATATCACTAGGGATCCACAGAAGTGCTAAAAGGCTGCGTTTTAGGTGGAATTAGCATTTCAGGGAAATAAGCAAACAACAAGCATACAAATAAAGCTAGATTCAGCAGGCTTGGATCTAGTCTATGCTACAGCAAACAAGGTGTACCAATTTCAGTAAGAAACAGTTAGAATATGCAGGCACTATAAGCCTCTAACCAGAAATTCCCTGCTCAGAAGGGCAGAGTCCAGCCTCTCCTCCCACAAGAGTGCAGACCGCAAACCTTCTTAACGTAAAATAACTGGCCTGAAGCCCAAGTGCTTAAACCAGAACTAATACACTTTTAGAATAACAGACACTGAGCTCTCAATCAGCAGTTCCCAACTTAGAAGGATGTAAGCTACCTGTCCTGTCACCACAGTGCAGGCCACAAACCTTCCTAATGTAAAACAACTGGTCTGAAGCCCAAGTGCTTAATCCAAAAGACTTAGAAATGATAGCTACACTTTAATCAAGTTACTACCAGCAGTAATAAATACAACTGAATACTTTAAAGAATGCCTGGATTAGTGCTCAAGTTATACAAACAAAGCTAGATTCAGCAGGCCTGGATCTAGTCTATGCTACAGCAAACGAGGTGTACTAATTTCAGTAAGAAACAGTTCAAATATGCAGGCACTATAAGCTTTAACCAGAAATTCCCAGCTCAGAAGGACAGAGTCCAGCCTCTCCTCCCACAAGAGTGCAGAACATGAACCCTCTTAATGTAAAATAACTGGCCTCAAGCCCAAGTGTTTAAACCAGAATTAATACAATTTTAGAATAACAGACACTGAGCCCTCAATCAGCAGTTCCCAACTTAGAAGGATGTAAGCTACCTGTTCTGCCACTACAGTGCAGACCACAAACCTTCCTAATGTAAAACTGGTCTGAAGCCCAGGTGCTTAAACTAAAAGGCTTACAATGAGTTACACCAAGCAGTAATAAATACAATTGAGTACTTTTAAGATGACTTAAAAGCAAAATAAAGTAGGAAAAACACAAATACAGTAAAAGCAGATACATTTTTTTTTTTTTTTTTTGGAAAGAGAGAAAGGAAAGAGAGAAAGGAGTAGCAGAAACTAAGCTGATTGGCCTTCTCAAATGCTCTCCCTGTACTGGGTAGAATGAGGTAATAACACTAGACTGGGAGGAGGGTCCCAGATCAAATTTACACTGGGGCGGGCAACTGCAAAGCCACCAACTATAAAAACACTATACCAACAGGGAGTGAGGGTGGGAAACAAACAGCAGAAATGTTACTCACAGCTGAAAAGCAGCAGTGAGCCTTTAAATGAAAGTTTTAAACAGCTAAAGGAGCCACTAGAAAAAAGAGTTTAACTGCAACAAGTTATCATAAACAAACAACCCAACAGATGCTTAATAAGAGTGGACAATTTCCAGTTAATACCTCACACAGTGAAACTAGCTAGAAAAAATACACAGTACACAAAGTGCTATAAACAACAAAGAAATAAAGAACAAAATAAACAAAAAACAGGATACTTAATGTTATATATTGTAGCTCCGAGTTTGCTGAGTGTCCTTCCTTCGATCAGCTCACTGTAAAATGGCTGAACACTCACAACTGAGCTTCTTAGGTAACAGAAAGTTGAAACCTGAGACAGCTTTTAAGAAAGAAATCTCAAAAGAACCAATGAGGTGCTTAGTCTAAGCTGTAGTCCAGGAGACCTCAGTCAGCCAATGACCTCAAACAATTCTCTCTCACTGAAATGCCTGATGGCTTTGGCTAAAACAAGATGTCCCTGAATTATGTGCTCAGACACACAGCCTCCACAAACACTAGGCCCAAATACAAGCCTGAATATGGAAATGCTACAAATATCCCCACTACTTAGAACAAACTGCAGAAATGTTACTCACAGCTGAAAAGCAGCAGTGAGCCTTTAAATGAAAGTTTTAAACAGCTAAAGGAGCCACTAGAAAAAAGAGTTTAACTGCAACAAGTTATCATAAACAAACAACCCAACAGATGCTTAATAAGAGTGGACAATTTCCAGTTAATACCTCACACACAGTGAAACTAGCTAGAAGAAATACACAGTACACAAAGTGCTATAAACAACAAAGAAATAAAGAACAAAATAAACAAAAAACAGGATACTTAATGTGATATATTGTAACTCCGAGTTTGCTGAGTGTCCTTCCTTCGATCAGCTCACTGTAAAATGGCTGAACACTCACAACTGAGCTTCTTAGGTAACAGAAAGTTGAAACCTGAGACAGCTTTTAAGAAAGAAATCTCAAAAGAACCAATGAGGTGCTTAGTCTAAGCTGTAGTCCAGGAGACCTCAGTCAGCCAATGACCTCAAACAATTCTCTCCCACTCTCACTGTGCCTCAGTCACATATGAGGGTGACTGATAGCAGCTTTAGCTATTTTATTGTAGCAGGTGGCAAGCTCCTTTCTTTGAGTGTTGTTTAAGTTAGATAGGATATTTGAGGTATATAAGAGAGTTAGCAGTGAGAAGGTAGTGTCTAAGAGTTTTTCTTGCAGTATCTGTAAAGAATCTATTGATCCTATAAAAGAAGCCTAGTTTCTGGTGTGTAGATTTAATGGTGTGCAGTATATCCTTGCCATATTTGAGATTGTCATCTATTATAATGCCTTGAAGTTTATTGTGATTTACCGTTTCAATAACAGCATTATTTGCTGACTTTATGATAAAAGATTGCTTTTGATTTTGGCAATTTTTGAGGTAAAAAGCATTAACTTTATTTTTTTTTTTTTGGGGGGGGTTGAGTAGAAGGTTTGATTATTTGAGCCAGGTTTATACAGAGGAGAAAGATTTTTTGGGTAATGTTTTGGAGCTTATTTATCATTGAGGCTGCACACATTAACTCATTCCTTCCAGTACAGCTCTTTTGAGAATGTACTTTTAACTCCCAGTGGGTGTGGTTTGAGCCTTTGGAAAAATGTTATCACCCTACAGTTCAAACAAATATTCATATGTCTGAAACCATAAGTCTTAGTAGAAAAGTATAAATGGCAAACTATTCAGAATAGGTTAATCTTTACATTAATGGCATTCACTCAGTTTGATGCTTTAAACTGGATTTTATAAGGAAAAATAAAGGCAGTGAGTGTTCATTTTATATTGTTGCATAAACAGCTTATGATATCTCACTAATAATTCAAGCAAGACACATACTGCTACCAGGAATTTCTTCATACAGCTGTGAGCTTTCATATGAGGCTATACAGTCATGTCTTTATTACCTGAATGTTGAGATATTTACAGAACTCTGAAAATTATTACAATACAAATAAACCATATACAAATAATATTAATTATCTCATTAGTTGCATTAGACAGAGGTCAAATATCAATACAATTGTGTTTGCCATCATGTATGTTTTAAGATGAAGTTTTCTGATACCTTGTATGTAGCATTGTTTTGGAATTACTAATGCAAATATGAGCAAGCAATATTTGATGCTTAGAGGAGTCAGTAGGAAGCTGCAATGAATGTTGAGTCATCTACATACTGAACCTAACTAGGATGGTGAGTGGAGCTGTGGAGGTTAATAATAAATATATTAAATAGGAGATGACCCAGGATAGAGCCCTGAGGGACACTTATAGTAACTGCTTGAAAGGATGAGTAGGTTTGTTGCCATTTAACAGCATGTTGCCTTCTAGATAGGTAACTAAGTAACCACAACAAGCAGTTTTGTGAAACTCCTATTGAGGGGAGTTGAATGAGCAGTTGCTGGATTGAAACAGTATCAAATGCATTTCAGAAGTCTAAACACATGGTGGATACATGCAGACCATTGTTTCTATGCTGGTTTATTAAAGTGGTGATATATAGTAGAGCAGTAGTGGTGCTGTGCTGGGGCCTAAAGCCATGCTGTATTTCTGAGAGCAGGTTATTTGAGGTTAGGCATTCCACCCACTGCATATGGATGCATTTCTCTTTTATTTTGGAGCGAAGGAGAGAATCGCTATTGGTTTGTAGTTATTAAACTCTATAGATGTGTTGCCGTTGTGCAGTGGTATTATGTAGGATTTTTCCACAGTGATGGGACATATCTTTCTGCTATGGACCTATTAATTAGTATGGACAGAGGGAAGGCTATGACTTCTGTGGCCATTTTGGGATAGTCTGATGGTAGTTGGTCTACAGCTATAGAGGTAGATTTTAGGTTAAGGAGCACTCGATTATGAGTGAGGTCAGTACTAGACTAAAACTTAAGAACTGGGTGATTTCATTTGGACAAGGGTAAAGAGAGGGGGACAGATATACTAGTGTTTAGGAGAGATAATATAGGTTGTATAAAGCAGGAATTAAACTTTGTGGGAATAGAGTCTATTGTATTGTCTGTTTTTGGAGAGAGACTGGTGGTCTTTCCAGCATGGCATAGTTTATTTAGTGATGACAAAAAATGTGTTTGGTTGCTTTGATGTTTGTCCTGTAGGCTGGTACAGTATATTTGCTTTACCTGTTTGACGTGGAGTTTTGCAAGGTTTCTAAGATGTCTAAATTGCTGGAAGGCATTTTGAGTTCTACTTTTATACAAATGTTTCCATACTTTATCCCTTTTTATCATGAGGTTTTTTTTTTTGTTTGTTTCTTTTGTTAGCCATAGTGTGAGTTGGACTTCACTCTTTTATTATGTACTGGTGCTAGATTATTTAAAGTCTATAAGAATATGTTATTAAAGTGTTCTACATCAGTATCTAGTGGCATTGTTATAAGTACATTACAGTTATATTGTTTTAATGTTTTATTGAAAATATGTTTGCTAAAATTGGTTGTATTTCATATTTCATTATAGATAATATGTTTATCTAGGTTATGGTGAATTCTAATGGCATATGTTAGCATGTGGTCACTTTTGCTATCTGAGAGGCAACCTACTATTGACAGTTTGGCTGGCTTATTTGTAAAAATCCAGTCTAATGTTGAATGTCTCCCTGATGTTTTATTTATTCTAGTGGATGTGATTATTAATTGTTTGAAGTTGTACAAGTTTATGGATTCAGGGTGGTTAGTAGAATTTATGAGTTGCCACTCTATATTCACGTCTACAAGTATTATAGCCTCCAATATAGGACATTTTCAGGAGTATCAATGTTATTCCCTGGTAGTATATAAATTGCTATTAAACATATAGTTTTGCTATTTTTGATTTTAGGAGTGATATTAGAAGTTCAGCATTGTTAAATTTGGGTATTTCCTATATGAGTGAGGTAATGGCTAGGGCATTGTTATAGAAGATTGCTACACCACCTGCATGCTTGTTTTGTCTGTCATGC
Organism: Protopterus annectens; assembly: GCF_019279795.1. Classification (NCBI taxonomy): domain Eukaryota; kingdom Metazoa; phylum Chordata; order Ceratodontiformes; family Protopteridae; genus Protopterus; species Protopterus annectens. Next base: position 1,079,255,906 of record NC_056741.1, read on the forward strand.
CTGTGTATATTATATCTCATTGGGGGGGTCTCATTATCTTTTATTTCATTTTAAACAGGCTTCAGTAGCTTTCACTACATCAGGAGTATATGTGGCAAGGTAGACATGCATGTCATGGATTTTATTGCACATACTTCATATTTAGTAAGGTGAGTTTTAGTGCTGTTTTTTATTGAGAGGTTTTAGGTGACTGGTGTATTTTGGGGTCGGAAGTAATGGTTTAATGAACAGTGGGACCTGGGGTGGGGTGAATATCTCCACTCTTCTTCTTTTGGCTTTTCCCTGTCAGGGGTCACCACAGCAGATCACCTTGTCCACTCATGATTGGCAGTGGAGTTTTTACGGTGTCAAGTTACCAGCCCGGCGCCCAACCTTCCACAGAAGGTACACACATGCATGAACTCATGCCCAGGGCCAATTTAGAATGTCCAATCCACCTGCAGCATGTGTTTGGGATGTAGGAGGAAACCAGAGCACCTGGAGGAGACCCACGCGACCACAGGGAGGACATGCAGACTCCGCACAGAAGGCACCCCAGCTGAGGATCAAACCAGAGAATGTCTTGCTGTGAGGTAGCAACACTAACCGCTGTACCACCATGGCTGCCTGGGGTGAATATCTCCACTAATTTTTTTTAATTGATATTTGACAGAGTATGGCCAGTTATATTTTGGTCTTCGTTTGGTATCTGATCATAGATTTGAATACTTAGATTTAAGAAATGTATAGATAAATAAATCAGATGTGGTTTGTTTGTAGAGTTATGGTATCATGGAGAAAGACAGGCTGGGTAGATGTTGATATTCTTTATGAGGACTGGCTGAAGTCCTATGTATTTGAAGGAAGTGAATTTGATAATTGCTGAAGAAGGCTAGTAGAGTTAGGAGGAATAGTAAAATAATCTGAGTTAGGAGCATCTTAATTTACTTGGGTTTTATTTTTGCAGTAAATTAGGATTAGAAAATGTTAGGAGGGTACTGGGTTGTTTGTATAGATGTAATGTGATAGTTAAAAGGGGCAAGTAGTAGGACAGTTTGAGAGAGAGTCTTGGACAGTAAACTAGAGCAGGTGTTACAATTGTGAGTAATGCTATTAATTGATTTTTTTTTTCCTGAAAGTAACTGTTGGCATTGGTTTGAGGGATATGGTGGTGGTGCTATAGAAGTATTAATGTAGAATAACAGGGGGTATGTGGGAATTGGGAATAAGGTAGGGGAGTGGAGTGAGACTGAGCATTAACGAGGTTGAATGAAGTGGGTTGAAAACTCAGCAAAGAGACAGAGAAAAACAATCAGTGACTGAACTTACACAGCCACAGATCTGTAAAGTAAAGTAAAAGGAACAATGTAGTTTAAAAGGCCTCTGTGACAGTAAATAAAAGTCTTGATTTTTTTGCTATAGGACACAGTTCTAGTAGGAGAGTAAGTCTAGTATCACATTGACCTGACTAATGATGATAAAATACAGTAAAAACTGCATTTGACTGTTTGAACAACTGTGTAATGGTAAGGAGGTTTGTATGGACCTTGAAATGCAAAGTTCAAAGGCTGCCCCCCAAAAATCAACAAAACAATGAGAATGCAGGACTGCAGCTCTGGAATAATACTGGCTCAGAAGTGAAAGTGGTTACACAAGCATCTGGGGCAAAAGAGAAATAAACTTAAGGAAGGGAGACCGCGGAATGCTAAAAACAATCAAAGGAGCACAGCTGAAGGAGAAAGTGACAATAAAAAATGACAGTGAGAAAGTCCCTTCAGTAGTTCTTCCATGTATGTACAAGCATTTCATCAACATCAAAAGGAAATTATTCCCCCAAACTAACCCTTCAGTAGTCTGTCCATTTTGCACAAGTAATTCACTAACATCAAAATTAAACATTTCCCCAATGACCTCTTCAGTAGTTTGTCCATGTATGCAAAAGCCCTTCACTGAAATCAAAATGAAACATTTCCCCAACGTTCACTTCAGTAGTGTGTCCCAAGTATGCACAATTGCTAGAATGAGAAATTTCCACCACCAACTGCTTCAGCAGTATGTCTCACATATGCACAATCACCAGAATGAAACATTTACACCAGTGACCCCTTCAGTAGTGTGTCCAATGTATGCACAACCACCAGAAGGAAACATTTCCAATGACTCCTTCAGCAGTGTGTCCCAAGCATGCACAACCACCATAATGAAACATTTCCAACAACAACCCCTTCAGCAGTATGTCCTAAGTATGCAAAAGCACCAGAATGAAATATTTCCACCAATGACCCCTTTGCAAGTATTTCCTAAGTACGCATAAGGACCAGAATGAAACATTTCTACCAATGATCCCCTTCAACAGTGTGTCCCAAGTATGCACAAGCATCTGAATGAAGCATTTTTATCAGACACCATTTCAGCAGTGTGCCCAATGTATTCACAAACACCAAAAGAAAACATTTCCAATGACCCATTCAGCAGTGTGTCCCAAATATGCATAAGCACCAGAATGAGACATTTCCACCAACAACCCCTTCAGCAGTGTGTTTCATATATGGCCAATCACCAGAATAAAACATTTCTACCAATGACTCCTTCAGTGGTGTGTCCCATGTATACAGAAGCACCAGAATGAAACATTTCCATCAGTGACCACTTCTGCAGTGTGTCCAATGTATGCACAAGCATCAAAAGGAAACATTTGCAATATCTCCTTCAGCAGTGTGTCCCACATATGCACAAACACCAGAATGAAACATTGCAGTGTGTCCCAAGGATACACAAGCACCTGAATGAATCATTTGCACCATCCCCCAGGGACACTCTGGTCCATGCCTGGTTTCCCGGTCTTCTTTATGGTTATCCCCCTATACCTCTCATGACAAAATGTTTCCATAAGGCTCGCCGGTTAGGGGGCAGAGTCGTCCTCATTGCCCCATTCTGGCCTCTCCAAATCTATTAGCTAAAACCAATATTCTTCAGCTTGCTATAGGTACCAAAGTTATAATTCACAGACACTCTTTATTGCACTGTGGCACCACTCCCTCTATCTGTGCAGCCACTAACAGGTCTTTTTTGGGGTAGTACCAAATCAAGATAATGTAAGCATGGGTGGAAGGCACAAGGGAGCATCTCAGATGTCAATTTAGGATGTATGAATGCTGTTTCCCTTAAAGGGAAATATTGATTGGAAGTGCTTATTTGAATTGCTTGCTTGCCTAACTATTGATGACCACTGTCTGCATTTGATTTTGAGTTCAAGTTTTTCATTTAAGATTTTGTTACTTCTATTTTTTTATCTTTTCTTATTTTGCATCTGTTTTGTTTTAAGTTTCTTGTTCTGTTGCAGTTTTAAGAGGTCTTGGCTATGGTCAGAAAAGTTAGAAAAGAATATGCAGACATTGAATAAAATCCAGCTAATTAGTGGGAGAAGCTGAGAAACAAAATTGATCTTTAACTAGAAATATTTGGAAGCATGTTTACTTAGCTAGAGTGCTTATTTGACTTGCTTGCTAATTACTGATCTCTGCCTGCATTTGATTTTCCCTCCCACCAGCCCAGCTATTGTTGTACACTTAAACTTGTGGCTTTTGAGTTTCCTACTCCTAATATAAATCTGATTTTGGACACTCTATCCAATGCCATCACATCAGCTCATTCTACTGAGTACAGAGATATCATGTGAGGACTCCCTTACTCGCTTAAACTTGAATTATTTTCTCTTTCCTCCCTTCCCACTTACTTAAAAAAATTCACTTTATTCAGCTGCTTTTACTGTATCTGTGCTTCTTCCTACTTTATTACTTTATTTTTCTTTTTGATGCTTGTTCTTAAAAGTGTTCAGTTGCATTTATTCTGCTGCATGTATTACTTCTTGTTAGTAGCCAGATCAAATTGTAACTGTTATTCTACGCCTCTTAGCCCTTAGCCCTTAGTCTGCTTGATGTAAGCACTTGAGCTTCAAACTAGTTATCTTACATAATGAAGGTTTGTAGTCTACACTCTTGTGGCAGGAGAGGTAGCTTACACCCTTCTAAGTCAGGAATTGTTGGTTGAATGCTTATTGTGTCTGTTACTCTGAAAGAGTCTTGGTTCTGGTTTAAGCATTTGGGCTTCAGGCTAAAATAACTAGTTTGAAGCTCAAGTGCTTACATCAAAACTAAGAGGCTTAGAATAACAGTTACAATTTAATCAGGCTACTAACAAGACACCCTGGTGGACTATAAGTATAAATAACTTATATAACAAAAGAAAGAAACTGATATCTAAGAATAAGAGAGAACTTACTCAGCAGAGGAAGAATACTCTCCACAGCTTGAACAGGCAAATCAGATATCTTGTAATGTCCTTTAAGGCTAGTTATGAGACTAAATTAGCATCCCTAGCTAGAGACAACCATAAGGTATTCTTTAGCTATGTCTGAAACCTAAAAGGGAATCCCCAGCTGTGTCTTAAACTTATAGTGGATGGTATCACTCACACTGAATATGAGGAAATTGCCAACCTGCTAGCTGACAGATTTGACAATAACTTCACACCCCTGTCTTCACCAGCCAAACCCCATAGCATTCTTGACACCATTCCTCTACAGAGTATCTCCAAAAAACAGATCATTCAAGCACTCTTCAAGGCCAAAACCTGGCCACTATTGGACCAGATATCATCCCAGGTTGCTTACTAAACAATCTAAAACAAGACCTAGTGGAACCACTTGGCACTCTCATTAACCATAGCCTAAGCACTGGCTTTGTTTCAACAGAGTGTAGACTAGCAACAGTAATCACCTTGCACGAAGGGGGTCCATCAACTGACCAAGAAACTGTCAGCCCATAAGCCTAACTAGCCTTATCTGCAAGGGCATGGAAAGAATCATCATGGATTTTATCAGCAAGGACACAGGTGACATTCAAAATCGTGAACCAACCCAGTTTGGTTTCATCAAGGGTAGATCATACTTATTAAACCTGGTGAACTTCTTTGAGAATGTCACCAAAGCCCTTGACAAGGGCAAAGTAGTTCATACCACCTATTTTGATTTAGCCATGGATTTTGATACAATCCCCCACTCAAGGATCATTGAGAAACTCTCCCAGCTGGGGATTAACCCATATGTCACTAGATGGGTAGCCAACCAGCTCACAGATGGAATGCACACTGTCAAAGTTGGGAAGTCTACCTCCACCAGTAGACCAGTTACTGATTGGGTACCACAAGGATCACTGTTAGGCTCTGTACTGTTTAGAATCTATTTCTCTGAGGTCCAGGCAAAAGCAGATCATCTTTGGCATTCCAAGTTTGCAGATGGCTGCAAACTAGATGCAATCACTGAGTCCTACAATAATGTAAACATATTACAGAAAGGTCTGATGCAGACAAACAATTGATGCCAAAGTCATGGACTAAAACTAAACACAAAAAATGCCTCATTATTCCCTTTGACAAAGAAGTAGCCCCTACTAATTATGATATAGATTGCACCCCCTCTAAGCTCAAACCCAGTGCTACAAGACTTGGGAACACAGGTTGAATGCAATCTAAACTTTGATCATTATGTGTCCATAGTAGTAAGGAAAGCCTTCTACATTGCACATCTTATAAATAAAGCACCACTTCATGACTAAGGAGGTGTAACTCCACTGTACTCGACCCTTATCAGACCAGTAATTGAGTACAATGTTCCCTTCTGTATGTATCTCAGCAGACACCTGTAGCAACTGGAGAGACCACAGAGGTTTCTAACCAAGAGAATCCAGGGCCTCCAAGACATGACTTACATGAAAAGACTGAAAGCTCTGTCACTGTACTTTGTATCACACAGTCTGCTAAGACGTGACCTGTGTTTGGCCTAAAGAGCAGTCTCTGACTCTACGCTAATGGAAATGCTGCAAATCCACAAATCAAATGGGACAAGAGTCACTTGCATCAGGGATCTCAACCTAGCCTGTGGCATTAACAAAACATGTTGGAGACACAGATATATCTCCCAAAGATTGCCACACCTCTTGAATAAGCTCCCACTTCACGTGAAGCATAGCTCCTCAATGACCCTATTTAAGTGCAATTTTGACAACTGGATGGGTGACCATAAATTCACCCTGGGGGTGGCACCTATGTCCCTCATAGACAGGAGCAGTCAGTGCTGATAACAACAGTGATCTAACTATGTCCAGTTAGGGTACATGTTTTTTTGCACAGCTAGGCTTGTAAAGACCCTAGGGCCATTAGCCTAGTAACATACTATGTGCCTATGATTGCAAACTTTGTTTTATTTGACATCAAGCATGGGAATTGCACCCTGGACAAGACAGCACCTGGGCTGATTGCTTCATTGGCTCTGCCCTTGCTATGCTAATGTATGACTCTACAGATATATGTGTGTATATATATATATATATATATATATATATATATATATATATATATATATATATGTGTGTGTGTGTGTGTGTGTGTGTGTGTGTGTGTGTGTGTGTGTGTGTTTGAGAAACAGAGAGAGAGAATGAAAGAGGAAACAAAGACATATATGACTCTAAAGATATATATGAGAGAGGCTGTGTGTGTGTGTGTGTGTGTGTGTGTGTGTGTGTGTGTGTGTGTGTGTGTGTGTGAGATTTGTTGTATAACAAACATGAAATATGATTGTGTCACTGACCATAGACATTTCTTAGAACATATTAACAAATAGTCATGATATGCAACCTAATTATATGTATTTGGAGTGCATACAGCTTTTGCTGTCCCATTGTCCAAGATAGAAAAAAAGAAGTGCAGGATCATAAAGCTGTAGTACACAGTGCTGCCACAAAGACAATGGTCTGAAGGTTAGTGCTCCTCTGATGGACTAACGACTTTTAAAATATATTGCACTATTGGTCTTGTTTCATGAGTTGCGCTCTCTTTTTGTTATGAGGTAATGTTTAAATATTTAACAATGTGAGGTAAGTTTGTGGTGGTTTACTAAAAAAATGTTTGTAATTTAAAAGACTGAACATTTATTTGTGCGACCCACTTCATCAACTCATGAATATTAAATGGTTCATTTCATCGACAGTTAATTTATGCAAATTAACTGTCGAAAAATGTTGAAAACAGGGCAACGGAATGTGCAAGTGCTCGAGAAAGTCCTATACGTTCACTACTACCAAATGGACACACATCCAAAGTTTTGTTTTGTTTTTTTTACATACTGAGATTGTGGGACAGTGCAGATTGGGAAATACACACTTTTCCGCACTGTAGTGTGATCTTGGAGTTGTAATATATAAGTAGCAGAGGGTGTGGGGGCCCTGCAAAACCAATACTGTAAGTGGTGTGCAGTATGGATCTGGTCCGTATATAGTGTTGTACAGGGGATATTACAATTAAGAATATAAGTAAAATTAATAAAACTAACATTATCACATGTTTTAATGCAATAATTCACTTCTGTGATGTTCTTAAAGGTGAAGTCAGCTATTTTTTTGAGTATTTAAACTTTCCCCTGGATTCACGAAGCTCTGTGCAAGAATAAGGTTATTCTTGCACGGAGTGGCTCATGTCTATTTAGGATAGCAGCGCACCTTGGATATGAATGAAGGCATGCTGCTATCTAAACTAAACAGACACGAACCAGGAATGAGCACAAGGGGCATGTGTCAGCAGTCCCAGCACCTGAAACATGCCCCCTTCACTCTGAAAGTGTCATATAGCACTTTCTGACACAGATGAGTGTCAAACTATATATTAGATCTTGGCTCTAATATTATATAGTAAACGAGTGTCCACAGATACTGAAATGTAAATAGCTAACATTTCAGTGTCCGCGGACACTGAAAAAAAACCCACAGATGCCCATAGAAGGCAGCAGCCTTCAAATGCACACCCCCAAATGTATGCACTCTTGCCCTACATGCATGGAAACAGTAGGGCAAGAGGAAAGGAGTAAAAAAATAAAAAATATTATTTTTTTTTCACAATGTAAATCCAAAGTTTAAGTGCTGCGCTGCTTGTTTGCCCAGCGTGCCACTATGCTTAGCATGGCTGAAATCCTGAAAATGATAGACAAGTGCTACTGTGATAGGAAATGTCATCAAGCTGCTGTAGTACTGCCATGGTATAGCATGTAGAATATGCTCAGTTCGAATCCCCCCTCTGCCAAATTATTTAATAAGCTTTTAAGGAATTTGAATGATAGTTGTCAATCATATGTCTCACGTATAGGACTGTAGGGGTGGGAATATGTAAAATATATATGTAAAAAATAATTTATAACTTTAATGAAAAAAAAATAGATTTAAGCAATGCTTTGCTAGTGTAAGCATTGCTTACCTGCATTCAGCTCTGCTTAGCTGGTGTAAGCATTGCTATGTGGATTTTCACAGAGATAAGCATAGTGTAGCATATTAAAACTGGCCAATCATGAAAAAGTGTGGGAAAACAGCCCTATTTAAACCACACAGGTGGGAATATAGCCATAACCTTTTGGGATTGCACACAGCAAGACCGGAATGGCTGGTGTTGGAGAAGGTGTGCGCATCTGAGTGCAACATTGGGGCATCCAGGAGTCCAGGGTCATGTTTGGGCTCCTAGTTAAAAAAACATGATGGCAGGCTGCTGCAGAGCCAGTACCAGAGCTTGCAGTACAAAGCAGAGACCTGGGACTAGCTTGAACATGATCTCACCAGTGCCACTGGCATACCCCGGACTGGTGAGCAGTTACATCATCACCATAATGACCTGAAGCGGAGGAAGGGTGCACTGTTGGACCAGTGGATCCAAGAAACCCAAGTGCAGGATGTCCCACCTGTCTGTAAGTATGCAGTCATATGTATCTCTAAGTATGGAAAAAGTTCAACTTGCGACTGTGCAGGTGTGATCAATGTGTGATGTCTTCCCATACAGCTGCTACAGAGAGGTCCCAGAATGTGAAGGCTCATGCACAGTGACTGGCCTGGCTGTGTCAGCAGGATGGTGAGTACAGAATACCTCCTACTATTAGTAGTAAGAAATCAAAATTATAGTAATGGTAGTACTGCTTGTATATATAATTGTGCTGTAAAAGTCAGGAAATAAATGCCTGTGTCAGGCTACCAGTGTTACAATGGAGTACTCCCAGCTGCTGTGTAAGACAGATATCAGTAACAAACAAGGTACAATATGCAGGAGAGGAATATTAAAATATGTATGAGTGTGTCTGAGTGAACCTGCCAAGAAAGTGCCATGTCAGGGCTACTGTAACAGTTAGGAATGAAAAGCATTCTCCTGTGCAGATCATGCAGGAATAGTAATTGTGGAGTTCTGAGTCGTACACAGATATGTATGTCAAAACTAATAAAGGTGATCCCAAACATTGGTGTGTGCCATCTTACTTGTACCTGATAAACAGAAATTTGTATGTCCTGCAGAATGCATTAACTGAGGTGAACTGATTTCGTACTGTTTT
>NC_056741.1:1079270299-1079285299 GCF_019279795.1 Protopterus annectens
GATCATGTGCATCACCTATAAAATCCATGCTGCAATCTATTCAAAGCAGATCAATCCCTGTAGCGGAAAGAGAGAGAGAGAGAGGGAGAAACAAACAAACAAACAAACAGGAAAAAAAATTATCTAAACTACAGAACAACCCCATATAACTAAGGCAACACACAAAAGTGGACTCAGAAGTGAGAACAATATTACAACAGGTATGTGGGACATATATGCATGTAATTGAAAGTAGTACTTGGTCTATAATAATGGGATAGATGATGTGGAAAGATTTATATGTGCTATCAGGAGTTGTTGTAATGATGTCCTGCTGAACAAAGTACAGTTGTGTACCTACCATAAATGCAGATGTTAGAGTGTATTCACTGTTGCAGTCATTACACTTGGGTTATCCTGCTGGCAGGCTACCCGGACGCAGCCAGAATTCCAAAGTCTAGGTCCGGTGTCGGTTGCTGTCACCTCTTCCCTGATGTCAGTGCACCAGGGGTATAAAAGATGCCACCAACGCCATTTTCTTCAGTTTTTCTTGCCCCAGATGTCAGGTGCCCCCAAGTAGGTAGGCTAAAAAATTATGCCAAGAAGCATGCATGTACTAAAATAAACATTTCCTTCATCTACAAGCAAATACACCACATAGGTTGTATAGAATAGAAAAGTACAGATATGTCCCAGCAAAGAAAAGGGAGATGGTGGGTGGTAACCTGGACTGCAACAGTGAATACACTCGAACATTTACATTTATGGTAGGTACACAACTGTATTATGTTCATTGTGTTTCACAATTGCAGTCATTACACTTGGGTTGAATCCCAAAGCTGAGGTTGGGTGGCTGGGTCTAAATAGAATTAGGAGTGGCTATGAGGCCCTGCAGAACTGCAGTGGCAAAGCCTGCTCTGGATTTAGAGTAAAGAGGTAAGCGGTAGTGCTTGGTAAAAGTGTGCACTGAATTCCAAGTTGCAGCATCCAAAATTTCCTTGGTTGGTACTCCTCTGAGAAAGGCTGCTGAAGTGGCTGCGGCCCTGGTCGAATGTGGCCTAATACCCTTAGGCACTGATTTGCCATGCTGTGCATAGCAGAAACGAATGCAGTGTCCTATCCATTTTGAAAGAGTCTGCTTTGAGATAGCCTTTCTTTGTGATCCTGCAGCATATTCCACTAAAAGTTACTCAGTCTTTCTAAAAGCTTTAGTTCTGTCCAAGTAGAAGCGTAGCTGCCTGTGTATGTCCAAAGAATGCAGAAGTCTCTCACCTTTATTCTGGGGATTGGGATAAAAAGTAGGTAAATAAATGGTTTGGTTAAGAGCCACACTGGATACTACCTTTGGCATAAATGTTGGGTTTGTCCTTAGATAAACCCTGTCCGGATGGAGAATGATAAAAGGTTCCACTGCCATTAGTGCCTGTAACTCTGAGACTCTTCTTGCTGAAGTTATTGCTAGAAGCAGAGCTGTTTTCCATAAGAATTTTATTTCAGCTATATTGGCTGGCTCAAAAGGAGGCAGTGTGAGCTTTTCCAAGACAAAATTGAGGTCCCACGTAGGTATCGGTGCTCTCCTTGGGGGTCTTATGTTTTTGGCCCCTCTAAGGTACTGCTTTAGCAGTGGATGTGATAAAAAGGTGGTTCCATATTGTAATGAGCTGAAATGGCAGAGACATGAATCTTAATTGATGAGAAGGATAGGTCTTTGTCCAGCATCTCATTTAGGTATTATAAAATCTGAGGACTATTTGGAACAAGCGGTTCAATTCCTTGTGCCTGATTCCAAGCACAGAATCTCTTCCATTTTTCTGCATAAGATTTTCTGGTGCTGGGCCTCCTGGCTTCCAAAATGACATCCATAACTGCTTTAGAGAGAGGTGTGTTCTGAGTGGTTATATTATTCACCATGCAGCCAGATTTAAGGTTCTGAGTTGGCTGTGCAGGATCTGATTGTTCTGTTGGGTCAGAAGATGAGGAATTTGAGGTAAAGTCCAGGCTGGGCCTTGAGACAAGCTCTTTAGGATTGGGTACCAGTGCTGGCGTGGCCAGTCTGGTGCAATCAGAATAATTTTTGGCTTCTCTTGTCTGACCTTTTGGAGTACCTTGGGGAGGAGAGGCAGTGGAGGAAAGGCATAAACTGTCAGGGTTTTCCAGCTGAATGATAGAGCATCCACCTTTCATGCTTGTGTGTGATAAGTCCTTGTGCAGAATCTCTGTATTTGGCAGTTGTGAGGGGAGGCAAATAGATCTATGTCTGGGCATCCCCATTTCCTTGTTATCATGTTGAAGACTTGTGGATCTAGTTTCCACTCGTGAGGGTCCATGAGGTTTCTGCTTAGTTCGTCTGCCAGAGTATTTGTCTTTCCTGGCAGGAATTGTGCCTGTAGATGTACTTGATAGGTCAGTTCTGTGTTCCACAAAGTCCTGGCTTGCCTGCAGAGGGGGTAGGAATGTGTGCCCCCTTGCTTGTTTATGTACCACATGACTGTAGTATTGTCCATCTTTAGTAGTAGTTGTCCTGGATGTAGTAGATCCTTGAAGGCTGTCAGGGCATTCTGTACAGCTAGCATCTTTTTTTGATTGATGTGAAGATGCATTTGGTCCATGGGCCATGTGCTCTGAATAAATTTTCCTGCCATGTGTGCCCCCCAGGCATAATCTAATGCATCTGTTGTTAATGTCTGCCTGGCTGTGGGTAAAGTGAAAGGCTGTCCCTTGTTGTGGTGACAGGCCAGAGCCCACCATCAAAACTCCTGTTGCAGGCATGGAATAAGAGTTATTACTGTTTCCAGGCTGTGGCAATGTTGGGTCCAAACACTTTTTAGATACCATTGTAGCTTCCTCATATGCAGTCTTGCATATGGAATTAGCAGAATGCAGGATGCCATGAAGCCCAAAGTCTGCAGAATTTTTCTTGCAGGGAGTTGGGTCTTTGTTGCCATCATTTGAAAGTAATGAGTCAGTTGCCTTTGTTTGTCTGGTGTGAGATAAGCCATCTGGGCAGTTGTATTTAAGCTTGCACCCAGGAATATTATCTCTTGAGAGGGCACTAGTTTTGACTTATTTTTGTTTACTGTGTACCCTAGGCAAATTAGTAATTCTTTTACAAATGCCAGATGCTGTAGTAGAATGTCCTTGCTGTCTGCTTGAATAAGGCAGTCGTCCAAGTAGGGATATATTTGAATTCCTTTTTGTCTGCAAAATGCAATTACTGGTGCCAGGCATTTTGTGAAGATCCTGGGCACAGTAGATAATCCAAAGGGCAGTGCAGAGAATATGTAATGCATTGAGCCAGCTATGAATCTGAGGTATCTTCTGCAAGATTGTCTGATTGGGACATGCAGGTATGCCTCTTTGGGGTCCAAAGTAAGTAGCCAAGCCTTCTTGCCCAGCATGGGTAGACGTTGCTGCAGTATCAACATTTTGAATTTTGGAACATCCAGGAAGGTATTTAGAATTGCCAGGTCCAGTGTTGGTCTCCAGGCTTTGTCCTTTCTGGGTACCAAGAAAAGTCTTGAGTAAAATCCTTGCCCCTGTTTTTGCTGTGGTACTTTTTGAATAGCTCTCATGTCCATGAGAGCAGAAATTTGTTTTTGTGCCTCTGCCCATTGGTTTTGTGGCAGGTCTGCCATACCTTTTGGCCTTGGTAGGGTATGAAAGTGGAACCTGTAACCCTGAGAAACAATATTTAGTACCCATTTGTCCTGGATGATCATGCGCCAGTTTTGTGAAAAAAGTGCTAGTTTTCCCCCTAAGGGTGCTGTCAAAAGGTAAGTGCTTGGCTTTTGTAGAGGGAAGTCATTGAGACTGTTTCCTATAAGGTTGTGATTTGTCTTCTCCACCTTTGGGGGCTGAAGCACCCTATTGTTTAGGTCTGTATGAGCCTTGGGGCCGAGATCTGCCTCTTGGGCATCTGTATCTGCCTCTTTGTGGCCTGTCTGACACTGGAAAGGACCAATTTTTAGAAGGCCAGTTCCTGCTGAATCTAGGTGGCTGAACCTGTAAGAAATCCTTTACTGTATGCATTGATTTAGCTTTATCCTCCATTTTCTTTAACACCTCTTTTGCCTTAACACCAAACAAAGTATCATGCTGTAATGAAGCATCCAATAATTTTTCTTTAACATGATCTGGTAAACTTTGTTCTTTTAACCAAGCATGCCTTCGAATGACAGAGCTTGTAACAGCAGCTCTGCAAGAAGCCTCTAATGAATCAAAACCACATTGCAGAGTATGCTTTCCCACTTGTTCAGCTGCATGCAATAAATCCTGCATTTCCTTATTGTCAGGACATTCTGAGCTTGTAAGCATTTTCTGTTTTAGCAAAGACATTAGGTATTGTTGATATTTAAGCATGTGAAACTGAAAGTTTAAAGCCCTTACAGCTGAAGTAGCAGAAGTGTAAACTTTTTTCCCCATCTATCCAGTGCTCTAGAATCCCTATCAGAGGGAACAGGGTTTTTTGCAGTGGAAGCCTTGACCCCCTTGGGACCCTGAGAAATTGTTTCTGAGTCAGCAGCAGGGTCTTTATAAAGAAAGTTATGAGAGTCTGGGACCCTGTAATACCTATCTGGCTTGACTGGTGCAGGGGGTAAAGAATCAGGAGACAAACTGAATTCAGAAAAAAACATCATCAACATTATCTAGTACAGGTGGGATAGCAAGGAGCATGTGCTGAAGCAGTAAAAGAAAATCTCTGAGCCTTTTCTTGGATTCAGAGTAATCCCGGCTCTCCCAATGAAAATGCTCCCTCATGGTGTGCAGGGTTTCCCCAAAAGAGTAATCCTCAGGAGGAGAGGCTGAAGGGCTAGATTCTTCAGCATCAGAGTCCGCATAGAGAGGAAGAGAATATCCCTGTTCCGAAGAGGAATCAGAGGAAATAGAAACCTGGTCAGAGGAGTCATAGTCAGTGTCTTGCCTAGGCCTTTTGTCAGGAGGGGGATGGGAACCCCTGATCAAATTAATTAGGTCCTTGGCCATTTTAAGCATCTGTTTCTTTGGCATGGATGACTGTCCAGGAAAATGCTGTACTTGTTTCTTTGTCTTTAATAGTGTTTTAGACTTTGCCTTGGCTGCTGAAGTAGACTTGAGAGTAGGCTGTGTAGGTCTGAAAACACCCTCAGAAGCCGATGCCTGCTCAGCAGCTCCAGACCCATCTGAGGGAATAGTTTCTGTAGGCCCAATACCTTGAGTTTCCAGAGGCCTAGTTGTCTCCACGTGGGAGTCGAAGATGGCCTGTGGCTCTGACGTAGCGGGTGGCAGGGGCTGTGAAAGCACCTCACTGAGAACCGGTGAACCAGCGACTGGCCTAGAAGAGGCTTCGTCATCGGTTTTGGACCTCGGATGCCTGTCCTTTTCTTTGTCTTTGCATTTTTTATGGATTCCAGTCATCGGTTGTTCCGACTGCATTATGTGATTAAACCTTCGGCCAAAATAATGTAAAGCAAACTCAAACTGACGCTTAATAGTGCGTTGGTTGAATCTAGCACAAAACTGACAACTAGCAACATCGTGGTCAGGGCCTTGGCAAGGAATACAGTAAGAGTGAAAATCCTTATGAGGTATTTGCTTCCCACAAGAAATACAATTGTTAACTTTTACTGACATCGGTCTGGAGCAAGAAAAAGTTTCCCCAATGGGGTACTTAGCTTTATTGAAGACTTCGGTTCTGAAATTCAATTTCAAAAATCTCAGGAGTCGGCCAACCGGCACTTGCGAACTGCTTTTGCTTCGGGCACTGCGCGGCAAGAAAGACTGAAGAAAATGGCATTGGCTGCATCTTTTATACCCCTGGCACACTGACATCAGGGAAGAGGCAACAGCAACCGATGCTGGACCTAGATTTTGGAATTCTGGCCGACTGCGGGTAGCCTGCCAGCAGGATAACCCAAGTGTAATGACTGCAACAGTGAAACACGATGAACATCTACTATGGACATAGCGTCTGGCCCTGTGGGCAGTGGGCCATACCTGTCAACTGTGCAGATCAGCACTGAATGACAAGATGTAAGCCATCATAGTGTGTGCTCTGTACTGCAAGACATGTATATTAGTGTGGCAAATAGCTGATGGTGGAAGTAATGCCGTTATGATAGACACATGAGTTTCAGGCCCCACCACTTGCAGGACAGTCATGTTAACATGAAATGTTACATGCACAAATGCCATAGGTATGTAATAGGCTTACCTGCAATCTGTCCCTATATATACCCCCCTAATGTTAAGCTGTGTTCACATGTAGCACCTGTCTGTGTTGTAGCATGGCAGAACAGTGCAGTTGTGGAGGAAGGAGAGTTTGAGAGTGTGGACCTGATGTTTGAATGCACCCCAAATATAGATATATATATGTGTGTTTATATATATATATATATATATATATATATATATATATATATATATATATATATATATATATATATATATATATATATATATATACATACATACATATATATGTATAAAACCACAATGTAAAGACAAGATAGCACTCACAACAAGCTCCGTGCACACAAGAAAATAAATAATACCAAGTCCAAAAAGTCAAAACTGTTGCACGGAGAAGCAGGACTCTTGAAAAGCAATGTCCATGTATACTCAAAAAGGCTGCCTGTAATGGCACACCATCAACTGTTCTTTAAATTCAAAAGTCAGTTGCAAAAAGTCACAACTTGCTATTCAGCACTGTCAGGAACTTCCAATTGCATCAGTTAACTTCACCGAACAATAACTTGTAGACATTCAAATGCACTAATCCAAGCGTTCAGTGAAGTTTAAAGGAAAAGAAAAGTTTATTTAACATCCGGCTAGCGCTTTCAGCAAGGTCTTCTTCAGGCCGTTATACAATTTTTCAAAAACTTTCACATACATTTATAGAGGATGTGACATAAACAATCTGATGTCATATCCTGTGCAATTTAAAAACAGTTAAAAATGAAAACATTCACCTAACCATTTAAACACTGTGACATTTAAACACATAGCACTCTTGGTAGGAATAGCAAATATAGCTACTGTTTATAAAAGCATCAAAACTTTTTTGCATCCCTAAAACTATTACAAATAAAATATGTTAGAATTTTAAAATTATAAAACATTCTACTAACCATTTAAAGGCTATTGAGTTAAAATACCTGACTTTTAGTTAGGTATGACTTCTTACAAGCAACATTAGCACATGCGTTGACAAATGCCATAAACTACACTATTATTCGTACGATCATCAACAATTACAGTTCTGTGACTGTTCACACTAAAATACCTTGAAAGACTGAATATTCTACTAAACATTCAGGCATCTTGAAGTAGTATACTTAACATTCCGTTAGGTGTAAAAAATTGTAATATTACCAAGGGCTAAATTCTTGTTACTTATAACACATATAAGACCTACGTGTGTGTGTGTGTGTGGGGGGGTTGGGATGAAAAGGGGAAGGAAGGGGAATGTGATACAGATGATGGTGTATGAAACAACTGGTGAAAGGTCAGTCATGCCAGACAAGGGGGTGGAATAGAAAGGGTAAAGGGAGTGGGGGGGGAAAGGGGGGGATGATGGGAAGGGGCAGGAAAGCAAGGGATGGTAAATGATCCATACACAAATAGGATCAGAAACTAGGGAAAGAGGCGAGCACAGTGACAGAGTCATGCTAGAAAGTATTAAGCTAAGTGTTGGAATATGACTGAAAAACTAGATTCAGCGAATAGGTTTACCTTTGAGTATAGGCTTGATTGATATCCTGTCATTTAAGCCGGGGATCCTATCAGCCCTCAATCTAATGATCCATCTCACCTCTGTCTGTTCTGTTTTATTATACACATCCCCTCTTCTATTACCCGGTTTGTTCAAGTCTATTACTTGAAACACAAAGCTATGTTCCTTTGAGGTATTCGAGACGTGTTTGGCCAGTGCATTGGATAAACATAGCATCTTAATTTTATAGACATGCTCCCTAATTCTCTCTTTAAGTTTTCTATCTGTTTCTCCTACATAAAGCAGGACAATATCATGAGTGGCCAAATATATAACATGTTCAGAATCACATGTAGCTGGTGATGTAAATGTGAATTCATGTTTAGTAGTTGGGTGCGTAAATGCATTGGATTCTTTGATATACCTACATTGGTTACATTTATGACATTTCTTTGTTGTATTAATGTTATCACCACTAGGTCCTGCTCTATCTATCCTATTTGGGCCACACAACATCTTATGAAGGTTCATTTTATTTTTATATGTAAATTTAGGGGTATCACCTAACATCTTAGAAATGGTTGCATCTGTTAAAAGGATATCCCAGTGTTTCTTATAAATGTACTTAATGCTATTTACATCCTGAGTAAAATGTATGGGAATCCGAACACACTGATTACTATTATCGGGGAAATGTCCAGGGCTCAATGTGTCAGCATGTTGCACAGCAAAGTATGGATGTGCTCTACCTTCCCTTAGACTGTCTATCCCTCTAAAGTTTTCTTCAATTTCATCCTCTGCATACGACCTCTCCAAAAATTTAGTCCGTAAGTCGTCTAACTCACCCAGAAATCCTGGATAGTTAGAGTTCAACCTAGATGCTCTCATCACTTGGCTCCTCATAATATTACTAAATATATGGCCTGGATGCATACTGCTGCGATTGTTTCCTGTACACCCCTGTATTCAGGGAACCATCAGGAAGCTTTTCTATGTACACATCTAGGTAGGGTATAACTTCTCTTGATTTAGTCATAGAGAATTTTAGAAATTTCGTAGCCGTGTTCATTTTAATTTCCAAAATATTTAATTCCTCCTCTGTACCACCCCAAATCAGAAAGAGGTCATCAACAAATCTGGTGTAACAGAGGGCATATTTCCTAAATTTATCAAACTGAAAAAGTGATTCATCCTCCCAATCGGCCATAACTAAGTTGGCGTAGCTATTGGCACAAGAAGTGCCCATAGCTATGCCATCCTTTTGTATATAAATTTGACCATTAAAAATGAAGATGTTATTCATTAATACTATTTCCATTAGGTTACAAATCACCTCAATTCTACCTTCAGAGTAAGTACCTTCCTTCACTAACCATCTATTAAGCCTCCTGAGTCCATCATGATTTGGTATCACAGTAAAGAGTGACTGGACATCAAATGTTACTAACAATCTATCGTGTATGTCATGCTTATTTTGGGTTTCCACCATTTCCTCATGTAGTTTAATTAAAAACTGTTTCGTATCCCTTAATATATGCTCATACTTGTTAACTATAGGCCTTAACAAAGATTCCAAGTATAGAGATATGGGCTTGGTAATCCACCCTTTACCTGCAACAATGGGTCTCATTGGTGGACATTCACCATCTTTGTGTATCTTAGGGATACCTTGAATGATAGGTATAGTAGGATGTTCAACTATAAAGTATTTAAATAATTCCTCATTAATTTTACCTTCCTTCAACATAGCATATAAACTGTTGTACACATTAGTTATAATCCTATCAACTGTATTAGTATTAATCTTTTGGCAGAAGCTATTGTCATCTAACATTGAGGTCATCCGTTGTTTGTAGAAATCCATGTCCATCACAACGACTGGACCACCCTTATCAGCAGGCCTTATCATGATTGTCCTATCATTCTTTAGGCTTGTAAGTGCTTTTCTTTGGGTTGGTTTTAAGTTACCAGCCCATCTCTTACTTCTATTAGCATAATCATTCTTATGTAAGTCTTGTTCAACAAGTTGGGAATAAGCTTCTATGAGGGATGGTAATTAGGAACATAGGTACTAGGTTTTCTGAATGGATGTTGTGTTTCCAAAGAATTATAAAAATTTAATTTAATTTGCAAATTACGAATAAATAGTTTCAAGTCAATAACACTATCAGTAATGTTGCTTCTGGTCGATGGAATAAAAGTTAGTCCTTTTTCTAAGACAAACTGCTCTTCTTCAGTCAATTTCCTGGTGGATATATTCCACACTAGGGATTTTTGTTCCCTTGCCAGATCTTCTTTAATGTAGGTCCAGTTTGAGTTGGTTCTGCTGGCCTCTTTCTCTGTCTCCCCCTGCTTATGGAACGTCCTCTCGCCCCTCCCCCTCCTCTCCATTGACTGGTAATAGGGAAAGGGTTGGGTGGGCAATTACTCTTACTGGGAGTCCCATTAGTGATGGTGCACGGGGTCAAACTACTATTCATATTATCACCACTTGTACTATTAGTGCCCTCCTCTATATGTTCACATATATCTATTCGTCTATTTGCTTCCTCAAATACAGAGATATCATGTACATTACTCACTGGTGATGCACTACTATTGTTTCTATTATCATGGTGAATTAAAGCTGATGTTACTATAGTTTTGTTTTTCATGCGACCTTGTTCACCTTCTTTTCTTTTAGCTATACTATTGCTACTATGTATATCTGATACATTCAGGTCTCCTTCACTCCGTATATCTGTTAATACATCTTTCTTGTTACTACGGGTATTATGCAGTTTATCTTGCATCTGTTCTCTACCATCCTTTGGCCCTGTGAGTGAAGTCTCCACTCTAGGCCAGGTGAAGGCATTGCCCCTTTTGAAATCGTTAGTGTCCCTCCTAATTTTATCTCTTTTTTGTTGTAGTAACTTTTTCTCAAATATGAACACACCATCTAACATCCTGTCTAGTCTAGTGTCTAATATTTGTTTTGGATACAATGTATGTAAACTCACTTGTTGTTCTTTAATTTTATCTCTCAGGGCATTTTCAATGGGCAAAAAATACGTATTCAACAGTTCCATATATTTATAGCTAGTTTCTAAATTAATCTGTTGCCATGAATATAGTAAATCTGTGTATACTGTTCCAGTAGTGGGCATTTTCAAAACCCTCAACCCCCTGGGAACAATTGTACGTGCTATACAGGCTTCAAAATGTTGTATCTGTAATTGGAGACGTTTTAACCTCATAAAATCACTTTCCATCTCTTGTAACATTATATCAAGCCCTTGATAATCATGCAGTACATTTTCATTCTCATCATTACCAATAGAAAAATTGCAATTAAGTAATGGATTGTTCTCACCTTTAACAGCATTCTCAAACCTGCTATTGTTAACTGCAGGACACGTTTGGGATTTCATAACAACTTCCGGATTATAAGGCAGTTCTATAGAAGAACTTTCAACAGTTTTATCTGCCATGCTTGTGTGAGTGGTATAAAATAAATAAAACCACAATGTAAAGACAAGATAGCACTCACAACAAGCTCCGTGCACACAAGAAAATAAATAATACCAAGTCCAAAAAGTCAAAACTGTTGCACGGAGAAGCAGGACTCTTGAAAAGCAATGTCCATGTATACTCAAAAAGGCTGCCTGTAATGGCACACCATCAACTGTTCTTTAAATTCAAAAGTCAGTTACAAAAAGTCACAACTTGCTATTCAGCACTGTCAGGAACTTCCAATTGCATCAGTTAACTTCACTGAACAATAACTTGTAGACATTCAAATGCACTAATCCAAGCGTTCAGCGAAGTTTAAAGGAAAAGAAAAGTTTATTTAACATCCGGCTAGCGCTATTACAGGCAGCCTTTTTGAGTATACATGGACATTGCTTTTTAAGAGTCCTGCTTCTCCGTGCAACAGTTTTGACTTTTTGGACATATATATGTATATCTACAGATATGCAGATATATATATATATATATATATATATATATATATATATATATATATAGATATATATATATATATATATTTACATATAAAAATGAAGAAAGAAGGTGCACCCGATCGTACAATGCTGGTGCATGAAGTAAATCCACATGAACCACCAACAAAATCTTCAGCATTCAGCTAAAAAGAAATAGACAGCTGCTGTTTAGAGAAGTTTATTGCAGCACAGTCTGCATCCACATCCACAGACCGGTAACCGGTTTCACCAAAGGCGTTATCAGTGTGTGACATAATAGACAGAAGCCCGGTCTTAAATGCAAAACTTCAAAAACAATGGGCAGCAAATTTTAAAGTTGTAAACACCTAAATTCAAATTCAAAAATAAAAATAAAATTACTATAATTAATTAATATCAATAGTTTGAAATAGGTGCTTTCTATTCCCACCACCAAAACCAAATACATGAAAAAACTAACTATATGAACCTAATACATAATTTGAATATAAATACATATATTCCTAACTAGTCAGTATCCAAAATCAAATATTTATACTAGATGTTGATACTTATGCACACATATACACATACCAATTGTTGGTCAAGTACTATGAAAAGCAACTACCTGATCTTTTGTTGAAGTTAGATGCTTTCAATGAACGTACTAAGGAATATATTAATACTGTTAAATACCAAGAACTATATGCACAATTTGTGGCTGACACTGACAGATATGATAATGATTTGCACAAGAGGAAAATGAACAAATATCAGAGGGATTATAGTAGTCCAAAAGTTAAGAGTGCACCAGGCTGTAAATAAGTCTCACGAAGTATTCCACAAATTGTCCTTTATTAAAAATGAATATGCAGGAAAAATAGACAGGTAAGCGCTTTCACGTTGATATAACGCTTCATCAGACCTTAAAAAACATAAATCATGCATCCCTTTTTATACCATAGTGCATTGCACCTTAATTGAGAGTAACTGCAATGTAGTTGATGCAATTAATGCTATCAATCAAGTCTGAGTATAGGTGTTTTACCAAGTATTAAAAACATATAAAAAGCACATATATACCATATATAAAAATATAAAAATATATAAATATATCTAAGCAAAGATATATACATAGCAGCCTATAATTTCATATTACAGGTGTAAATACATAATAGTACATAAATAAAATGAAGAGAGATCTCAATGATTCAAAGGTCTATTGACCAAAAAAGGCTTAAGAGATATTTTGTCATTGAGCCCATATATATGGGCTTGTAGCCTTAAAATCCATTTATTCTCTATCTCTTCTGTGTAGCTTTTAATGTTCCCTAACCTACTAGTTCTTGTTATTAGCTCAAGTACCATAAATTTAAAACAATGTAATGTTCCTTTATCTAAAGTATGTCGTGCCAAAGCATTTGTTGTATTCTGTTTCTCAATTGCATAAACATGTTCTCTTATCCGCTCGCGTAATGTTCTGTTGGTTTTACCAACATAAAAAAGATTGCACTTTTGACACTGAGCGAGGTATATGACATCTCTAGTTTTACAACATGCATATCCCTTAAGCATGTATTCACGTCCTGTATGTGGATGTATAAATTTGTTTATTGCCGCTATGTATTTGCATTGTTTGCAAGTTAGACGTGCAAAGGTCCCTGCCTTTTTTGATTGAATTTTATTGTTATTAGTGTTTTCATAACATAATCTCCTATCTAGAGACTTCATATTCTTATAGGATATACTTGGTCTAACATCAACCAAATCTCTTATTTTATCATCCAGTAATAAAAGTTTCCAATTGTTACCTATAACCTGCCTAATTTGATTATTGATATTAGTGTATGGAATAATCAATCTATTTACTGTGGGATGTGTGACTTCTATATTCAGGCCTTCACTGCCATCATCTCTCATAAAAAATGGGGTGCCTTTACCTGTTCTATGGATATCTCCATGAATTAAGGCTTCATGTACTTCTATTTGCTTATATCCCCTTTCTAAAAAATTCTTTTTAAGCATAGTTTTCTGTTGATTAAATGTTGACTCTTGGGTAGTTAATCTTGAGGCCCGCAACATTTGGTTCTTGGCTATATTTGTGTGAATATGTTTGGGGTGCATACTACTACGATGCAATAAATTATTTCTCCAACATGTCTTCCTGTGCAGCTCTGTATCTATACCATTAACACCTTTGGTTAATTTCACATCCAAAAATACAATCTCAAAAGTGGAAAAACTACATTCAAAATTTAAGAAATCAGTGGTGGAGTTCAAATATCTTACAAATTCTGTTAACAATGTAGCTGACCCCCCATACAATACACACATCATCAACAAATCTACTGTAGTGTTTAAGGGATGTTAATGATTTTAAATCAGCAATGGTTTATTCTTGGAAAAAACAAAAATGAGGGGTACGTTTCTCTGAAAATAGAGGGACTGTCAGATCCAAAAGAAAGCGAGTGAAGTCTATTTTAAGGAGAACTGAAAATTCATCAAGTGCTTCAGAGTTTTCTTTGAGTTTTTCAAATACTGACACAGAGACTGAAGTAGGGGAGATGGCAGTTTCTACTTCACCTGCTTCTAAGTGACATAGAGCCCCTTTAGGAGGGCAGGTCGCAAACATCGCAGAAACACCCATAGAGAAGATATTTCAGGACAGCCTGCATCACTAATGGACACTATTCCAAACCATGATGTTCATCATGATGTTAATGATGTTAATAAGTTGATTATTAATTTAATATCTTACACTTTTACATTTAGTGAACTCAGTGTGTTGAATAAAGGCTTAGGATTTGTACCATCTTTTTATTTGTCTTACTATGATGTAATAAAAGATGTGAAGAGTTTATCTAAATCTTAAATATTTTTTTGCCCATAGAGAAACAGGTTCAAGATAAATTGATGAAGTTAGATTTCATTTTAAAAATCAGAATTTGCACCCCCTTATCATAGTACTATCAAAACTTTCGAGCAGTTAGTCCTGAAAGATTTCCACACAAATCAATCATATATTTTTCGCCCATTTAATGATAATCTGTCTCTATCTGAAAGGAAGGCTGTTAAATCTTTGTCAGAAAATAAGAACATAGTTATAGTAGGAGCAGACAAGGGTGGAGCTGTGGTCATATGGGACAAAAAGGACTATACACAAGAGGCTAAGCGACAGTTATCTGGTAATACTTTTACTCTATTATACCAACTAATCCTACACAGGAATATAAAAATGAGATAAATACATTTCTTGATAGGGTTAAGGATCAAGGTATTATTCCCGCTTCTTTGTTGGTCCAACTAAAGGTTGATGTACCTAAGCCTCAGTATTTTATTTGGTTCCCAAGATTCATAAGTCCCTCAATAACCCACCTGGGCATCCTATTC
>NC_056741.1:1079290299-1079300299 GCF_019279795.1 Protopterus annectens
CCACAGGGCACATCAGTAGACCACTGTTGCGTATCCACCTGCAACTGTAGAGTTTAATCATGCATATGTGAGATAAAATATATATAGTCTGTTGCTGCATTGTAGTAATAAACAGATGTGAATAATCTGTAGTATTCTGGGTTTGTACTGTTGAAGAACTGTAATGCTACTCCCACCCTACACCAGTGCCACAGGTGTGGCTACTGACATCACATCTCTCACACAACTATGTAGGTCCTTCTGGTATACCTCTGGGGCAGCAGCCTGTAGCTGGTGAGTATGGTGTTTCTTCAGGTTTTCCAATACACCGGCCATGTTATGGCCATGGTATTTTCCATGCACACATTTAACTCACCTACCCATAATGCATGCTGTACATGTTCAATTATTGTTGCTGTTAACTGCACTGCATCACAGCAGTCACCATGGTGGCATATCTGAAGGGTATGCTATATAACTAACAACCTGCCATTGCAAGATGTGTGCACAGAGATGAACATAATGGTGGGACAAATGGCCTGCAGTAGGAACATGTCTGAAACATCACCCTTATATAGTACTACAACAGTGTATATACCGCTATTACAATGACAACTGTTACAGATCTACACAACGGCATATCACAATACCACATTCCACAACCTTTACAACCTGTAATGTGGTCCTAACATGAGCAATGAATGTGTAATATGGAATCTTATGTTAGGACAGCAAATATAGGGAATACATACCTTAACAAACACTGGAAGCATATGTGTGCCTACACTCCAAATAACATATTGTGGAAGCAGCTTTTGAGGTACTGACAGCATTCACCCTTCATGAGTATGGACCTTCCAGCAAATACAGGTCCTCAATGTCACACCAAGAAATGGTCTGCTGTCCAAGACGTTTGCCCATCAAATGTGCCCACTTACCTGCAACAGAGGCAGCAGTGGCTTGCGCACATCTTACAAGCCATGGAATGGATCCCATACCCATCAGGCAGCACACATAAGTGGGACATGTAGCCTTACATCACCATTGCATATACCATGGCAAACAGTGCAGTCATGGATGTGGCAAGGATGTACGGGTAAAGATTAATGTAGAAAATAAACAGATGGCCATCCAAGACAAATGACGACACATGTTGCATACTGGTCATGCAGGCTGCCTAGTAAAATGCTGCAACACTGAGGGAGTTGCAGGAATGTCTAGC
Organism: Protopterus annectens; assembly: GCF_019279795.1. Classification (NCBI taxonomy): domain Eukaryota; kingdom Metazoa; phylum Chordata; order Ceratodontiformes; family Protopteridae; genus Protopterus; species Protopterus annectens. Next base: position 1,079,291,501 of record NC_056741.1, read on the forward strand.
AAGTACTGGCTATGCAGTACCTGTGTTGAAAATCCCCTGGACTCTGCATAAGTGTGGCCCATGGGTTAGGGTAATCAGATGGGACAGTTGTTCCACTGGAAACATCAGCCATGGCTCTCTACAGGTAACATATGCATAACATCAAAAGTCTCCCAAAGGCATGTGTTGCAATGTGTACTGGTGTACAAAGACCAAGTTGGAATCCTACAGACAGTATCAATTAAGATACATGTGCTGCACAACCAACACCTCACCCCACCTCAGGCCCACCATTTCCATCTGTAACTTGTTGGTGCCAGTGTACACCTGTTTGTTTGCCATTCATTAGCAGGGACTAGGTCGGTACACATGGTGTTCAGAATTTGGGACTCTGCAAAATGACACACGTGTAGCCCATAGTTGTTAAGCATCTGCAAAAAAGGCTGAGGATGGGGAGGGGGTGTCATCCTGAAACACAACAGTGAACTAAAGCAGAGATCCAAAACTCGCTAAGAATGGCTGTATCTGCACACAGTCAAGGTCTTGAATTGTGGCAGACATAATCCTGACTCCACAGTAATAGTGATGGCACTGTGTGACCTCCAAGTGCTGTGCACATGAGTTGACATTGCAATCATGCAAAGTTGGGGGACATTTGTAGGGCAGAGTGACCAAATACTGGCAAATGCAGATGGCCCATGCTAGTATACCCTTTCCAGGAATAGTGACTGCTGTAGTACACTTAACAGTTGGTGCAACAAACCATCATGATAAGGGTGTGCACACATATGCACCCACAAATTGTATGCATCTCAATCAGCATCTGCAAAACTGACACATTTGTATAATACTGCATTTGATTGCACAGGTCATATGTCACATATCCGGTTCATGTAATGTTAACATATGCAACAATGTGGCCCCATGGCATATCAGAGAAGAGGATGCCATGTCAATAAGGGTGTGTACACTACCCATAGCCACAGTAAGGTTTGAAGGTTGTCAAAATAATTGTATTTTATTGGCCATACATGCACCACTGATGATGAGATCTATAAATCAGACATCAGGCATTCACAAATTACATCTGTCCACATATCATCCCAGGTATGTGTTGGACAAACACATAGGGGCTGTGAGCAGCAGAGCAAACATAACTGACACACATATACACATTCAGCAATGGTGTGTATACCTGTGAGGTATGGTGCACTGTACATGCCAGGATGCTTAACAGGTACACAGCAATACTCTGTACATGGGGGCAGTGTGTTTCAGGGTAAGGGGCATAACCTACTAAGATAACCCATGCATCACATAGATGTATAATGATGGTAAAAGGGATTGACTATGGCTGCTCTGCATGCTGTTGTGCCATATGTCATGCATATTGACAGATGGGTAATGAGAGGTCTGTGTGTAATATCTTTGTGCAACCTCACCTGTAAGTATGTGTGTGTGTGTGTGTGTGTGTGTGTGTGTGTGTGTGTGTGTGTGTGTGTGTGTGTGTGTGTGTGTGTGTGTGTGTGTGTGTGTGTGTGTGTGTGTGTACTGTTAAGCAATGATGTACAGGTCTTAAAGTGTGCTTCTTGTTTTCCCCTCACATGTGGCAAGGTGCATCAGGGTTCCTCCTGCAGGCAAACTGATGTCAGTGTCCATACAGACACTGATAATAATGATAGGTGTGTTGCTGCACATGCAGGGTTGTCAGGGGCAGAAGCTGCACCATCGTTTGACATCCCACTGTTATCCACCCCATCCCCACACATTGTCTATACATACCCCATCACCAGTGGCCATAGATGAGGGACAGTTGGCAGGTGGTGGCATGGGACAGGACAGTGTGGTGCCTATGGCACATGTATCTGGACACAGCAGCCATAGCCGGATGTCCGGTGGGGTACCACACAGGCAGATGTGCAGGGGTGCTCATAGGAGGGCTGCTGCTCATCATGCCCCTGGCAGAAGTGCCAAATCTGGTGTCACCAGGTGCATGTTTCAGGCCATTATGGAGGTGCAGGCATGTATGGAATGGTATACCAGACAGGGACTGAGGCCGCAGAGGGCTACTCATTCAGCTGTTATTAACAACATCCATGATCTTGCAGGTGCATTGTTATTTTGTAGAAGTCATGGATAGACAGTTGGGTGAGATAGTGGGAATCCTCAACCATGGAATGTCTGTGCTTCAGCATATGGTGGGAGTAGTGCGATGGCCACGTGGATGTAGGTCAGCAACACCAACAGCTGGAGGTTGACGTGGAAGTGCAAGAAGTCAGAGCTGCTCCCGTAGTGGCTGTACCAGCCCCAGCACTGCAGGGGGGTGCTGTCCATACCACAACACAGCAGGCCACATGCACGTGGCCCTGGCCAGTCTCAAGAGGGACCTGGATCCAGCAGACATATGTCATTATTGGGGAGAGTACCATATTGTGGCTTGTACCTGGTGGTGCCAGTGGAACCCCTGGCAGGCACAGTTCTCGTGTCCGTGGCCAGAGATGGTGAACTGCACACCCTGCCAGGTACAGTCTGCAGCTGTCCAACAAACCCCTGTATAGGGCAACCACATGGCAGAACTGTGTGCATGCATGCACACACACATCACCAACACAGCTAGGGTAACCCCATACCTACACACACTACATCACAACAGCCCAAGTAATAATTAAACCCCCTCACACACACACATGATGTCAAATGTATGGCTCAGCCTAGGTCTCTGGCAAACCAACAACACACCTTGTGCATATGATGATACCTGTGCCACATCCCTGTCATCCATAACATCGATGCAGGGACAGGCTAATATGGTTCTGATGCACAGGGTGACTGTACTTTGGTTTACCAATGTAATGCTGTGTAACATGTTGTCAGCACTAAAGTTTAATGCTTACATGTCAGGAAGTGTAGCTGTCCAGCCATGATGCGTTATAGCTGTTATTAACACTGAGTGATTGTGGACTCCATAATGTATTCCATTTGTGTTGTAGGTATCCATATGTCAGCAGGATGTTGGTCTGCTGTTGTTTCCTACAAAGCGTATGGCACTGTGGTGACACCTTGACTGTGCCATATCCTGGGTACAGCTGAACACATGCCACAGGTCTGTATAACAGTTACTGCATGTGCCACATGGCTGATAGGTCTGGGGGTATATACAGGTGAGTGCATGGTGGCTGATGTCAGCAGCCCTTCTACAGTGGACAATGGTAAGTGTACTGGGTGGTACACACCATATGTTTGCGTATAACACACACAGATGCTTTGGTGTTGATGCAATACACAGAGAATAATGTACACATGGATGTATGTACTTGTGCAAGGAACCCATTTTAGTCTATGTAATTCCACCTAGACAGAATAGCACAACAACACATTGGGAAATAAGCAGTCTGTTAGTTTAATGTCATTAACAATGGTACTGGCAGGGTATATGTCCCCTTCCCCAATGTAGTGCAATCCTCAACTCACTAAACATAGGTGTGCTGGTGTGGGTGGCACAGCCCTGCCCTTTGGAGTGTGTGAGGTGCTGTAGAACTGCAGATAGTGTGATTGACAACTACTTAGCCTGTTAACATGAACTGTACAGTATTACAGCCAGCTAAGTGGGGGATACACTCAATAGTAACTGCAATGAAGGTGGCTGTGTCCACAAGATCCACACCCAGCTATATATGCCAACCCCAGTATTGCTGTATACCTATACAGTGGGGAAGAGGGCATTTACACATCTGCTACTAGTTTTGATGGAATGAATTTCCACAGGATGATACCTGTGAAATGTTAGCATTTGCCAGGCCATTCTCGGACAGATGACCTCCTGGGACATGTATATTCTGCAAACTGAAGTAGATCCCTTCACATACACACACAATCTTACTTGGAAACACTGGGACTAGAACCCCTAACTAGGTATGTAGTGCTACTGATGTGTGTGGCATTAATTGCACACACCACACAGCTTTTAGGATGAGGTGTGTTCCAGGTTACATGTTAAGTGAAGAACATCACCAGGCCCTGTAGAGTATGGTAATGGGGGATGTACTGGTTGATTATGAACAATGCATAGTGTGACATACTGTCATATACACATTGACAAATACATAACAGTCATACACACATCTGAGAGACCTGGGCTTATCAGTGCTACCTACCTTGTCAATTTGTCCATTCTGTTACAGATAAGTTGCACACAGCACATGCATCACTGGGCTGGATAGTGTTATCAGTTACCTGTATGGTTGATGGTGACAGTGGTCCCCATACAGTGGAACATGGGACATGTACTGTGGGTACCATGGTGTAAAGACAGTATGCCCAGCACCCACACCCCACAATGGATATCGTACGCACTAAAACCCATAATAATACTCTGACACTCCCACCATCACACATTGACCAGGACTGCAATACAACCCCTTGTCTATCTCAAGAATGCTATTACAGGGATATGCATCTAATGGACATGCCACAGGGATAGTAGGGTGATGCATTGTCATGGCTCTCCTGTGGTCAGCAACATCACTATCCCTAATACTGTGTGGCAAGGTGTATTGTATTAGGAGAATGTGGCCTCAGAATGCTGTATCCTACAAATATACACACTTGCACACATACACAGACTTGCCAGAACTCAGATGGTATCCCATGCCTATCAACCCACTTGTACAACAGTGTTGTGCTGGTACTGCAAGCTCCAGGTAGTCCATAGGGTGAAGAGTGTAACAAGGTACATGTAATGTCCATTACAGCAGCAGCCACATCTAACTATGGGAATGGGGGTTGCGGTGGGTGTGAAGGGCCTCAGGGTATTATCAACTACAAGTCTACAAACACAGATACTGTTATTCTCAGTAATGCACACATACACATTTGTCAGTACTGGGATCCATCGGTGCAGGTGTTCATAGTTGTGTACCAGGATATTATCCATGTAGAGATGAGAAGTGTAGGGGATGTGTATACAGTGGTATCATGCCACCTGCCATTTGCCAGCAGATACCACCGGGTGATCCTCAGGGTGAGAGGTACATGCAACATTCAATCATCTAGTTGCCTCTTGCAGAGGGCCAGTGAGATGCTCCAGTTGACATGTATGCAACATGTATTACATAACATGGTCAGTGTCTTTCTTGGAGACCTGTACCCAAGCATGTTCTGTTGACTATAGTAGTGTAGTTGAGGGGTCTATGTTATAACAGCGAAAGATCAAAATATCCAATGCTGTTATATCGACCACAAAAAAACAAAAACAAAAAAGAGCGAACAGCCAGAACAGCTGTCCCCCCCCAAAAAAAAACACTAAACACTATTTTAAGTGCCTCCACACACCCCATACTTAAATATACCAACTCCGAGATCGCACTACAATGCCGAAAATGGCAACGTGATGGAAATGGCCAAGCGACTTCTTTCCCAGGGAAAGAAATCTCTTAAAAGCTGCTTCATCATTTTGCGTTTTCAACATTTACAGTTCGACGAAGACGCGTTCGACATAATGCATCTTCATTCTTCTAACAAGAACCCTAGTTGAGGTATCCATGGCATGTGATGCATACAGGGTGTGGATTCCTAGCTGTGGCATTCATAACACAGGTGGGCAGACATGTCAGTGTCACTCAAGCGTAGATTACCTGTAAGCAGCCAAGATGTTGTCCCGACATCTGAACATCTTTACAGAGGACAGATAGACATCAGCTAGCCAATTGGGTATGCAGTAGGATGACTGTGTTGACAGACAGACATCTGACATTGATAGGTATACCATTACTACATGACAGCAGCCCTCAATGACATATCCTATACACACAGTAGCCTACAGTTAATATCCACATCAGATCAATATCCAGTAGGAAATACCTAATGGCACACAGCTCACACACCAAGATCATGACAGTGAGGACTCAGAGTCCATCTTTGCATGCATGGGGTGTTTGGTTCCAGTACTACAATCTGCAATCTACTCTTACTTGTGAAAGCACTGTCAGCAGTAGTAACATAATAGGTTCATAGGTTTATAGGTTCATACTAGGCTATCTGCCCTGGGACAATTATAAGCCTAGCCCGATTCTGTATGGCTTACGCCACCCCTTGATTTGAGTATACTGTGCCCTTTTTAAGGTTTAGTTTACTGTGCCTCTGTCTAATAGTGACACAGGAGTAATCCCTGGGACAAACCTATGATCCCCCATCCACTTATCGAGATTCTTCTTGAAGAGATTCAGTGAGGTGCTCTGCCTCACATGAATTGGAATTCTATTCCAGAGTGAAGGGAGCCTCTGGGTTATGAACCTGTCCCTCCAGCAAGTTCTATTTATTTCTGTGCTGAGGTTCAAGTCCCTCGAGCATGTGGCTCTAAGGGATTTAGATTTACTGAGGTGGAGCATTTCCATTAATTCTGGATTTGACATAGCTTTGTATGTCAGGCATAGATCTCGAAGTAGGCGGTATGCAACTGAGTAGAGCTGGAGTTTTTAACTGAGCAGCATATGGCATCTGTTTGAGACCCTTGATCCTCTTGGTGAGATACTTTTGGGGTCTTTCTAATTGCTGCAGGTGTTGGGTAAGGTACATCCCAAAAGGCATTGTATTCTATGATGGGCCTGATGAGGGATGAATAAAGGGGCACGATTACCTCTCTTGATCTAGATGTGAAACCCTTCGTGATGAGGTGGGCTATGTAGAAGGTCTTTCTAACCACTTTGGCAATGTGGTTTTCAAAGGAGAGATTGCTATCAACTTGGGTCCCCAGGTCCCTAATAACTTTCTCTGTACTTAATGGGTTTCCGCCTATGTGGTAATTTGTGGGCACATTGTTTTTGCCAAAGGGTATGACTATACATTTTTTGGCATTTAGCTTTAAACCATGGTGCTGGCACCAGTTATCTGTCTCTGTGAGACCTTTTTGAAGGATGTTTGTGTCAGCTGGAGAGTTGATTATGGCATCCAGTTTGCAGTTGTCTGCGAACTTGGTGAGCCATAGTCCTCCCACGTTTGCCTGTACCTTGGAAAAGTATATACCGAACAAGAGTGGTCCCAGGACAGAACCCTGTGGGACGCCACTTGTGACCGGTTTTGAGTCTGACATGGCTCCAGCAACTCTCACTCTGTGGGTTCTGTCTTTAAGCCAGTTTGTGACCCATCTTGTGACATAGGGGTTTATATTTAAGCTGGATAGCTTATCTATGATGCCCGAGTGGGGTATTGTGTCAAATGCCTTTGCAAGGTCCAGATAGGCTGTGTGGACTACCTTTCCTTCATCTATGGCTTTGGTGACTGTTTCAAAGAAGTCAACCAGGTTCAAAAGGCAGGATCTGCCCTTGACAAAGCCGAACTGGGTAGGATCTAATGTCTGCAGGTCCCCAATGTCTTTGTTTATTAGCTCCATGATGATCCTCTCCATAGCTTTGCAGACTAAGCTAGTCAGGCTTATGGGGCGATAGTTTCCAGGGTCCGTAGAGGCTCCACCTTTGTGGAGTGGGACCACTGTTGCTGTACGCCATTCTGTGGGCACATATCCTGTAGTGAGGCTGAGATTGTATAGCTGTTTTATTTGAGGGATTAGTTCCTCTTGGAGTTCATGTAGGATGCAACCTGGGACGCCATCTGGTCCCATGGAAGCAGTGCTTTTTGCTTTGGAGAGGGCAGCCTTCACCTGAGCATCTCAGATGTTTGGGAGGCAGCCCTCTGCCGGGATAGATACTTGCTCTTTTGGGGGGGGGGTGGAGAAGTTTGCACTGAACCTGTCTGCCAGGATATTGGCGATGTCTGTGGGCTCAGTGTATTTTTTGTCGTTTGGAATCAACTCAGAACAAGTCTGGGAGTTGCCTCCCAGGTTTCTAACATAACTGAAAAAAGCCTTATGATTGTCTTTGCTGTCCTGTGCAATTTTTCTCTCGAAGCTGGCCTTGGAGGATTTTATGAGGGATCATAATTTTTTGCTAGTACTGATTAGAGATGCCTTCCCTATTAGGGATTTTTCTCTATCATGTAGTAGCTTCCTCCTTCTGTTGTACAGTTTATTTATGGCAGGGGTCCACCAGACTGGACGCCTGCCTTTGGATGATTGGGTCTTGGTTTTGTTTGGGATAGCATGATCCATGCATTCCTGGAGATGTCCGTAGAATGCATTTATATAGGATTCTGCAGTTTGGGCCGTAGTTTCCACTGGCCCTGGGGTCTTGAAGGATCCCACTTCGGTTTTGAGAAGTGAGAAGTTCACTTTTGAGAAGTTTTTCACTGTAGTTTTCTGGGCTGGGGGTGGGGTCGGGATGTGGACATCCAGTGAAATTAATTTATGGTCTGATCTTACCAATGAGGGATAAACTTCTGGTGTGGAGCATAGAGTCCCCATGTTGATAATGATCAGGTCTAGTATGTTGTCCCCTCTTGTGGAAGTGGTGACTAGTTGTTCCATAGCATTTGAGTTTATAATTTCCAGGAACCTTTGGGCTAAGGTACTGGGGCTTGAGTAGTGCCCCCAGTCAATGTTTGGGTAGTTGAAGTCACCCAATATAATGGTGTTCGGAGAGATCTTCATGTTCTCCAATGTTTTCAGGAAAGCCGAATGGGATTCCTGACTTTGAGAGGATGGTCTGTAGGATGCTATAAACTGAAAAGCAGTCTTGCCCACTGTTAGTTGCACATGGATGGTCTCCGATACTTGGTGCAATGCCACTAACCTAGAGGTGTGGATATCCTTGATAAATATGGAAACTCCCCCTCCTTTTGTGGTTCGGTCCGGGTTTTGGGGCCGAAAAGCATGATATGAGGTATAGCCTGGTAGTGCTGGGGTGCTCTCTGGAGCCTTGAACCAGGTTT
>NC_056741.1:1079302799-1079330299 GCF_019279795.1 Protopterus annectens
GCCATCAGTTACTGGCACACATCATAAGATCATCATAGTACAGTACCCCACAAATCATAGTAATGATCCTGTGGAATACAGCAGAGATATGACCAATAAATGTGGTCAGTCTGACACACTCTGGTCAGTCGAGAGGTATATACAGCGCCCCTTTGTGCAAGATGTGTGGACCAAGCCTGTCAAAGTGGATGTTTGCAGCCATGTAAATTGGGATATCATGAAAATACTGGAATAGATAAGCTCACACAGTTTATGCATTCACACACACCTGTCTGTCCTGACACATAACTGGAGGAGCAGAGGTCACAAGCCCACATACTACCCACTAGTTAGTGACATATATCTGTACAGCATCCCACTGCTTTGTCAGAAATACACAACAGTTACTGTGGTCTGGCAACAGTACATGTGACAAATATCTAGACATAACATTACACTGAGTAAATACACTGAGCTGCTAGGCATTTTACAGAGCACTGTGGAAACTACAGGCAGACTGCCACAATACTGGCCCCCATTTCTTATGGGGGAATACACATGTACCTGCAAATATAGCAGGCTCTACATCCTGTAACAACATGGAGTAACAGACACCTATGTGAAAGTGCATACCCACAGCCAATCTGATCACAGCCACAGTCACATATGGTAAGTGTACTTAATAATACTTACATGGACCTTGTGAACAACGCCATCCTCATATGTGCCACTCACACACTAACCCTGCATATAATGGGCCAATACACAGTGTATTCTGATGCCTGACTGTGGTATGTGACATGTGTCGGTCTGGCCCTACAAACATGTACGCAGATAGGGTATCATACACTGCAGCAGCATGCAACATCACATAGCACAGGACCAAGAACAATGACATGTACCACACTCTGTACACAGGCCAAGGTACATATTCACATTACACACTCTGTTGACAATCACCATAAGTACACAGACCTCACTACTGTGCACACTACAACAGAATATCCAGGTTTTGTCCTCAAATATAAGGCCTACTATACATAAAATGTCTAGCAGTCTGGTATCTCACTGGCTTATTATCAGGTATGATGTCAGTATATAATGATGTACTGAACATATGTACCTCTTGGTACATGACATATGTACAAAGGCTGACAGCATTGTGGCTGGAAGCAAGGCCAGTATTGATATGTTGCTGTGATCAACCCATACATTTACTGGTGTAACAGGGTTTGTTGTGACATATGTCTACTGAGGGATATGAATTCAGTAACTCACATGGCTGTCACTATATACTGACTGCAATCCTCAGAGTATGCTACTGCATTTCTAAAGATAGGACATGTGTGAGTAACGTAACACATGTAAGACTCCAAACACTGGCCAGTCTGCAGATAGCCCTACAGGTGGGAGTTTCCCCGACCACATAACATTGTCATGACAGATATTAAATCATGTAGACCAGCCATATCCACACAAACCCTGTTAAACCATTACTTCAAATGTAGAAGAGCAATACATACATTCTGTCCTCATATCTGGAACATCCCCCTCCTCTTTGTTGGCCTGTCTCCACAGTGTACGTTGTATAAGGTATATCCAACTACCCTCTGTGATGCTGTTTGTCAAACAACGACATGAAGTCCTGCTCACAGTGAGTGAAAAGGGCCAACACCCACATGATGTTCTTAGTTACAGGAATGTGTTTCCATGCAATTGGCTATGGGAATGATACCACAGCTGCTCCACATGCAATCAGCTAGTGGGGGACTGCAATTCATGCACAGGCCATCAGTTGATCATGAGCATCACTTACAAAACACATGCTGCTGCCTAAGCAAAGCAGGTGTACTTTTCCACATCCAACAGAGAGGGAGTGAGAGAGATAGACAGAGACAAAGTAAGGGGGTAGGAGAGTAAGAGCTAAGCATGTTTGTGTCACACACTTACAAGTACTGGGTTTCAAACCCCTGCGTGTGTATGTATTGCTATTACATTTTTATGCAGTTATTGCATGCACCATGGAGCTTTCATTTTGGAGATCTGTCCAAAGGTATCTTTGAAGGTGAGTGAGATCAGCAACAGTGATAAAGGAGGGATAAGGTAAAAATGTAGTACATGTGGCTGTCCACAAAAGCAGGTGTCAAAGAAGACACAACCACACTCTCTCAGGGACTCACACACATTATTACAGCTGGCAGGATTAGGATTAGAATTACTAACTAACTAGTTTGCTACACTACAGTATTATGCAGGTATCACATTAGCCACAGAGATTATCAGGCTGATATATAGGCAAAGGGTATGTCAAGGTGACTGACATCAGAAGGCATGCTACAGTAGGGCAATAGGAGGTGTAGTGAGTGTGAATGCCTTCCAAATCATTAATCTACACACACACACACACACACACACACACACACACACACACACACACACACACACACACACACACACACACACACACACACAGACACAAATGTGCCAGTACTGACATGCATGGGTTCATTGCTTCACAGGTGTGTAGTAGTTGACTGTGCCAGAAGGCTGTACAAGGCTAGGCAAAGGGTATACCTTGGCATCAGGCCACATGACAATGGTCTGCAGTGTGGCTCAGGGGTGTAGTCCCTGGACTGGCCCACACAGGTGGGTATTGTATTCACCATCCACTCATCTGGGTTACTATTGTATGTGGTCAGTGCTGTGCAATTCTTGCCAGGTATGTGCTCTATATTCCATAACATGGACAGGGTCTGGGTTGTGCACATGTCCCACATGCATGTTCTGTGACATGTGGAAGTGTACCTGGGGTCTCTGGGGCATGTTGTGTGGACAGATTGTTATCATCTGATGTGGCATTCCTGACCTCATGTGATGATAACTGGTTATGAAACTGAGGTTGTGCCTGCACCTACATTGACAGCATGATACAGGCATTCACTGGTGTTAGTGGCATATGTCCATGCAGGGCATGTGTATAAGGCATAGTATTTCCTTTGTGGGTTACATATGCAGACTCTACAGTTGTTGCAGGTGTCCAGTGGGGAACATAGCAAAGGACCACTGTGAGCAATTATTTGCCTATTGTATGGATGGAACATGGTACCATGTCTTCTGTAGTCCACTACAATCACACTGCGGTTACTATCTGTGGGCAATATGCAGGGAACTACCAATATAGTTGTTGTTGCCTAGTCAAGTGTATTTGTGCATGAGACATGGGTGGAGAGTGTTCTCTGGGTAATAGAAGGGTTGCCTATATTGTTCACCAATCCATAATGTCACATGTAGGGGTATGGATTGTCTACACCAGCCTCTCTGCTGTTTGACATCTGTTGTCCTTGTAAGGTAGACATTGTGACATATAGTAGGTACGCAATATAAGAAATGTGCAAAACCCACCCCACAATGAGTCCTGTTATTACACAATCACAGATACCACCCCACAGGATACTGATGACAAACCCACACATGCTTGACAGTACTGAGATTCAAACACCTACCTAGATATGTATTGCTACTACAGTGTACTGCATTTATCACATGAGCCATGGACCTTATAGAGGTAGCTCTTGTCCAATGCTGTATTTCAAGGTGAATGACATCAGCAAGCTTGCCAAAGTAGGGCTATGGAAAGTGTAGTGACTGTGACTGGCCTCAAAAGCATTGATCCCTGCACACACACAAACACACAGAGTTTCACATTTGCCATGTTTGGGATTAAAACTCCTACCTAACTAGTACATCACACTAAAGCATTATGCACTTATTGCATGCACCACTGAGGTTATACGACTAGCTTTTCTCCAAAGGTGTATTTCAAGGTGAATGACATCAGCAGGCTTGCCATAGTAGAGCATTGGAAAGTGTAGTGACTGTGTCTGGCCTCAAAAGCATTGATCCCTACACACACACACACACACACACACACACACACACACACACACACACACACACACACACACACACACACACACACACACACACACACACACACACAGTTTTATAGTTGCTATGTCTGGGATTAGAACTCCTACCTAACTATTACCTCACACTATAGCATTACACAGTTTTAGCACGTCACAAAGCTTATAGGGCTAGACGTACTCCAACGGTGTATTACAAGGTGAATGACAGCGCAGGCTAGCTAAAGTAGGGCAATGAGGAGTGCAGTGTGTGTGAATGGGCCGTAAACCATTCCTCTGGAAGCACACGCACAACACTCAGTCACACACAACTTTATAATTGACAGAACCATGTATACAACTGCTGGATGAATAATGACTTGTACTGTCATGTTACATAGTTATCACAAATACCACAGACACTATAGTGCTGAGGGCTACCCGAAGCAAATGTCTAGAGTGATAGACATTTGCACATCATGTGGTATTGGCCAATTGGATGTGTGCTGGGTGGGACAGGCCTCATGATGGGAAGCATTTTATCACTGCATGTCACTCTTTTCCCCACATCTATGTATGTGTATATTTGACCTATTATAGTGTGTTGTCCTTGGATATATGTGTGTATTCGTATCCTGTTGTGTGTGCAAAGCATGACTGGTGTGCAATGTGGAGTGTGTGCACAGACATCTGCGACTGTCAGAAATGTATAGTTCATTGTTGTTGCCAGACATGGGCTTCATTTCTGTAAGTGTGGGAGCATGCCCAGTATGACCCTTCTGTATTTTGTTGTCAGACATGGGCTTTGTTTCTCTAAGTGTAGAAGCCTGCCCAGTATGACCTTCTGTATTGAATGTGTGAATCAATTCCAGGTAGGTTGTACTCCAGTGCAGGCATTTGTGTTCTACACCTACAGCTAACAACCTGTTTTGTATGGATATCTGTAGATAGGTGACAATATGGTGTCACAATGGGCAAAGGATAGTGGGATACTGTAAATAATTGTGTCTGTGCTGCTTCTGCTACATGGTTTTGGTGTTAGCAGAGATATTCAGACATATGTACTGTTTTACACTGTGATGTTTTATGTCAACTACTGACAGGTATACGCATTTGCTTGCAGTAATTTCTTGGGGAATATAAGATGAATGCAGCTGTGTCCAGTATTGTGGTCTGCAGCCTACATATTCTTGCACAATCATGCCATTCTGGAGGCGGAGCTGCAGACACTTGCTGATGTGTCTGTGTAAATGGTTAAGCACCTTGGTACTGTGGTGGCTGAGGATCCCATGGTTGTACATCTATCGACATGACAGAATGGCCATATCCTGCTGTGGCCATACCTCACAGCTGTACAGATTCACATGGGTTACCCAGAGGCAGGGCTCATATTTCTGGTCATTACCCCTTCATATTGTGGTATACGAGCAGGTTTGTAGCCACCCATTCCTTTGTTTGCAGGCAAGGATAGTATGTGCACACATCTGAGTTTCAGACTTCACACAGTCCATGGCTTTCATGCTTCTACCCCCCCCCCCTCTGTTATTCTATCCGCTTCTGAACATTATGCAAATACTTTGATAAGTATCCCTATTGTTATCACTTCATCCCATGTTTAGGGGTTGGTCCACAGTTCATGTAGTAGGACATGGTGGACATGCTACTGGGATTTGTCAACATGGCCTTGCATTTGTGTTCTGTGGACTGTGCTATGTCGTTATTTGGGAGTCCATGAGATAACATACATTGGCAGTATGTGCAAGACACAGGCCTTTGACAGAGGACTGTAGGGAATTTGATAGTGATGCAGGCCATCTGTAGCAGGCCAGTGCATTGTGTCACTCCTACAGTCCCAGGCTGCAAGCCACTGTATTTCCCTGGGGTGACAGGGTAGGTGTGCAAGGTGTTAATGGCAATAGTTTCTATCCTTATTAATGTATTGGTGTGGATGCTGGCAGGGTGCTGCTTATCTTATAGCTAGGGACACACCTGCATGGGACACCTCTTCAGCATGCTGCATACTGTGGATATTCCCATACAGAGGTGAGGGTCATATTGTACTCATTCCCAACAGCAGGGATATGACCTGTGAGGTACATGTGGCTGATGGTGGGGTGAGCTGAGTGCATGTGGGCTATGGAGGCTACTTGCAGCTGACTCACAGATATATGTGGGGCATTACACTTATGATGACGTGTGGGGTTTCTCAGTACTTCACACCTGTGCCTTTTGTGGTCTGCCAGTGTTTGGCCAGACTACATCAGTATGCCATACTACACAGCCAACTAATATGCTGCTAACCTGTATGTACAAATCCAAAGGTGTGTCCATTTGGCAGTAACATTTTATACACTCTGTCTAGGGTACTTCCACCTGTGTACTGCTTGTATTTCTGGGCTCACTTTTATGTCATGTCCATCTTTCAGATAGTGACAGATATTACATCCAAAAAATTAGTATGGATTATTGCTGGATTGTGTATTCATGGGATGTATTGTGTTTGGCACTGCAGTTGTGAGAACTTGGCCCTGTCATCAACAGTACTGGCCACTAGCCATCGGGACACAACCCAACATACCTATATGCTGACCACTTTCACACAATATACAACACACAACAACCTAACACACAGAGCCCTGCATATTGTACACATGCAACAATCTACCCTGCTACTTTGGCCAGCTCAGGTAATCTGTGCTCCACTGTTTTTATAACCACACATACATGTTACTACATTTCTACATAGGATTGTGAAGGGGGGCACACCTGACAACTGTAAACATTTGGTATGACTGTACTGGTATTTCAGGTACTCTGTTGGCTTCCATTTCATTTTGTATTCTGACCTATCATGTAGACTAGAGGCATGTCAGTGTAGTACAATTCTTAGGTTTTATTGGCCTACACTTCACTTTCAGACTTCTTACCCTTCAGAACTAATATCCCACTGCCTGACCTGTTGTAGTCTGTCTGTGTAGTTCTGGAGGGGGCCTGTTCTCCATTGCCATCAACCAGAGGACTTAGCACAGCCTTTCTTTGTGTTTGTCTACACTTGTCCTGCTGGCTGAGACTGTTGTTGGGTATGTGAGCCTCACTGACATGCGTGTGTGTGTGTCCCATGAACACACACATTTAGCCCACCACATGTCCTGCAGTGGGTTTTGTCACCTTGTCTAGTACTGCCTACTATGTTGACACCAGTATTTATTATGGATTTCATGCTGCCGATATAGGCATCCACTATCTGCTGCCATCTCATTCAGCCACCCAATTCCCTTGCATGCTCACATCCATATCATAGATACAAATAGCAGAACATCCTACTCCATTCAGCAATTGATAGTGAGATTGACAACCTTGTGGATGTGCCATTATTGAGGATGGCGCTGGAGGGCTGACTATGTCAGATGCACATAGTACACTCCCTATACATGGTTAAGCACATGTAGTGTCATGTTTGGCATCCCTTTTACTATATGTGCAAGTCAGAGAGAGGTGTCATTCCCTGGGTTCCAACCATGTCAGTGTATGTGCTATGCATTGCCTCTTTGTCACAGCCTGGGAATACTGGGCACACCTCCTTCTGCCTACAGGAACAGGCTCAGGTTGTTCCTCCTCTGAGTCACTCTGCAACTGTGCTGGCTTTGGAAATTGTGGGGGGCTGTGTGGCCCTACCCCATGATGTTCCTGATGCAGCTGTTTCCACAGGATCATATTGTGTAGCATGGCACATACAATAACAATTTGGGTGTATGTAGGTGCTGAGTACTGCAAGGCTCCATGGGATATGTCCAGGCACTGGAACCATGACTTGAGCATCCCAAACACACACTCTATCATGATTCTGGTCTGTGTGTGTGCCTCATTATGGAGTTCTTGTTCAGGTGTGTGTGCATTTCTGATGGGCGTCATCAGCCATGGCTCCAGTGCATAACCAGCACCCCCCACTAAGTGGCCATATGGGATGTCCCCATTGGTAAATCTCTGGCACAGCTGCATTATATGCCAGATGTGGGAGTCGTGATAGCTTCTAGGGCTGCCAGCACATGCGTTCATTATAATGACCTGGGCATCGCACACAACCTGGCAGTTGATGGAGGGGAAGCCCTTGTGGTTTATGTAGACTCTATGCCACCCACCAGGTTGTTCTTTTATGTGTATGTGCATGCAGTCTATAGTACCTACTATCTCAGGGTATTCTGCTATTTGGTGGAAGAGATGCATATTTCTGGTCAATGCCTCATGGGTTTTGAGGAAATATATGTGCTCACCGGCATGTACTGACATGACATCCAGGAACTGATGGAGCACCCTGGATACAGATGCCTGTGAGATCCCCATGATATTCCCAGTTGGCCTTTGGAAGGTACCTGTGGCTAGTATTCTTAAGCCTACACATACATCGGTATCCACTAGGATGGGTTCCCTTCTTTGGGTTCTGTGTGTGACGCATGGCTGGCACAGCTAAACAGTTTGCTATAGGAGGTCCCTGTCCACACTATTGCGCTCCACTATCTCCAGTTCATTTAGCCCCTGGTAGGTTACCCTGGGACAGTACACTATTCTCCTTCTCCTCACTGTGGGTTGGTCATCAGCATTGTCATCCTCACCACCCTCAGCCCCTTCCACATGTTGATTTATGAGAGCAAAAGCAGCCCCTATCATTTTGCTGCTTTTGTTAGGTAAAATTTCCCAGTTTGTGTACACCAGTGGTGTAGAGTTTGTGGGAAAAAAACAGAGGGAAAGATGTTTGCATAGTTTATAGTAGTATGCTGGGCTGGGCTGCTGCCTGTGTAATTTGCTGGACCTGATACATTTCACCAGCCAGCTATGCTAGTTCTCCTTGATTACCTTCCTACTACACCTTTCCCTTCCCATTGCCTTCCTGTTTAAGCCCTGAGGTGCACCACACAAACCAGTGCTCAGATGTGAACAGAGCTGCTATTTCCTGTTTTTTTTTTAAAACCCAGTGTGCACCTCGCACACCCATTTAGGCAATGTAAACACCGTTTAGCAGAAACTGGCCCTCCCTGGACACAATCACACTCTGCATTTCTTAGTGGAAGACAATGCTGCCTTAGACACACCCCCTGCCTTAGCTGTGCTTATCTAAGCACAAACACAGGCCACAGGGCTCCAATAAGCTTACAGCATGCATGACACACTCTCTTATGAAGTCATCTAGCTCTTAGGCTTACACTGTGGTCTTAACTCATTACATCCAAGTGATGCCTCCAGGTGCATCTGCAGTTAACTCCTACTGACGCCTCTAGGTGCCAAATATTGCTTGTTAGTATTTCCATCAATAATTCTAAAAGCATGCTATGTACAAGGTTTTAAAATATTTCATCTTAAAGTTTATACAATGGCAAACTCAAGTGCATTAATATTTGACCTCTGTCTCGTGCAAGTAAAGAGATATTAATTGCTGTTTTAATGATATTAATTTATTCAGCTATAATTTTCATACTTTTCTAAATATTTCAACAACCAAGTAACACAGACAGAACCCATTAGCCTCATACAAAAGCACTCAGCTAGATGAATAAAACACTGCTGACAGTATGTGTGTAACTTGAGTGGTTGCTTAGATATTGTAAGTTGTTTACAAAATTTTGCAAATATAATAGTTACTGTGTTTACTGTGACTAATAAAAATCAGTTTAAGACCTAGAATCTAAAGAATACTACCACTATAAAAGCAGTTTGTGCTGAAGGGTTTGCTATTTATACTTCTTTCATAATCCCAGTGGTTCCAGAGATATGAACATTTTTTGAAATGTGAGGGCATAATTTGATTCTGTAAAATGGCTTAGGCTCCACCCATTGGAAGCTATAGTTCAAAATTTGTGAGCTCTATTAGATTGATGAGTTAATGCACCTACACAGTTGGGTGCAAGCTAGCACTGAGGGGAAATCTATGATTCGGTATTTTTGCTCTTATTTATTTAGGATTGACTGCTAATGCATGGTTACAAATCCGACACTCAGCCTTCCCCCTTAGCAACTACTATTCCATAATCTTGCTGTGTTATGCATGCCATTGACTATTATGGCAAAATTATGATTTGGGTTTAAAAGCTTTTTTTCAGTTTTTTTTTTTTCAGGCCGATCCAGTTTGCGCATCGTTGCCCTGTGCTTAAACGGCCGAAATTGGCCAACAAAAAAAAAGTTAATTTTTATAATTTTTAAATAATTTTTCATGCCTATGGCCATATATTTGGCCTTTGGCATGCCTAACCCATCTAATACAGGTATTTTTACGAGCTGTCATGCCTCAGTTTCGTAGATTGCAGAAATGTATTCAGCTACTGGCTGAATACATTTCTGCAATCTACACTATTCCTGCATGGACATCTGCCTGCTTCAGGGAACACTAATTCATCTCATTTGCATGGTTTTCATCAGCAAATGAGGTAATTAGCATACAGGGGCTGTGTCCATGCAGGAATAGTGCAGGAGCGCTCGTGCACGTCCCAGAAGCTTATTCCTGGATTACTATATTGCCTGCAGCAGCTCTTGCACTATTCCTGCACGTCGTGCAGAGCTTGCTGAATCCTGGGGTTTGATATTTTTTTTCAGTACTTATGAATGTCGCATGAATGTATTTCGATGTTATAACAGTCGAATATATGACTTACAGTCTTTTGATAGTAAACTGTCTGTGGTATTATTTTTATCAGTCTAGTGAGAATATGTTCTTTAATTAGTTTAATCTTCTTAATATAGATATGTACCTCCTGAAAGTGGTTAACATGCCAGTGTAATAGTTCAAATCACATAAACTAATTAAGTAATAAACTACCACTTACTGACACCTTCCCTATTCCTCTGCTTTAACATCTCCGTATTTAAAACTACTGTCATACTAAAGCACTGATAATGTACTTCAAATTCTCAGCTTGGATTGTAAGAACTTCTAGCCATCTGTATAACCTTCTATTAAAAGATACATTAATCTGTATATAACAGTATGCATAAATGCAAAGCATATTTCATAAACCTTGTGACGATTGGGGAGAGATGGGCGAAGGCTGCCAGCCTAGTCAAATAGAATTTGATACATAATTCTATCAACTGCATAAATAAATGTAAAATACAGGCTTTTGTTTTTAAATGTAAGAAAACAATGTAAAATGTGGGTAGCAATGTCCCAGCAACTATCACCTACCCAGGTTCAAAAAATCTGAGCAGTGTTGAAGGAGTTTGGGGCATGTTAACCAGGAAACCAGGGAGCACCCACCTGTTTCAGCACCAAGTGGATACAGGAACCCAAAGGCTTATCAGGCAGGCCCCTTATAGGGTGCCTGAGAGAGTCAAACAGACTTTTAAGGAAGAGGTACATGAGATGCTGGAACTAGGGGTAATTCAAGAGCCCAACAGTCCCTGGGCCTCACCAGTGGTGTTGGTGCCAAAGAAGGATGGCAGCAACATGTTCTGTGTGGATTACAGGAAATTAAATAGTCAATCAGAGTCAGATGCTTACCCCATGCCTAGGACAGATGAGGCCCTAGAGCAGCTGGTGGGGCTAAGTATCTTACAGCCATTGATCTTACCAAGGGTTACTGGCAGGTGCCCTTGACTCCCAGTGCTAGAGAGAAGTCAGCCTTTGTGACTCTTTTTGGCTTGTATGAGTTCACAAAGATGCTCTTTGGGATGAAGAATACCCCAGCGACTTTCCAGAGGCTGGTAGATCATATCTTAGCAAAAGCAGGAGGGTTTGCCCTTGCTTACATGGATGATATTGCTATATACAGCCATTCCTGGCAAGAGCACCTTCAGCATGTCAGGGAGGTGCTGGACAGACTACAGAGGGCAGAGTTGACCATTAAGCTGAGCAAATGTCAGGTGGGTATGGCAGACGTCTCCTACCTAGGACATAGAGTGGGAAGTGGGAATATAAGGCCAGAACTGGCCAAAGTGGAAGCTATTCAGGCATGGCCTGAACCTGTTACCAAAACGCATGTGAGGGCATTCTTGGGTACAGCAGGGTACTACAGAAAGTTTGTTCCCAATTATAGTACCATAGCTGCTCCCCTCACAGACCTGACAAGGAAGAACAGGCCAGATAAGGTAGTGTGGACCCCAGCATGTGAGCAAGCATTTCAGAAGTTTAAGAAATCTTTGGGAGGACCCCCTGTGTTAGCCAGTCCAGACTACAGCAAATACTTTGTTGTGCAGGTGGATGCTTCAAACTATGGGGTGGGGGCTGTACTTAGCCAGATTTCTTCAGAGGGAGAAGAACACATAGTGGTTTATCTTAGTCATAGGCTCCAACCCAGGGAGGAATGCTATGCAGCGGTAGAAAAGGAATGTCTAGCCATAGTGTGGGCACTACAAAAATGTCAGCCTTATCTGTATGGAAGAAAATTCACTGTGATGACAGATCACAACCCTCTAATATGGTTAAACAGAGCCAGTCAGCAAAATGCCAAGTTGCTAAGATGGAGTCTGGGGTTGCAAGCATATGATATGTCAGTGCAGCACCGCAGTGGGAGTAGCAATGCCAATGCAGAAGGGCTCCCAAGACAGGGAATGGAGTGAGGTACACCCAGATAGACCTGACACTCTCAAGCGATGTTTCTCAAGGGGCACTTGAAAAACTTGCTTGAGTTCCCTGGGGAGAAGAGATGTGACGATTGGGGAGAGATGGGGGAAGGCTGCCAGCCTAATCAAATAGAATTTGATACATAATTCTAACAACTGTATAAATAAATGTAAAATACAGGATTGTGTTTTTAAATGTAAGAAAACACTGTAAAATGTGAACTTCAAGATTGTTGCAACATTGCCATCTGCTGTAAGGAAAACCAAGCCACGTATTTCAAATGTGTCTTTTTAAGTTGAAAAGATCTTATGAATATCTTTAATGTTTTACAAGTCGGCTCCAGTGCAGCTGGATGAAAGTTTCATGCCCATTGTTTTAAGGCTAAAGTTTATGACCAAAATTGAGAAGTGGAAGGTGCTTTATTGCTCTAGTTTCTGTTAGAATATACATGTGAAATGTCTTCTATTGTTGTAAGTTTCTGTGCAGGTGTTACATTGCTAAATAATGCAGTTTGTTTGCCTTGGAAAACCTAAGTGTCAAAAATGATGTAATTTGGGGAGGGACCCAGCAAACATGATTGTTAGTAATGTTTAAAATACTATTTCTCACAAGAGACTGAAAGCATTTTGGCTTTGGACATCCAATATCTCAGCACTCTGCCTTATGCTCACATGTAAGTTTTAACACTGTGATTTCTTCTAGGAATAGTTAAAGCTAGTAAAGATTAATTAGGTATTTTTCTTTGAATTCAGACCTGTCCTACTGTATTATTTTAAGTTTCTGTGTGCTCTCTGAATTCTTAGATATCTCTGTGGTGTAGTAGTTTTATCTTGTGTTTTAATTATTTATTATTAAATATTTTTAAAACCTTCTACCTGTGGCTGATTTGTGTAGAGATAAGCTCTAGAGTACATTGGACATTTATAGAGGTTATTGTAATAGGCCACTCTAAAGTAAGCCTTGACTGTTAGTCATACTACCATTGGATATTAATGTTGCACAGCAATAATTGGACACCCTTTTAAGTAATTACTACCATATAGTCTGGGTAAAGGGGCACAGTTGGAGAATCTGTGTCAGCCTTTCCCATGAGTGTCTGTGAAGTTGTATAAATACTTATCTCAAAGTGTGTGTGTGTTGTGTCAGCTACTTGGCAGGGACATGAAGCACTGGTTGGACAGAGAGGGTACTGGAGGTTTTAGCTTGCTCAGTTAGGCTGAGTCCTGGACCCTATAGCTGTGCCAGTGGGGAGTCTTATTAAGGACTTGGAGAGCAAAGGAGCAACCAGCCCCAGACTGACTGTGATCTCTGTGTGCACTTAAGGGAAATTGTACTTTACTGTGTGTATTAGTTATCCTTTCCTCTTCTAGGAGATGACCTCCCTGGTGTTAGTGGTGAGGATTGAGGCTCCTTGATTGCTGGGCCAGGGCACAGTCGTCACAAATCTTATAAACCAAAAGTTCAAAGCATGTGTCTGTGAAGCAGAATAAAGGCAAATAACAAAGCACACGTAGTGCCAGACGAACATCCAGTGAACCAATGACCAAAATGAGAATGTACACAAACTGTGCTTATTAACCAACATTAAATGAAAACAAGTAGTTGGTTAGGGTCTATATCACAAAATCAAATGTTGTGAATGCCGAATACCGGAAGGCCGAACCTGGTAAGTCGAAAGTTGAGAATGTCGAAACCGCAGAAACCAGAATTCTTTCCAAGGGAAAGAACTCAGTTGGCCGTTTCTGCGGCTTCGGCTATTTCAGACTGGGCAAGGAAAGTGTATGAACGGGTAGTGATGTACCTAAGGGTTAGGGTGCCTGTCAGGTAAGTGTGCGATAGTGACGGATTTTAGGGTTAGGGCGTGGGTCAGGCAAGTGTGCGGTAGTGACAGACTTTAGGGTTAGGGTGCGGGTCAGGTAAGTGTGCAGTAGTGACGGACTTTAGGGTTAGGGCTGGGTTAAGGTTAATGCATAGATAGTGGTGTATGTTAGGTTTAGTGTAGGTTTTGAAGGTGTTTGGTGTCATTGTGTTATGTGTGTGTTTTTCGGAACAGCAAATTTTTTCCCTGGGAAAAAAAATTGCTGTTTTGAAGTGTCGATGTTATCCGAATTCGATCTTCCAAATTCAAACTTATGGTGTTCGACATTTTGGAAGTTCAATTTCATGATATAGACCCGTTGGTTAAGCCCTTTCATCCCTTTACCACTTGAGGCTTCTTCAGAACCATAGAAGCCTTACTCAGCCAACATTTAAATAGTAATTAAGTAAAATCATGTTACAAATGACCCAATCACCTATCAAATGAGTTAAAAAAAGCAAATTTGCTTTTATTTTATTTTATTTTGGTTAATAAACACAGTTTGTGTACACTCCTGTTTTGGTCTTTAATTCACTGGATGTTCATCCAGCACTACATGGGCTTTGTTTGTTTTATTTCATAAACCTACTCAAATAGTGGCCACTGAGGACAACAGAAGCAAAACGGTGAATCAACGAACTTTAATGACTTAGTGCTTTCACCAGTACAATGTTGGCTTCTTCAGAGTCATTTTCACAATCAATTAAAACACATTTATAACACCTATCCCATGATAATGAGCTGACATCAATAACACAGCAACCAATCATAATCCTGATCTATTTAAATATGTCCTAATAATACAACAATAATTAAATATTCTAAATGTTATGAACAATAATAATAATACATGCTACACCCAAGCATACATAAAAAAACATTAAATACTATTGTAAAAAACAAACAAAATTAATAAAACTTCTAAATAATTCATCTACCTAAATCTGATTAGATTTGAAATTCAAAATAGGTTTCAAAGACACACAATCATTGAGACCAGGACATTTCAAGGCAGTTAACCTAAGTTGCCATTCAGTTTCCAAAACAGCAACTTTGTTGACCAAGTCCCCACCTCTCTCAGTCATACAAACTCGATCCACAACAAAAAACAAAAACTTGTTAAAATTGGGGCATGTAGTGGTGTGCAAATAAAGTGCATTGTGTACATTTTTTTCTTAATTGATCTAACATGTTCTGATATCCTGTTCCTCGATCTTTGAATGGTCTTACCCACATAAAATGCTTCACATGCCATACAAGAAGCCACATACACTAGATTTCTAGTGTTACAATTACACTGCCCAGGGCAAGCAATAGTGTATTTGTAATCAAAAACACAGAGGCAAGACCCTTCACTAATAAACCTGCACCACTTGCATGCTCCACATTTTGTCATATGTGATTTTTTGTGTGGTCTAACTTCTTTTTCCAAAATTGACTTAAGGTTCTCACCCTTACTAAAAACAATCAAAGGTTCAGCACCTAAAATCACCTTGTTTTCATTACTCAAAAAGCACCTCCAAATATTTTTCAAACTAGCACACAATTCAGGTGCCCTGCTGTTATACTTCAATACAAAAAATGTTCCTGTTTTATTGTTCCCTACTTTACCTAATGGAACATTAGTGTTCAAAATTGGCGTATAGAGTGTGCCCCTTTTCTTCATCACTTCTTTTCTGATTTTAAGTAACAATTTGAGAGGGTATCCTCATTCCAAAAACATTCCAATCAACTTAAAAATCTCTTTCCTAAAAGTTTCATCATTACTGACTAACCTAGATGTTTTAACCATTTGCCCCTTCACTATACCTCTTCTCTGATACCAGGGGTGACAACTCCCAAAGTGCAATAGGGAATTAGAATAGCTCTCCTTCCTAAATATACTACTATAAAAACCTTCATTAGTTTTGGTAATGATTAGATCCAAAAAATTAATAACTTCATTGTTCCACAAGTATGTAAACTTGAGGAATTTTGTGGTGCCATTCAAATAATCAACAAAATAAACTACTGTTTTTTCATCACCTTTCCATAAAATCAATAAATCATCTAAAAACCTGTTATACAAAATAATATTATCATTGAACCTAGAAGGAAAAACAAAAAGCCTTTCCCAAGCCAACAAAACTAAGTTGGAAAAAACCGAGGCACATTTTGCACCCATTGCCACCCCAGAGAGCAGCTGATAAACCTCTCCTTCAAACATAATAAAATTGTTTTTCAAAACCAACTATTTAATTATTGTTGCATTATTAGGACATATTTAAATAGTAGATCAGGATTATGATTGGTTGTTGTGTTATTGATGTCAGCTCATTACCATTGGATAGGTGTTATAAATGTATTTTAATTGATTGTGAAAATGACTCTGAAGAAGCCAGCATTGTACTGGTGAAAGCGTTAAGTCATTAAAGTTCTTTGATTCACCGTTTTGCTTGTGTCTTCCTCAGTGGCCACTATTTGAGTAATTATTGATTTCTGCCCTATTTTGTTTTTTTTTTGATATTTCATAAACCTATTCACCTGTCTCCATGACTGCACATAAACTGCATATATGTATGTCTATTACAGCATGTAATTCCTGTAAATTCTCAAGAATTGTTTAATTTTATATATATATATATATATATATATATATATATATATATATATATATATATATATATATATATACCTTACCTCTTAAAATGTATCACTTTAGTTATAAAACTTTAATGCTTTCCAGGCTGAGACTGAAATGACTAATATGTGATCTCTTGGTTAACATATTTAAATAAATAAATACATGCATACATATTTAGACATATGTCTATTTTACAGGTAATGCTGTTTTCGAACTGGCCTGCTGCAGTTGCGTTTTTTTTTTATGTGTCCAACTTTTTAACAATTTTCATTCTAATCTGGTTAAAGTTCATTTTTATGAGAAAGACGGCTTATGTAAATGATTTTTTATGTGACATTAGTACATATGTTTTTAATTGTGAATGAGGCCGAGATATGGTGATTATGTAGTTTACAGTGGTTGGCGACATACAGATACTGGTGTAATCAGTTGGAAATAGGGTGAAAACATTTGCACTCTGTACCTGTAAAAGTATTTATTTCACCCCTTGGTCAGTGTACATTGTTAGCAAATATTTATTTATTTCCATTTGTTGATAGAGATATTCCTACTGTGCAGATGCCCATTTTCAAAATAGGCCTGGAGAAAACGCTTCTAAGTTTTATGTTACACTGATTACGAAATGTGTGTACAGTTACAACATATAAAACATTTAGACAAATACATACAGCACCAAAGTAGTATCAGTTACCAGACATTATAATGAGGAATTCTAGAATGTCATTGCATGTGAATTAATGAGAGTCATATGAAATGGGTAGTAAAGACAGGAAGAAGATAGGATGTAGGCCTGTTACATGGTAGTATCAAGGGAGGTGATGTAGACATGTAGGAAGATGGAAAAGGGTTAGGAATTAAGGAGAGTTACAGAGAATGTTATGAAGACTATAGGAGCTGGAGAACTACCAAAACTGTTGATGAAGAAACTGTGAAAGACATGTACTTTAGAATTAAAAGCAGTTGAAAAGGAAAATGATTAATAGGAGAAAGTTAGGTATTGCAGCAAATCCAATTGTATGCCAAGCAAGCTTTGATGCTATAGCTAGATTAATTTCTCAGGCATTTTTTCTTTGTGTATATATACAGTAACAGCAAATGCAGCAGATTTCTGCTAAGACAAGCATTTCTTGCAGTGAAACGAAATGCAAGTTATTTTTTTTCAGCTAGAATTGAAGTAAAGTGGCAGGTAGAGATGCATAATATTTGCTGATTCAGACCATTTCTTTTACAATGAATAACACTGCTAAAACAAACATTTATTGCAATAAACTTAAATATATGTGAATTTTTGCCAAATGGAACTGAAATAAATTGACAAGAGAAACATAAATTATTTGTTGATTGAAAAATTATTTCACGCTGGAACAACTTTGGGAAAAAAAAAACAAACATCCAGTACCTGCAGAACGTAAGTAAAGTGAGTGCAAACTAGAACACTATTAAACTTGTAGACTGATAGGGTCATAGCTGTATACTAGGTCAATGATCACTTGGGCCTTGATAAGCCTAGCTGTACACCCCAAATGTCTCACCAATTGTATGTTTTAGACATTTATATGAGGAGTGATTGTTGGTTATGACATGATTTACTGACTGCCTCTGTCCATCACAGACATAGATACCAGAAAAGGGGTGAATTTTTGATTTCCCATCTAATATTTGAAGTTATGCTTAAACAGGGTTAGGGAGGGACCTTGTTTCACATGGATGGGGAGCCTATTCCAGAGAATGGGAATTCTCTAAGATACATATCTGTATCTGCAACATGTCCTATTTATGTTGCAAGCAAAATTTAAGCATTTAGATCTAGAAGTTCTGATGCTGTTTATTTTTGCAGATGTGCAAAAGGTTCATCAGAGAGGGGTCCAGGGATGCCTTGTATGTCAGACATAGATCTCCTCTTGGTAGTCTGTAGGAAGCCAAGTATAGAGATAGGGCTTTGAGGTCATACACACAGGACTTTGTGTTTGTGCCCTGTATTCTTTTTGTAAAGATCCTTTGTGGATGTTCCAGTTGCTGCATATATCTGGTCATATACATATCGAAGGGGGCATTATACTCAATGATGGGTCTGAAGAGGGCCTAGTATAGTGGTATGATGACATGCCCTTACTTATACATTGAGCAACATATAAGAATGTCCTTACTACCTTGGACACATGCTGGTTGAAGGATGGGTTACTGACTATATGTGTTCCTATTTTGCTGACTATTGTGTCAGTTCTTAGGGCGTTTTATCAGGGATGTAGTTTGCCACTCTGGCAGACTTCTCAAAAGGTACTGTAATGGATTTCTTGGCATTAAGGTGTAAGCCATGGCTTGGCTCCAGTCATTTGTCTGTGTTAGACCATCTTGCAAGATATTTCTGTATAGGGGGGATTCTATGAAAGCTTCTGATTTGTAATCATCTACAAACTTCATCAAACCGAGGCCTTTGCATTGGCGTTGACATTTAAGATGAAGATTCCAAGGAGGAGTGGGTCCAGCATGGATCCTTGATGTGTACAGTGGGTCCTAACTGTGAGACAGTTGACTATCCCATATCATATAGGTGTTTATGCCTAATTCCATAAGTTTGTTAGAAATGCTTAAGTGGGGTATTGTATCAATTGTCTTAGTCAGGTCAAGGTAGGCCATATGTTCTGTTCTATCTTCATCCATTGCCTTGGTGATCTTATCAAAGAAATTCATCAGGTTCAGTAGGCATGACCTCCCTTTGACAAAGGCAAATTGGGATGGATCCAGTGTTTGGAAGTCTCCTATTTCTTTCTTGATCATTCCATGATATTTTTTTCCATAGATTTGCATTTAAGACTAGTCAGACTTATGA
Organism: Protopterus annectens; assembly: GCF_019279795.1. NCBI lineage: Eukaryota > Metazoa > Chordata > Ceratodontiformes > Protopteridae > Protopterus > Protopterus annectens. The sequence goes on from NC_056741.1 coordinate 1,079,322,543, forward strand.
GTCTATGGTTTCTGAGATCCATTGATGGTCCATCTTCATGAAGAGGGATGACCATTGTAGTCCTCCATTATTGTGGCACAAAGCCTGGTTTTAGACTATAGATAAATAAATGGTAACTCCAGTGGTCCAGAAAGGTAATAATTTAGACTATTCAGGAGGCATGCTGGGTATTATTGGGACCCACTGGGTTTTCATTGTTGGCTTAAGTGAGCACCAGCAGGGCATGCATTTTATTTATAGCTGGAGGAATTATGTTTGAACTTATTTTGTGGAGATGGTTGGAGTGAGTGGAGAGTAAAGCTGGAAATGAATTTGTTGGCCAGCAGATTTGCTATATTGATCAGTTCAGTGAATGTGTTACCATAAACCACCAGTTCTGCACACTGCTCTGTGATGCCTTTGAGGTTTCTGAGATAGCTGAAGAAGGCCTTATGGTTGTCTTTTGCCTGGGAGGCTATCTTGACGTTAAAATTGGCCTTATTAGACTTAATTCATCCTGTTAGTTGCCTGTTTAATTTGATGAGACAGTTCTTATCTCTATGGGAGTTTCACTTCCTGATTTTAGCCATGATATTTTCCTTTTGTTGTATAACCTATTTACTTTGGGATGCCACCAGGGTGGCTTGTTTTTGAAGTTAGTTTTGACCTTACTTCTAGTAGAAATAGTAGCATCTGTACAGCCATTAACATGGTTGTACAGAGTTTCTGTGAACAATTCTGCACAGGCTGCTATTTTTTCTGTGTTTGGAGGTGCATTGAATTTTGACAAACTATTGCTTAATATAAGGTACTTTGCTTTGGTTTAGTTACTGTTATCGGGTTTACTGGGGTACTGATTTGATATTAATTTTGAAGGAGACAGCTTTATAGCCAGGCCTTACCTTGAAGGATGTGACATTTTAAGTGGTTGCATCATTCTTCTATTTGTGAGTATGAGGTCCAGTATGTTGGAACCTCTAGTGGGCATATACACAAACTGGTCAATGGTGTTTTTATTTATGACTTCCAGGAATATTTGTGCCACCAGTTTTGAAGCTGTGTAGATTTCCAGTTTATAGAGGGGTAATTAAAGAACCCATGAGTAAGGGGTTAGGTTGGATGGTGAGTGTCCCCAGTAGGTCTAAGTATGCGTTTTCAATTTTGTGAAACATAAAGGTGACCTATAGCTTGCTAGGATATGGTACAGGATTTTATCTATGGTGACTTACACATGGAGAAACTCTAGTGTGTCATCCTGTTTATCAAACCTACAGGCATGCTTTTTATTGATCTATATCACGAGACTTCCATTGTTAGTCTGTGTCTGTCCAGCTACTGATCTAAAGGTGTGGAAGGCACTGAAACCTTGCACAGTATTCTCTGTAGCTTTAAACCATGTTTTGGTTTTTCCACAGATGTCTATATTCTCCAGGGTATTTTGTGTGTGTGTGTGTGTGTGTGTGTGTGTGTGTGTGTGTGTGTGTGTGTGTGTGTGTGTGTGTGTGTGTGTGTGTGTGTGTGTGTGTGTGTGTGTGTGTGTGTGTGTCTGTGTGTGTGTTTAGACTACTGGCCTTGAGCAGTAACACTCTGAAGTTTGGTTGACTTGATTTTCTTTATAAGTAGGTTTGTCAGTTTGGCATTGCCTAAAAGAGGCTCTGTGGAGTAGGATAAAGCTTTAGCCAGTATTTGAAAGCTTAGTGGAGACAGATGCAAACTATCCTAGGCAAAGGAACATCATCTGTTAATCATGTCTTCCCATTCTGACAAATACTGGATACTCTTAGAATGATACCAGAAACTCAATCATCTTTTGTCCTTTTTGTGGCATCATCCTTGGTGAAGATATGCTGCTCAATGCTGGGCTCATACTAGCCTTTAACACATAGTTAGAGAGATCTTTAATTTCTCTACTCATATAGTCTAGGGAGGTACACCTGAAATCATTTGCACCTACATGGACTATGATGGAATCATATGGGTTAAGGATGTCAGGAGGTGTACGCGCTGTACTGATTTCATTGCAATGTCTCTAGAAGAGTGGGTAGCACTAAGATGAGAGATGGATACAGCACTAGGCGACCAAGGCAGTTGCCTAGGGCCAGCTGGCTGAGAGAGGGCTAGCTGGCCAGGGGTTACTTTTTTTTAATTAAAAAAAAAAGATGTATTTTTTAAAGGGCGTTCTTCTTTAAGAATGCCTTTTGCATCTATTCACACACACCTGTTATATCAGGGCGAACTGTTTATGTCTTTGTCTTCTGCTTAAGTGAAATTTGAATACAGGAAGATGTGTGGACTGCGGACCAAGGATGGACAAGTAAGAGGTAGGTGAGTGCGTGTGTGTGTGTGTGTGTGTGTGTGTGTGTGTGTGTGTGTGTGTGTGTGTGTGTATGTGTGTGTGTGTGTGTGTGTGTGTGTGTGTGTGTGCGTGTGTGTGTAAGAGGTTGGCAGGTGTGCATGTGTGTACGTGTGTGTGTGTGTGTGTGTGTGTGTGTGTGTGTGTGTGTGTGTGTGTGTGTGTGTGTGTGTGTGTGTGTGAGACAGCTAGATAGATAGGTAGCATACGTCTCAACTGTCCAGATTTTGCAGAATGTCCAGATTTTTTTCCCCATATTTTTCATCTATTCCTCATAAAATTTGTGATTTTCTAGAACATCGTTGATGGCTGAAATTAATAATGACAGACAGCTGAGTTTCAGACTTCACATCCTTTAGAAAAATGCATACCAACACAAATACTGTTATTCTAGTTACTTTGTTTGCTCATGAGACCATTATTTAAAATCTGTCCCTGTTTATTTTAGGCTTTGGCCAGATTTCTTGCACTAAAAGGTAGGTGTGTGTGTGTGTGTGTGTGTGTGTGTGTGTGTGTGTGTGTGTGTGTGTGTGTGTGTGTGTGTGTGTGTGTAAAATACCATAGTTATGGATAGCAGGTGGTTAGTAATTTGCTCAAGCTCAAACCCTGTGCCTTAGTTACAGGAGACAAGAGTCTGACTCCTCTACCACAACTACCTAGCTGGATTTTTGTAAGAACTGATTTTCAGGAACATTTTCAAGGAACTGAGTTTGAATTAGAGGTTAGGCATTTTTCAAGTATAGAGTTTCAAGTACATTGTCAAGGAATCGTGAGCTTCAAGGCAAGAAAAGTTTACTGCTGCTCATGCTAAATCTATTTACAATGTGCAACTGTTTTGTTTAAAAAATGGAATCACTGTTATGATATAGAATCAAAAAGTTTAGTAGGACAACATGTAATATGTTTGCTTGTGATGTGGTTTCTACTCCATCAGCATGTAGATTCTGACAGTGTGTTGTAATTTAAGGGGGCTGGGCTGAATATGTTCTCCCTTGGATAAAATGCCTAGTAATTTTGAACCTGATTATTCCTTGAACCTTATTCCCTATTGCAATAGTACCAGCTTAACATTTTTTTAATGTAACTTAGCCAATTTATTCTTGAAGGATAGCAATCACTGAATCCATAGATGAAATAATGAAATATAAAGTTATTTGCTAGCAGTAACCTCTTCATTAGTTACAGATGTCTTTAATGTGGTATTATTCAGATCACTTGTTATGGTGATTGTGCATATTGACTGATACTGGTGGATTGTACTGACAGGAGTTTGAGTGGTCTTTTATGGTTGCATCATTCTGAATCAGGCAGTTTTGTCATTATTGGCTCATATGTCTTGTTTTATTGCTTACTGGAAAAAAGTTCAAAACTATGCATTTAAAACATGCTCTAACAAGTGGTGCTGTGTTATACAAGGGATACAATGTAATACAATCAGGAAGGAGACTCGAAGAACTCTTGCATGTTTGTATGGTCCTAAAAATGTGTGCAAGGGGCCTATGATTTGAAAAGATCCCAAAGGTTAACTTAATCTGTCACTAGCCAGATGCATTTTCTTTGAATGTGGGTTCCAATGCTGTTTCAATGAATGTGAGTTTCAAGGACAGAGACGTTTTAATGTTGTTTTCATTGTGAGACTGTATTGCTTTCTTTAGTAAATGTCTATCAGTGTTTATACTGTAAAATTTGAAATTAAAATTTTAAATTAAATCCAAACATAGAATTAAAGCAGAAAGCAGTATGCACACTGAGAGGTATGAACAGTCTTTATGGTAACTGAGAAGAAATAGCCAAGTAATGGGACACTGAAATGGCTGTGGGGGAAGGGTTTTTATGCGGGGGGACTGTGTATGGAGGGACCCATCCATTACCTTGACTAGGGCTCAATTTGATCTTGATCCGGCTCTGATTTGGATCCTGAAGAGGTCCCATGATTTAGTTAAAAAAATATTCTCAAACAAGAATTTGAGACTGCACTGGCATTTGCATCAAAATGGGATTTTAACAAAGGTTGCATTTTTTCACACCCACCCCTTAATCGTCCCTAGTAGGTGATAATGAGGTGTAAATTACATTAGAGAATGGGTGACATGTAGATCGGCACCCTGACTGAAGAATGAACATTCTCCAGCTATGTGTTAATATACATGAAATGCCCACTGAAAAAATCCTCTGCTTCATGGCAGCATATCAAGCTGCTGTGGAGCTTAGAGTGAAAGTAACATAATAGTTGCCATTATTTTATGCTTGTTAAGCAGCAATTTTGCTGTGTAACAAGTGCAAAATAAATAAAAGAAAATTTAAAACTAAAAAAAGCTGTGTGTGTGTGTGTGTGTGTGTGTGTGTGTGTGTGTGTGTGTGTGTGTGTGTGTGTGTGTGTGTGAGAGAGAGTGTATGCATGCATGAGAGTGAGAGCGACATAGCTATTAAGCGCTTTTACTGTTTAGCAAATGTAAAAAGAAATGATACAGAAAAAAGTATGTGGGTATGTGTATTTTTGTTTCTGTCCATGTGTGATTGTATGCATGCTAGTGTGCATGAAAGCAGAAGTGAGTGTGTGTGTGTGTGTGTGTGTGTGTGTGTGTGTGTGTGTGTGTGTGTGTGTGTGTGTGTGTGTGTGTGTGTGTGTGTGTGTGTGTGTGTGTGTGTGTGTGTGTGTGTGTGTGTGTGTGTGTGTGTGTGTGTGTGTGTGTGTGTGTGTGTGTGTGTGTGTGTGTGAGAAGAATGTGAAGAGTAAGAGAGATAGATTAGTAGCAGCAGCAGATAACTGGTTTGCATACCTGTCTACTACTTCGCACAAGAGATCTGCATAAAGCCAAAAGTAAAGGGAGAACTAAGGCTCAAAATAGGAACATATTTTAAATATTGCTGTCATTTAACACCAAAGTTGCTTGAATAATAGGATTTGTGTTAGCATGCATTTTTCTGAAACACAAGTGTGTGAGTCAGAGAGAAAGAGTGAGATTGATCAACTGCTTGCAGCAGCAGTAATGAGGTTGGCATACCTCTCAACCTCTTAGCTCAAGAAATTTAGACAGAGCCTAAACTAAAGGAGGAACAAAAGGTCAAAAATAGAAACTGTTTTTAAATATTGCTAGTATAAAATTACAAAGTTGCTTAAATAACGGGATTTCTGTTAGCATGAGGTTTCTGAAGGAAATAAAGTCTGAGACTCAAATGTATGTCATTATTTAGTGACTTCAATCCCAATGACTGGCAACAAACCACACATTTTAGGAGCAAGGCACCAAAACATTCATATATTTATTGGTTCATAGAGTGTTACTAGGCTAATGACCCTGGAGTGGGAGGTATTTATAAGCTTAGACAAGTTTTCCGAATAGAATAATGATGTATTGTATCCAAATAGGACATTGAGGACCAGGCATTTATAAGCTACCTCTCTCCATAAAGTTAATGAGTGCCAGGCCTGGTGTAAATTTCCTATTCCCCATGCACTGGTCTAGGTCGTGCTTACACTTGGTAATTGACAAACTCAGCTTTACATGGATGGGTAGCATGTTCCATAGGATTGGTAGTCTCTTGGACACACATCTGTCTTTCCAGCATGTTGTGTTTAAGTCACAAAAGTCCTAACTGCAGCCAAGGTGACTTGAGTTTAAGCAATTTATGTGCTTGATGGGATTGGCAAGAGGGATAAGCATGCCTGTCCTGTGGAGGAGGGACATTGTTAAGTGCCTGTATAGGGGAGTATAGATTCCAAGCTGGGGTGTGGGCAGGAGGACAACAGTAGTAAAGGCCACTTGATGGACTTGGGGCAGGGCACACAGTCAGGCTACTTAACATTGCTGCCCAGACTAACACCGATGTTAGCGTTCACAAACATGAAGGACAAACTAGCAAAATGCATGGTCAGAGTAATGATCCTGGGGGCTGAAGTGGAAAAGCTGAAAACAGATGGATTTGCAAGAAAATATATCAAGGAGTGAAAACCTGAGAAGTGCTGGAAGCAGAAGAGAGCTCCAGGTGAAGAGTTAAACATCCTTTTCACGACTCTGATAAAAGTGAAAGAGAATACATAAATCAAGGAAAAAACTGTTGTCCAAGGTGATATTCAAGACATATGCTGAGTAAACTACACTTCTACACATCAAAATAATGAGTCCTCAAGAATGCCAGGAATAGGGAGCGTGGCCAATGATGAACACAGGATAGCAGCAGATTTCTTCAGCTCCACCAATTTCATTACATTGACAGGAATTAATTACTTAAAAAATTAATTTTTGAAGTAATTTTCTTTCTAAATATGTTTGTTTTATATAGTTCTTGAACTATATCTAAAAAAGAAAGGAAATCTTAATAATATTCCTGTCAGAAATTAGTTTGGAAATTTTCCTGTCAGTTTATCAGTCTGAAATGAGTTCCAGTAAGACAAATTCTCAAGACTCCAGCATCAAGAAAGAACTTCAGTCTCTGATAATTATAGTCCAGCAACTTACTGCTAAGATGGATAAAATGGATACTAAAATAGACACTTTCATAGAAAAAACTACAAAACAAATAGACTTGTTACATATGGACCTGCAACAACAGAAGATCCAGATGACAGGCATAGAAGAAGCTGTGAATGACATGGAAAATAGAATACAAGAAGAGGAAATCAACATTGAGTTTCTGCTGAAACAAAATACACATTTACAAACAAAGCTGGATGACCTGGAAAATAGATCTAGGCGCAATAACATTGGGATTTTTGGACTGCCAGAAAATATTGAAGGTGACAATATTACTTCTTTTTTAACAACATGGCTCCCTAAAACTTTAGATTTACCAGAAGCATTCTCTTTTGGTATCAAAAGAGCACATAGATCTATAGCTAATACTAACTCTAACAAAAACTATCCTAGATCAGTTATAGTTAGATCTCTATCATCTTTTGATAAAGAGATGGTTCTTAAATCTGCTTGGGCTAAAGCTCCTGTTAAGATTAATGAAACAACTGTGCGTTTTGACAATGACTATTCTTCCATGGTATTAGCTAAAAGAAAAGTTTTTCTGCCACTAATAAGGGAGCTTAAAAAAGCACAGTTTAAAACATACCTTCTGTTTCCTGCCAAGCTTAAAATCTTCCTTCCTGATGGTTCTAAAATTTTCGATGACTTAGACTCTGCTTTACTGTTTATCAAAAAATAAGATTTTGGAAAAATAGAAGAAATGGAATGGGCTAGTCCTTCGTTAAAGAGACTGGCAACTGAAACTTCGTGGAAGACTTCAGAGAAGAAGAAGAGACTAAAAAACAAATGATTTGTACTATGATTTTTTCTCTCTCATCATTTTATTTTATTATTAATCTTTTTAAATATAGTTCCTGCATTTCCAAGAAGCAACAAATATTTTGAAAAAGATTTAATCAAAGTTATTCTCTGTGTGCAAAGAAATGTTTTGTTTCATAACTAGTCAAAAT
>NC_056741.1:1079335299-1079347799 GCF_019279795.1 Protopterus annectens
TGGTATTATACCAGAGATATATAAAATCCTTTCTAAAAATACATATTCATTAATACATAAGGTTTTTATTTTGGCCCAAACTGAGTTAATAACCCCCCCCATCTTGGCAATATACATTTATTTCGCCAATTTTAAAACCTAATAAAGATCCAACTAGATGTTCTTCATATTGGCCCATCTCATTACTTAATGTTGATTATAAAATGTTTATGAATATCTTTGCTGATAGATTGAAGACAATCATTCCGGCATTATAGATATAGATCAGACAGGCTTCATTGTAAATAGAAATACTTTTGATAATATAAGAAGAACTTTAACATTAATAGATTTTGCAAATAGGAAAAAGAAAGATTTAACACTTATTAGTCTTGATATAAGTTCAGCATTTGATTCAGTAAGTTGGGACTATCTGTTTACCTTAATGAAGTGCACAAACTTGTCGGATGCATTTGTAAATCTAATTGAACATTTATACAAAGGAACGTTGGCTTATATTAAGGTAGGAACATATGTTTCACAAAAAATGCCCATTCTTAAAGGTACAAAACAAGGATGTCCACTTTCTCCACTATTATTCACTTTAGTAATGGAGCCTTGGGCTAATTTGATCAGAAACAGTACTGACATAGATGGTTTTGAAATAGATGAAAATACAACATCCAAAATTCAACTTTTTGCAGATGATGTTCTAATTATATCAGCAGGATCTAGTTCTTCTATACAGTCTCTATTTGATAACATGATGAATTTTAAAAGTATTTCTGGTTTAATATTCAATGAAGAAAAAACTAAAATACTACCTATATATACACGAAAAAATATTCTCATTAGTGATTTTACTAAATATGTACCCAATTCAGGTCAGATAACTTATTTAGGTATAATACTATCTAAAGATATTAAATCTATTATATATAATAATTATAATACCTGTTTTCTTAATATACAAAATCTTTTTAATACCTGGAATAATATGTTTTTACTATGGAGGAGAGACTTACAATTATTAAAATGATAATATTCCCCAAGATTTTATACTTAATACAATCAATAATACTTCCACCTACAAAAATAATTATCAAGAAACTGAACACACTAATGTTAAATTTCTTATGGGCACCTAATAGACCTAGGATTGCATTAAAGAAACATACTAATAGCTGGTCTCAAGCGGGTATTTATTTTCCAGACTTTAATTTATATACTATCTCTTCTATTGTAAAAGTTATTACTTTATTAATAGATCAGTCATATGTCACAAAATGGAAAGATTATTGGGAGCTAATTAGTATACACTTCATGAAAATCTCCTTAACACATAAAAATATGATTGTAAATAACTCCATGTTATGGTTACTAAAGGAATTTTGTACTTCACCTATTACACCTAAACATATGGTTTGTTACCCATTAAATATTATTATTAGTTATCGTAACTTTATATTCATGCACCCTAAGTATAGGGAATGGAATTTTATTGTATTTCCTATAATGTATACTCAGGGTATGCTTTTGTCATCTACTTCTGAAGGAACTCATTTAGCTATAGATAATGATCTAAAGTACTGGTATCAGTTGATATCTGATAATAAAGTTAAAAATCTAGATTTCTTAAAACAAGAATTTGATCTAAGAGAAACTTGCTGGTTAGAGGTTCAGACCTTTAGACAACATCTCATTAATAAAATAGATTTAATGTCTATAACTGTTAAAGAATCTATTCCAACACTGATTGATTACTTGATATTAAATTTACAACATAAAGTTTCTGATAAAGGTAAACTTTCATACATACATAAAGTTATCAGACAAGAAACTTTTTACAGTGTGGATTCATACTGGAATTATTTCACTTCTATTAATGGGGACCCACCAAATCAACAAGATAAACAATATATATTGGAATCTGCTTATAGAACTACGTCTTCCATTGTCTGGAGACTTTATACATGGAAATTTTTACATAGATCTTTTATACACCTTTGATGATGAATAAAATAAATAATAAAGATAATCTATGTAAGAGATGTAATGTAGAAATTAATGCTGACTGGGCTCATATGTTTTATGACTGTATAAAATTGAAAGAATACTGGAAGTCAATTAATGAATTTTTGCAGGCTCTTTTACAGATAATTTCATTATTTCTAAATCTCTTATATTATTCAACACACCTGTACCTCAAAGTGTTAAAAAGGTTAAGCTTCCCTTGTTATGGTCTATTCTAGCAGTGGCTAGGAAAATAATAACTAGAAATTGGATTTCGGATACACCTCCTTCGTTCAATGAATTTAAAAATGTTATGAATATAGTGTGCCATATGGAAATAAACACAATTAGGACTAGAACAAACAGAAAAACATCTTATTTTATTGTATGGGATAATTTACAAAATTTGTTAAAAAAATTTTAATTTCAATAACATGGTATTTTAGTTTAATTAATTGATCTGATTGTAGTGGATGTCTTTGTAAATACTTTAGTTGTTTTGTTGAATATTATAATAATACATATTTTTAATTACTTGTATAAAATTGTTATGATATTTCTCTTATATGTTAAAACAATAAACCTGTTTTGAAAAAAAAAAAAGAATGCCAGGAATATAAATCAGAATCATTAGAGACCACTCATTCAGGCTACACCACCAAAGGCAAGAATAGAACATCGAGAGATACAAAGAAGAAGAAGAGTGTGAATTCCAGATTGCAATACCCAGCAAAAGCACTAACAAACATTACAAGGCAACATACCATCTTAAGCTCCCCCAAGAAGGGGCAACACTGTTGGCAATGAGCAGAGAATTAATAAAGTCACAAAGTTCAAATGAAGTAATGCAGGAACTTGTGGTAAACAACACTTCATGCTAAAGGAAGCCCTCTAACTTGTCTAAAGAAAAGGAAAAAGAAGATCCTCAGCAAAAACCAGAAATGATGCTCAGCAAGAAAGTGCATAGAGAGGACTACAGTAAGATAATGCAGCAAGGCAGCAGGATGGAGAAGAGATCACCAAAAGTCAAAAGGGGATACAGAATAGAAATCCCAGGACTGATTCAACCAAGAGGGAGGATACAGCACCAGTAAAAGCTGGACCAATGGGAAGAATATAGCAAAATCTGTGGAGAGAGTCACACAAGCAGAAGCAGTAGAAGAAACAAGTTAACACAGGTATATCAAAACGTTGGAATGGAGAGAGCAATTTTGCAATGGGAGCACAGTGTTGTTCAGCAAAATAAAAATCAACTGGTGAAAATTGGTTTTCAAAGCTACAAAAGAAGGAATCAAAGGAAATATCTGATTTTACCCATGAGTCTAGCTGGCACCAACTCAATTAGATCTAACAGCAGAAATTGGGGGAAACAGGAAAGTCATTAATGCAAAACTTTTTTTTTTCTTTAACCTTTTAGCAGTTTCAGTCACATGGAATTACATTTTGTATGTCTGTTCTGCTAGGAAACCAATCCATCAGTGTACTTCAGCCTGTGTTGCTGGTTACAAGCATATACAACCAACCACATTGTAATCTGATGAAACAAAACAAAAGAAAACAGTGCAATACTTTTTAAGTTCAGCATACTGACTAGTATCAAAGATTCCAATCATGCTCTGCGTAGAGTATTTCCAAGCAGTAATCAAACAGAATTCAAATGCATGTGAAGAATGCTTGGTTTTTAAGGTACCCTTATAAAATGTAAGGTACCCATAGAGTAACATTAATGATATTGCCCCTAGTTAATTCCTTAAACCTTCTCAGTACCCCATTATGCTTGTGCAACTGTACCGTCATATGAGCCCACAGACTGTTCTGCGCACGCACGCGCGTGCATGTGTGTGTGTGTGTGTGTGTGTGTGTGTGTGTGTGTGTGTGTGTGTGTGTGTGTGTGTGTGTGTGTGTGTGTGTGTGTGTGCGTGTGTGTGTGTGTGTGTGTGTGTGTGTGTGTGTGTGTGTGTGTGTGTGTGTGTGTATTGTTTTTTCCCTTTTGTTAAACTAGACAGGGCAAAAACACCACCACGGAGAAGTGAAAAAAGAGTGAAAATTCTCCACTTGGACAAACAGGAGAGGAAGAGCAGCTTTGAAGCATATAGGTGGGCAGGGGCCAGGGAGGAAAACCAGAGACAGACATCAATGACAGGGAAATGAACTTGAACAATCCACAAAATTAGTGTGATTAAAGAACCAAATGCAATACTGTAGGAAGCATCCAGGACTTGAGAGCAGCAGGGCAACTGGGAAGAGTATCAGAGGCCCACTTACCAATAAACAAACTAACCCAGCTGCTGAGGAGCACAGGGTGATAAGGGAAGCATATGCACTGGGGGTGGGGTTGGTAGCGACCACAAAGCGACTACCACAACTACGGAATGCACATAACCAATAAGCCCTGCCTTGCAAATTTAAGGGCTACACTTGATTAGTTCTGCCATACATCTCAATGGCCCCATAACTCAAAGAATGACCTGGACTTTGCCTCTTTTTTTTTTCTATTACTCACAGGTTTTGTGGTTTTTAGCAATTCATGATGATTGTTTTCACTTAATAATGATATTCACTGATGTTTCAGGGAAAGTAGGCTAAATGTAGTCATAGGTTCATAGGTTCATAGGTAGGTACTAGGCTATTGGCCCTAGGGTCTATATAAGCCTAACCAAATGGTATCCTGGCTTTTACCACCCAAGAAAATTATTTTCATGTGCCCTTGTCAAGCAGTGCCACAGATGTGATCCCTACGATGAATTTCCTATCTCCCATCTAATCATCAAGACTTTTTTTGAAGAGTGCTAATGAGGAGCTTTGTTTGAGATAGATAGGTAGTTTGTTCTGGAGTATGGGAAGTCTCTGGGACAAGAATCTATCCCTCCAGCATGTTCTGTTTATTGTAGTGACAAGGTTTAGGTTCCTAGAGTGTGTAGCTCAGAGGGATTGGGATTTCTTTACGTCGAGCATGTCCAACAGCTTTGGGTTTGACATAGCTTTGTATGTTAAGCAGAGATCACCTCTGAGTAGGCGATATGCGACAGAGTAAAGCTGGAGTTTTCTGAGACGGGCTGAGTGGGGCACTTGTTTGAGGCCAGTAATCCTCTTTGTGAGGTATTTCTGTGGCCTTTCCAGTTGTTGTAGATGTCTTGTGAGGTACATACCAAAAGGGGTGTTGTACTCTATAATGGGTTTAATGAGTGATGAGTAGAGGGGAACAATGACCTCTTATTTTCTGGATGAGAAACCTTTTGTGATGAGGTGTGCCACGTAGAAGGATTTCCTGACTACTGTGGTGATGTGATTATCAAAGGAGAGACTACTGTCCACCTGTGTTCCAAGGTCTCTTATCACACTTTCAGTGTTAAATAGACTACCGCCTATGTGGTAGGTCATGGGTACAGAGTTTTTACCAAAAGGGATGACAATGCACTTTTTGACATTGAGCTTGAGGCCATGGCTTTGACACCAGGCATCTGTCTCAGTGAGGCCCTTTAGTAGGATGTCCACATCGTTAGGAGTTTTGATTATGGCTCTTAGTTTGCAGTCATCTGCGAACTGTGTTAGCTAATATCCTTCTGTGTTAGCCTGTACTTCAGAGAAGTAGACACCAAACAGGAGAGGACCTAGGAATGAACCCTGTGGTACTCCACATGTCACTGGTCTGAAGTTGGATTTAGAGTCTGCTACTTTCACAATGTGGGTTCTGTCAGTGAGCCAGTTGGCAACCCATCTAGTGACATAGGGATTTATACCTAGTTTAGTGAGTTTGTCTATAATTCCAGAGTGGGGGATGGTGTCAAAAGCCTTGGCAAGATCTAGATAGGCTGTGTGTACCGCCTTACCCTCATCTACGGTGTTGGTGACCTCTTCAAAGAAGTCTATCAGGTTTAGGAGACATGATCTGCCTTTTACAAACCATAATTGGATAGGGTCCAGAGTTTGGAGATTACCAATGTCATTATTTATAAGTTCCATGATGATATGCTCCATAGCCTTGCAGACCCGGCTCATCAGGCTAATGGGGCAGTAGTTGCCAGGGTAGATGGTGGCTCCCCCTTTGTGAAGTGGGATAACTGTTGCTGTGAGCCATTCAGTGGGCACAAAGCCTGAGGTGAGGCTATGATTGAACATGGTACTTAGGTGGGGTGCCAGTTTGTTCTGTAGTTCATGTAGAACGCAGCCTGGGATGTTGTCAGGTCCCATGGATGCTATGTTCTTGGCTTTGGAGAGTGTGTTTTTTACCTGTGCAGCCGTGATTACAGGTACTTTTCATTCTTCCGGTATAGAGATGGGCCCTTTAGGGGATGAGAGAGGGGTAAAGTTAGTACTGAACCTATCTGCTAGGATGTTGGCAATATCAGTTGGTCCTGTATTTTTAGTGCCATTGGGCTGTAACTCAGAGCAGATCTGAGTGTTGCCATTGAGATTCTTGACATAGCTATAGAATGCTTTGTGGTTGTCTTTAGAATCAGTGGTGATTTTGTTTTCATAACTAGCTTTGGAGAATTTTATGAGAGATCTCAGCTTCTTACTGAGGCTGACCACGGAGTTCCTCCAATCATGGGATTTTACTCTTTTTTGCAACAGTTTCTTTCTTCTGTTGCAGAGTATGTTTATAGCAGGGGACCACAAGATTGGCTTCCTTTTTTTGGAGGATAGCATCTTGGTTCTGTTAGGGATTGCACGATCCATGCCCTCATGTAAGTGCTTATAAAGTGCAGTTGTATAGGATTCAGCAGTCTTATCTCTATTGTCCGTCAGCATGGGTGTTGTGAAGTTTGCCACTTCTGTCTTCAGAAGCGTGAAGTTGGTTTTGGAGAAATTTTTTACGGTGGTTTCCCTAATGGGGGGTGGAGGTTGGATGTGGATGTCTAGAGTGATTTTCTTGTGGTCAGATCTGACCAACGAGGAATTGATCTCTGGTGTGGAACACCGGTTGTCCATGTCGGTAATGACCAGTTCTAGGATATATCTGCCCCTGGTGGGGGTGTGGAATTTATGAATTCCAGAAAACGTTGAGCACAAGAGTTGGTACAGGAGTAGTTTTCTCAGTTAATGGTGGGGTACTTGAAATCACCCATTATTAGGGTGTTAGGTTGTACCCTAATATTTTCCAGTGTATCAAGAAATGAGGGGTGGGAATCCTGGGATATGGTAGGGGATCTGTAGCAAGCTACAATTTGCATTGCGGTCTTGCCCAGAGTTAGTTGCACTTGGATAATCTCAGATGCATTATGCTGAGCAACTAGCCTGGAGGTGTGGATATCTTTAATGAATATGGACATGCCTCCGCCTTTAGTGCTTCGGTCCAGGTTAGGTGGCCAAAAGGCGTGGTATGAATTACAGCCCGGTAATGCAGGGGTGGTCTCTGGAGCCTTGAACCAGGTCTCTGTCACTGCACAGATGTCGATGTTCTCCATTTTAAGGAGTTCCTCGAGTGAGTGCATTTGGAGGTTTAGACTTTTAGCATTAAGTAGCATTACCCTCAGATTTTGCTTGCTTGTACCTGTTAGAATTTGTCATTTGAATCTTGCCTAAAAAAAGTCACTATAGGGGTGGCAAGAGCCCATTCCAGGAACTTTCTAAGTATCAACAGTCATTACAGGTTTATGCCTTCTGCCTGATTCTTGAGTGAAAGGATGGGATGCACTATCAAACATTCCACCACACAAAACTCTCCCTATATTGTTTTCTCTCTCACTAATGTGGATAGAAGTGTTGATGGAAGATCATTAAATCACTGAAGAATACAGTCAGTCAGTAATAACAGACAGCTAATATTTGAATCCCTCACCATCCAGAAAAATGTACCTAGAAGTAAAGTCTGTGGTGCTACTGACACGTTTTATTTATTTATTTATGTGTTTGTTTTGAGGCTGAGTGGAGTGTTCTTAATGACACAAGCAGATTGCTATTTTTTTAATCACAGTCAGGTTGCTGTCATGTTTTTTTTTTTTTTTTGTCTCACAGCCTTATCCATGTACAGACGTCTTGATTTTTGTTTAGGAAGTCACTGAGGAACACAGTCAATCAGTAATGCCAGATAGCAGAGATTCATAGTCACCATTGCCCAGGATAATGCATGCTGATGTAAAATTTGTATGGTACTAGAGCCTACTGAATGTAGGCTGTTGCTCACCTTTTTATTTTAAATAAATTCCAGGGTCTAGATCAAGGGCATATGGTATAGACAGAAAGCTAGAAGAGGGAAGGAAGCACATATAGAGGTGAAAATGATACAGTTACCAAAGCAATTACCTAAAGATAGTATGGTAAGCAGGAATAAAAAGGGTAAAACACTGTATTCATGACTGTGCATGGCAGAAAGTGGCATAAGGAAAGACCAATAGAGCTACAGTCATTTAGAAATAAAACCATGAGGGTTTAGCAAGGACCAAAGAAGGATTAAATGAGGGAACCAGTCTAGACAGAGTAAAACTGCATAAAGGCACACACGTAGCAAGAGGCCAGCAGAAAGATGTGGCAATGATCCAGAAGAGGCAAACATAAAACGGGAAAACAGAGATTAAGGGAGTAGGGAGCTACAAGACTTGGACAGCAGAAAGAATGAAATGATTGATAAAATAATTAATGGATAATCAAATAAAGTCAAATAATGAAGGGCCACAATATATGAGACAAAGGATAAACCTTGATAAGGGGAAAGCAGGAAAGGCCAAGCAGAAGACGGAAGGACAAACGTAACAATCACACATGGATGTGGGTACCATGGGAATTCAAAGGTGGTTAAATGGAGGAAAACAGTTGTATAACCCTGAGGAAGTGGAACATATAGGGGCAAGAAAGAATGCTAAATATATTGACTTGTCATATGGGGGGTATGCCACCCAATAAAAAAAGAGTAGAATTATTAAAAAGTATGTAAGAGAAGTTGACATATACCTGATCCAGGAGACAAAGCTGAATCTTAAAGATTACAAAATCTTGACTAATAAATAATATTCAAAACTTATACCAGACCACCTGGTGGTGAGAGAGGTTGTCATACTGTTCAAAAAATGCTTGTGATTAATGAAGAAACACTAAGAAAAGCTGAAAAGGAGCAGAGGATAACATAGGATGGGAAAAGAGAAGGAAAGAATTGGGAACTTGAAAATGCTTAAACTCCAAACAAAGATGGTAAGAACATCTCTGAAAAGTTCTACACAGAATGGGAGCAGCTAGAATGTATAGGCAGACACTGCAATATAACTTTAACCCATAACTTGACAGGAAATGGAGATGTTTAAACAGAGTAGTAAAATGAGAAATAACACTGGAAAGGTCAATATTACATCATGTTCTGGTGATAATTAGGTTGGAGATAATGTGCAGGCAGAAAGAGCAGAGGCATGGAATTAGGATACATCAAAATCAACATAACATGACCCAACATAAAACACCCATCCCTCCATCCATGCCACTGCCAGCTGCTACTAACTAACTATCTTTCTCCACCTTGTCGCACAATTTACACATACAACTCTAACTATTCATCTAGTGCTATTTTTCATCTTTTCCTTTTGTCCATGTCCACCTCTCTGTATGGGACACTAAAACTCACTGCAAAATATGAACTGGACACTAAACCTTAGTGTAAGATATGAACTGAGCACCAACAGTTTAAAGTTTTACCTCAAGGTCATGTCATATTTGTTCCTGTCTGTAATGTATTTTGTATGTAACTGTATCATTTCTGTCATTAACAATTCATGTAATAGTTGTAACAACTTAATCTAATATTGTTAGAGCTTTTCTCCCCAGGTGTCTCCTGAAAAATGGCTTCTGTCCAGTCAGACTAACCCAGTCAACAAATGTCAAAATAAATAAATCAATAATCAATGGAAGAAGTGAAACAGGACAGACTTTAAGAAGGAATAAACAGAGTAATATTATTAAACCAAGAAGCAATCTAGCTCACAATATCCATTCGTTGAAAAGGATCAAAACTGCAGTAAGCTGATGGATAATACAAGTAGGGAAATATGGAACTAACAGAGGCGAAAATCTGAGAATATGGGAGCAAGATTTAAACAAAAAATACAGAGGGAGTTGGAAATAAATAAAAGGAATAAAAATCTGAAACTGGAGGAACTAATGATTAGGAGCTACATGGACAGACTGTGAATTGCAAAAACAGAAAAAATGATATAGCCAAAGGAAGAGATTTGTGATGGATAAGAGTGAAAAGGCTTGGTAAGAGCTTGTGTGGTGATAGAAAGGAAAGAAAGAAAGACAGAAAGGAGGAGGATAAAGGGATAGGCATCCTACAAAGGAGGGATGGACAAATATTACTAACAGAGGAAAGGAAAGAGAAAGTGGAGCTCAGAGATTTCTTTCAGAAAATGGGTGCAGTTAATTTCATCTAATTGACTTTTCATACAATCGCAGATCACTAAAAATCATTGAAAACAAATTTTATCTTAACACAATATATAACTGAAAAAGTAAAACTCACATGGAACTCGATAGGGCTAAAATGGATTCTAAAAGAAATAACTCATTTAGGGGCACCCAGGTAAATTTCTCTGATAAATACAGATGGTAAAATGCTAGCATAAATTCTGGAGAGAAAAATAGAGCAGTTACTACATAACATATACAGGAAGAACAAGTTAGCTCACAAAAAGGAAGGTATCTTCTGACATCTAGTGGGAGATGCTCAACTTTAGGTACAGATGAAAACTGACAGGCAATACCATGCAGTAATAATACTGTATGGCATAAAAAGACTGTGACTCCTTAAGCTGACACTGAATACTAGATGCCATGGCACTAAATATTCTAAATCCAAAGAGGATTTAAGCAAGGATGCCCAGTTTTGCTGATACAATTTGTCCTAGCAATGGAAGTACTAGCAGGTGAGGTCAGGGTAGTACTGAAAAAGGTGGAAGTGCAAGGAGAGGGGAAATGCCAAGTTCCTTCTATTTGCAGGAGACCTACTGCCACAGAATGTAAGGACTGCAACAAGAAATTTGTGACATTCATTCTGAAAATAGGATTAGAATGTAACCTAAAAAACACAGTGTGTGTAATAATAGGAAAAAGAATAGTGTAAGGCAGAAATGTTTGGAAAAGGATTGCAATGAATCTAAAGACAACTTGTATACATCTGGAAGTCTGCAAAACATTGGGCAGAATGTGAGACAAAAACTATAGAAAGTTGTCAGATGAAATGGAATTGGCGCTAACAAATTGGAAAGGTAACAGACAGAGTGAACATAGTAAATTAATGCTAAGTCCAAAAGTAGCATACATATTAGAAAATATCACCATAGGAGTGAAAGAAGAAATAATCAGGATAATCCAATGCAAATGCTACAAACATATCCAGTGAGGGAAAAGGGTAAGGATTAATATGAGGAGACTGAAATAGTACTGATAAAGGTGTCTGAGGAGTGCTGTACTTTAAGATGCATGCAGAAGCATAAACCATTAACCAGTGATTAAGAGAAATAGACAGGAAGTCAAGTAGGGGAATGATGACATAATCCACACTAGTACTAATAAAGGTGACTGAGGTGCACTGTACTTTAGGAAGCATGCAAAAACATTAAACCATTAACCAGTGGTTAAGTGAAACAGACAGGAAGTCAAGCAGGGGACTGATGACAGAACGCACACACAGGAAAAAATAGGATAATGGAACAAAGGAAAGCATATAAGTGAAAACTGTAAAACTTGTATTAAACCAGACAGGGCTCAAAGGAAAGCTAAAGGAATTGATGGGACTTGGAGGGATATAGGAGTGGAAGGAGTAGGGCAAAGAATGATGGGAAGAGGAAAAAATAACTGTCATGGAAAAGGGATGGACAAAACTCCTCCATATCACGCAAAAAGCAAAATAACAGTGATAGATGCAGATTAGCTGGGAATCTGGAACAACTAAAAAGAGGCTCATGGAAAAAATGAAAATACAGGTGCTGAGAAAAGTAAGAAAGAACATCAGGAAACAGAAGCAGGAAACAGAAGGCAGAAATAGCTAAAGCTGTGGTAATAGAGAGACTGTCCGAGAAAATTCGTGACTGTTGGAAGTTTCTGAGTGTGTCGGTGATGGCATGACTTGTGGAAACCGGTGTGAACTAGTATGACAAAAGAACTTGAAGTAAACTCAAGACCAGACCAAAGGTAGAAGGAAGGATGAAACTTTGTCTGCAGTTCAGAGAAAACAGGGGGATGCTGACATAATGCAACAGAAACAGAAAGCCGCAAATGCAAAGAAACAGCAAGCAGGATAACTTCCTTCAAAAGGATGTCATCTTTGCATGCTTCTGAAATTGTAGATGGGTTTTCTGTGGGTGCATAACCTGTGGCTAACTGTCCCTGAACAGCAGGCATTTAAATTGATTGTGCTTTCAACATTTACCTCAAGCTTCACTGTACTTTAAGTTATTCACTTAATTCACATTGCAGTAAACTGGATTGCAATAAAAGACAATTAATGCAGTCCTGCAGTTGCAGTTTTTCCCGTGTTTTGTGTAACCTCTATTGAAGCAAGAAACGTATGAAACAAAGCTCTG
>NC_056741.1:1079352799-1079417799 GCF_019279795.1 Protopterus annectens
GCACATGGCTGCAGTCAGTGCACACAATTATACTACATATTACTCCTTGAATCATTGGAGGTACTGTTATGACAAACCAGTATTCATTCATGGTGTTGATTCCAGCATGCAACAAAGATGCCCAGGACAGACAATGCATAGGTGCCATACACAGGAGTACAAAAAGATACGGAACAGAGGAAGGACCAGTGAAATGTTAGTTATTCTATGGTACAAATCAATCTTTAGCAACCTAGGTTGGACAGTTATCTGTCAATCTGGCAGTGCTGCAAAACATTATGGCACATATAACTGGCAGCGGCAATTAAAGATGAGGATAATTCATGAAGGAAGTGCACAACAGAGGTTATGGCTGATCAGGCTAGGTGAAACATTCCAACTAGTTAGCTACATATTGCTGCATTTACACTGGAAAAAAAATGTGTTCTTCATGATACTAAACTGCTTGACAAAGAGTGTTACTTATGGGTACTGTTACAGTATGGCACATAACAACCTAGGCATACATGTTTATATGTCATGTCCCCATGCTAACCTCTTGTATGTAGGTGGATGCATACTTTCAAAATGTAGGTCCCCATGTAGCTACGTCAGTGCTGTGTACTTGTTGCAACATTAGCAAAGTCTTTTGGCTTCTCCCATGAGGGGTCGCCACAGCAGATTACCTGCAAACTTAAATAGCAAATAAAAGGTCATGTGAAGTGCTAATAAAGCTCTAAACAGATGTTAGAAAAATCTATATTTACATACATGCTGCCTAGAAAATATATTTACATATATGCTGCTTAGGAAAAATATATATTTACAATGTATGCTGCTTAGGAAAATGTGCATTTAAACATTCAGACATATATAAGTTGTATGGTCAAATATATAAAGAAATGTGTGCTTTAGACAGGAATAAATGTGCTCAAATCTATATAGTATGAAATGTAATGCATTTAATTCTGTTTTACTAGAATAATAGTAGAAATAAACTCGCATATTATTGCTTGAAGCATAAGCTGCAGTGTAATCAGAAATTTGGCCTTGGCAGCCCAAGCGCAGCCTGGCTCATGTCTTTCAAGTAAAGATTATTTTGCAAAGTTAGAAAATAATAAATCTGTCTGCATGTGTATCTTTTCCTGCTTCCACCAGAAGAATAGCCTTGTGCGCACTATCAGAGATAGTGTCCAGCTGGCAAGCAAGGAACAAAGAAAAGCATTTTAAGAAGAACTGCACCCATTGTATTCGAACTAATCTAAGAGCCTTGAATTGGCTACATCCTCAGAAGGACATTGTGACTGACCAGGTGCTTGCAAGGCTGTAACATTCTCATGGGAAAAAGATTTTGAAAACACCATCTCAGCACTTTTCATAAGTTACTATGATGTAATGACCCTGTCACTGACCACGCCAGTGAGGTGGGCAAAACTGATAGTGAAGTGTATAAAATATGAAGTCTACCATCAATAAATTAGTCAAAATTCTATACAAGTTTGTGTATGGTTTTTTGCCTCCTAATGTACATTAGAGTATAAGATACTTGAGTTCTCCTGCATTATTGTTTGTTATTGATTGACATTGTTTTGAATACTAAATGATTTTTACAGTATGACTCTAACAAATTTATTTAAAATTTTGGTCCTAATCGCGGAATTCCCTTGGTAAGCTGCAGGTCACAGAGTGCATGAGTGCTGATAAATCAGGAGAAGCTGCCGAAAAAATGGTTCTTCTTAAAGTGAAAAGACCTCCGACTGAATTGTTGTGTGTAAAGAGGCTGTCCACTTTCTGATCTGTGGCTGAAAAGCGGAAGACTGGGCCCCAAGGAAAAACAGTAAAAGCAGGAGGCTCAGGTAAGAAGAATTTCCTCTTTGTCTTTGTTTTAGATCAGGGACCAGGTTACACTGTGCTATTGCTAAGGTTTGTGATAGCAGGGAGAGAGAGAGTCAAGTATTGTAACTTGAGTCATAGATCAGGGAATAACAAAGCAAAGTAAACAGTCATTCTAGACACTACTGTGGATATGGGGAAATAAGATACCACGTGGTACAAGAGAAGGGTTACGTAACAGTCTTTTAAGACATGGGAAATCAGTGCACTAAGAGATCACGAGATCCGCCTAACGGATAATGTGAAGCATATGCAATTGCAGTAAGCAAATAATGTGAGATATTTTGCAAAATGTGTTAACAACTATAAATTTGATAGTAAACTAGATAAACTTTCACTAGTTAAACTCCTTAAACAAGCTTTAATCTGATGCAGGGCGCCAGGCAAAAGAAAAACAGCACCAACTAGGCATACCTCAAGCACATAGGTGGATTGAGGAAGCAAATTGTAAAAAGAAAAACAGAAGCTTAAAATTTGAAACATTTTAGACAACAGAGTGAAAGGTCTAACAGACAGAATCTCTGAAAATGAAAACTTAGAGCAGACTGGACTTGCATTAATTAATGCATACAACAGGGAAATGAGACAGTAGATGGATATTATGCTAGATTATTAAAATGCTTAAAACAACAATTAAAAAAAAAAAATACATTTTTAAAAGGTTGCATTGCCTCTGTTAGTAGTTTTATTACAAGGCATATGATAAATCACTGAACAAGCAGGCTGCAAGCCTTACTTGAGTATGCTAGACGTACTGAAAGACACCTTAATAGTAAAAAGAAAAGGCACAAGTCTTCACTGCTGAAGACGGAGCTGAAGTATTTGTATTACAGTCAGGTAAAAAGGGCATCTAGCTAGGGACTATAAACAAAATAAGAAAGCAATGACAGAAGATAAAGGAGATGTGGACTGACTATATGATAGTGATAATAACCAAAAATCATCAGGAAAGGTTAATAAACAAAAAGAAAATGTGAATGTAGTAGAGGAATAGAGGAAGTACAAACAGATGTAGAGAATAAAATGAAAATAAAATTTTAGATTTAGCATTGTTGAGCCTGGAGCTCTACCTAGCAAATACAAAACCAGAAGTAACACTTCTGGTGGAGGGAAGAAAGGTCAAATTCCTGTGTGACTCAGGAGCGTCACGGACTTTGATACACCCTCCAAGTTACCAAAACATTCTAAATCACCTGATTATATATTAGTAAAAGCAGCAAATGGACAGCTATACAGGGAACCACTTTCCCATAATATAGCAATAACTGACCCTGTTTCAGGTATGACTCAGAAAAGTAAAATTGTAGTTTCTGCAAAAATATCCAGTAAACTTACTGGGAAAAGACCTTGTGCAGATATTTGGCATAGCAGTAGTTCCTACCATGCAGGGTATGGAAGCACAAAGACAAATGGATGCTCTTGTGGTGTGATCAGAGGGTGAAGCCTATTATTGGTACAGCCAGGACCTAGTTATGATTGGTCCAGGGGCAGTAACCAAAGAACTGATAAACGTAGCCATCAGTAAGGTACCCTCCCTTGACACTGATCAGCAGCACTTGTTACATTGTACTCCATACTACTGTAGCACACCAGGACCTAATAAGGAATATAAGTAAAAATCCTGCTGACAAATTAATATTACAAACTTTATGACTGGGATACTGAGGGAAACAGTGTAGTAAGCTGTTCATTACCTCAGGAGTTCATGAGATTGTATAAGTCCAATAGACTGCCACATGTCAGCTTGACAAAAAACAAAAGTGTTAAATGGGCAGACTTAGAAAAAAAAGGGGTAACAAATGGAAAAACAGACTGATTTAAAATGTCAGGACAAGGGATATAAAACAAAACTGAATTGGTTGACACAGACACATACAGCTGTACACTTGCAATCTAGTAAGGACAGCTGATTAGCATTTTATTAAAAGAAAAGAAAAGGCCTTGTGTAAAATTCCAACAACTCTGTGGTCAACAGGCAAGTTAAATGTAGGGCTTATTCAAGCAGCAGGACCAGTTACAATTACTCCAAAGTCAGCTTTTAGACCACAGAAAAAAACAATACATTTTGGAAAAGAATGCAAAAGTAAGAATTAAGCCTATAATAAGCAGCATTACTCAAAAGGAGTACTGGTAGAATCTCCTGATTCACCATGTGATACACCCTATTTCCTGGTAAAAAAAGTAAACGGGAATGGCAGATGGTACAAGATTTATAAGCTGTAAATAATGCAGTAATACCTAAAGCACCCACGGTGCCAGACCCACATACCTTGTTAAATGATTTAAAGCCACAACAGAAGTATTTTACTGTGGTAGATATAAGCAATGCTTTCTTTTCAATACCTATACATCCTGATAGTCAATATTGGTTTGCATTTACATTTCAGGGTAAAAGGTATACATATACTGACTACCACAGGGATATTGTGAGAGCCCAATAATATTTGCACAAAAATGGCTAGCAACCTGGCAGGGTCTACCCCACCAGAAAGTAGTCAAATTTTACTTTATGTAAATGACATCTTGTTAGCAGCACCCAGCAGCAGTGCAGGGTGAATACAGTAGCATTGTTAAAATTTTTATTAATACAAGGACACAAAGTAAACAAAAGTAAGTTACAACTTTGGGAAAAAACACAGGTTAAATACCTGGGATATGTGATATTCAATAAAGATAAAATACTAGATAAGGGGAAAGAAAAAGGAAAAACAGCAATTTTGCAAGCACCCAAACCAACAACTAAAAAGAAATGATGTCTTTTCTTAGGTACAACTACTTTTGTTGGAACTGGGTACCAAATTATTTTACAATGGAAAACAAAAGCAGAAATGGCTTTCTGCAGGTTGAAGCAGTTAATAGCTTCTTCATTAGTTTTAAGACTTCCAAGTTATCACAAACGTTTTTTAGACCATAGATTGTAAGCAATGGTACATGACATCAGTATTAAAGCAACAACATGGGGATAAGCAATGCCCCATAGCTTACTATTCATCACAGTTAGACCCAGTGGTGCAATCTTTGCCTCACTGTGTACAAGCAGTAGTTGCAGCAGCAATGGCAGTACAGGCTTCAGCCTCAGTGGTGTTATTCCACCCTCTCACATTGAGAATGCCTCATGCAGTTGCAATAATTCTGCCACAAGAAAAAGTTGCATACCTTTCTCCTGCTAGACATCTTTCATGTATGACCATACTGCTGAGTCAACCTCATATAAACAGTTAGCTTTACCTAGACAAGATCTTACAGATATGCCCTTGGATAATGCTGAGGTGACATATTACGTGGATGGCTCATGCAGAAGGGGTCCTACAGGAAAAAATCTGGTGGGGTATGCAGTAGTTACAGACACTAAAAATTTAGAAGCACAAACTTTGCCACACAACTTGTATGCTCAAGCAGCAGAACTGGTAATTTTGACAGGAGCATGTATTTTAGTAAAAGGCAAAAAAGTGAACATATATACTGATAATCAGTATGCTTTTCTACAGTGCATGTGTTTGCACAATAATAAAGAAAATAGAGGGATGATTACATCCAGTGAAAACCTATTAATCATGCGCAATTTATTTTGGAGCTATTAGAATCTATTCAGTTGCCTACCAAAGTAGCTATTTGTAAATGTGTAGCTCATACAAAACAACAGGATAAAATTTCAAAAGGTAATGCACGAGCTGATGCAGCTGCAAAGCAAGCAGCCTCAGACTCAAAAATTTTATTTTTTAATGAAAAATTACAACCCTTTGAGATTTTAGATTTAGACATGTTAAAAACAATGCAAATGCTTACTACAACAGCAGAAAAACAAAACTGGGTAAAACAAGGTGCAATTTTTAAGAATGGACTGTACATTTCCAAAGAGAAAAAAAAAACAATATTACTGTCTAATTTATTTAGATATGCAGCTTTGTTGAGCCATGGGCAGAGCCATGTCTCAACAGGGGGGATGGTACAGTTAGTAAATAAAATATTCCAAACATATGGATACATAAATTATACAATAAAATTTTGTGCAGCTTGTCATACTTGTAACAAGCACCATGCACAAGGAGCATTTAAAACAAGCAAGGAGTTTCCCTACACCACCATATCCATTCCATACTATTTGTATGGACTCCATAGAGTTGAATAAATGTGAAGGAAAGAAATACTGTTTAGTGATCATAGATATGTTTTCAAAATGGGTAGAAGCTTTTCCAACCAGGAATAATGCAGCAACAGTGGCAAAGGCCCTAGTAAAGGAAATAATTCCTAGATTTGGCATACCAGAAAGAATCTATAGTGGCAATGGGACACATTTTGTCAATCAGACAATTCAACAACTTGGGAGGTTTTTTTGGGATTTCCTTAAGGAATCACTGTGCTTACCACCCACAGTCAGCAGGACTGGTGGAGAGGTACAATGGGATTTAAAAAAAAAAAACAAGTTAAGAAAATTAATGAGTGAGACTCAGAAGAATTGGATTTGCTGTTTACCTCTAGCATTGCTGAGCATGAAAACAGTAACAAATGTAAAGGGTTTGATCCCCTTTAAAGTAGTATTTGGAAGGGCATATTATGTGCCTCAGTAAAAGCTCTCATGCCTGCAGAGCTGGAGGCTGACAGTTCACTAGCTAGTTATATAAAGAAACTGTTTATAAATAAATCTGTTTTGCAGTTTAACTCTTTTTCAGACAAAAGAACTTTCAGCTGAATAAAAACTTTGTGACTGATACACAAGGGCAAAATGGCCAAGAGTAAAGAAAACAAAAAAGCAGAGCAACCCAAGAACTATTGCATAATTATTTTATTAACTATAAGTGTGACAATTTTTCTCTTATTGTGGTTTTTCCCTGCACTCAACCACACAAGTGAAAGTGAGAAGACGTGATGAACTGTTTATAGACTGGCATCCAAACTTTAACACGTACCTGGCCATGAAGCAAGTGTATACAGAAACTATGCACATTTCAAATTGCTGAGTTTGTACAGCTATACCAACAACATATAATAGACTTTAACGTCCTCTGTCCCTCTGGGGATAAAATGAGACTTTGGAAAGTTTTTATACAGAAACTGTGAGATCACAGGACAAAGTTGCTTTATTTTTACCTGTCACACAAAAAGGAGTTGTATGTTTCTACAAAGTAATACCCTCCAGGTGGGCTGGAGTAATGGTAATATAACAATGTCTTATAAATGTTACATTAAAGTCAAAAGTGGGGTACTGTTTGTAATACTAACCATGATTCATATCTGAGTTCAATGAAAACTACATTAAATGCAGTATGTGACAATCCAGTCTTAACTAAGCAATTGTCTATTAAGAATAGAAAAATGTTTCATGCAGGGATAACACGTATCAGTACCAAAGTAATGATTTTATTTGTGAAAAAAAGGCATATAAATGGTTACCTGAGAATTGGTCCGGCAGTTGTTTTTTGGGTTATCTGGTTTCAGCAATAAGACATACTGCAGAATTACCTTTGGGTAAAATATGAAACGTAAGGAAAACAGCTCGAGAATCTGAAGGTCCAGTGAAAAAAAAACCTGTGAATCCAGTTGGTAAAATCGAAGCTGGTTGAAAAGGCCATAATTCAGTGAAAGACAAAAGTAAATTGACTCATATGAACTTGGGCAACAGTGTTATATCCAGGGCAGGAATACCACCAGCCTATGGAGCAGTCAAATCGATCTGGGAGCTGAGGAAGCTGTCAAAAGTCATGAGCAATGCAACTTTTTCCACCCTAGAATTGGTGACTAATGAACTGAATGCAATAAAACTGTTGTGCTACAAAATCGAATGGCTCTTTACTTCACCCTAGCGGCAAGAGGTGGTACACGAAGAAGAATGCTGACATTCCAGACAACCAACATGAAATCAATGACCACCTAGAGGTAATTCAGCAAGTATCAGCAATGACTGAACCAGGCCCAAACCCACTGACGGACTTTTTCCAGAATCTGTTTGGGGGGGGTGGGGTTCCATCCTATTAAACATTTAATTGCTATTTGTGTGGGTATACTCCTAATAGGAACATGTGTTTACTGTGAAATTCCCTGCATGAAAAATTAATCAAAAATTTGTTGATATATCTGCTACTGAAACTTTTTACCAAAGTGTTGAAATTAAAAGATTAATTTCAAATGATGCTTTTTCTGAAATATAAAACCAATGACTAACTTAGCTGAAAGTCCTTGAAAAGGGAAAAGCTAAGGAATGAAATAATACTGTTTATGTTTCAAATAGAATGAAATGCATTAACAGGAGGGAGAATGTTAGAAAAATCTATATTTACATACATGCTGCCTAGAAAATATATTTACATATATGCTGCTTAGGAAAAATATATATTTACAATGTATGCTGCTTAGGAAAATGTGCATTTAAACATTCAGACATATATAAGTTGTATGGTCAAATATATAAAGAAATGTGTGCTTTAGACAGGAATAAATGTGCTCAAATCTATATAGTATGAAATGTAATGCATTTAATTCTGTTTTACTAGAATAATAGTAGAAATAAACTGCCATATTATTGGTTGAAGCATAAGCTGCAGTGTAATCAGAAATTTGGCCTTGGCAGCGTCCAAGCGCAGCCTGGCTCATGTCTTTCAAGTAAAGATTATTTTGCAAAGTTAGAAAATAATAAATCTGTCTGCATGTGTATCTTTTCCTGCTTCCACCAGAAGAATAGCCTTGTGCGCACTATCAGAGATAGTGTCCAGCTGGCAAGCAAGGAACAAAGAAAAGCATTTTAAGAAGAACTGCACCCATTGTATTCGAACTAATCTAAGAGCCTTGAATTGGCTACATCCTCAGAAGGACATTGTGACTGACCAGGTGCTTGCAAGGCTGTAACATTCTCATGGGAAAAAGATTTTTTGAAAAACACCATCTCAGCACTTTTTCATAAGTTACTATGATGTAAAGACCCTGTCACTGACCACGTCAGTGAGGTGGGCAAAAACTGATAGTGAAGTGTATAAAATATGAAGTCTACCATCAATAAATTAGTCAAAATTCTATACAAGTTTGTGTATGGTTTTTTGCCTCCTAATGTACATTAGAGTATAAGATACTTGAGTTCTCCTGCATTATTGTTTGTTATTGATTGACATTGTTTTTGAATACTAAATGATTTTTACAGTCTGACTCTAACAAATTTATTTAACAACAGAACTTCCCTATTCAATTACAAATAAAATATATACATACAAATATAGTATAAAATATATATATATATATATATATATATATATATATATATATATATATATATATATATATATATAAACTTACTAAAGCTAAATAAGACTAAAGACTATGCATAAATCAGGAAAGAGAAGCTTGATAATGCTTTAGCTCAACATATTCATGATTTGGATAATAGATACAGTTTTAATTTTTTTTGGTTTAGAGAGAATATCTGACAATGTACGTGGTGGTGATTTAAAGAATATAACTGAGGTTAGAGAATTACACTGGATTCTGTATCCTAATGCATATAAACCGTCAGGTATTAATGCAAAAATCTGTTTAAAACCAGTCCTTAAGGCACGGTCACTCCCACATTGACACGTGGGTTGTAGTTATATTATGCATCATGTGACCTCGATTTGCTATTTAAGTTTGCAAGAATTGAGTTTTACCAGGTCTGATGAAATGGATGGTTGCTTATTCTATGAAAGTGCTTACCTAATTTTATTGGTTTTGTTATTAAAACATTTCTAAATTTATATTTTTTGGTATTCATTTATTAAGTGAATTAAGAGAATTTAGTATCCTTTACAGACATAGTAGCTGGTTCCATTTTTATTTTTTAATATCTTTAAAACTCACTTGATCACAGGGAAAACATGCAGACTCTGCACAGTAGATGATCCCACTGGGAATCAAGCCAGAGACCTTTGTGCTGTGAGGTGACAATGCTAACTGCTGCACCACTGTTACAACATTATGAGGGGCAAACTTTGTAATATAGATAGATAGATAGATAGATAGATAGATAGATAGATAGATAGATAGATAGATATAGATAATCGGAGAGGCAGATATTATACAGAGTTTTTGACGTAAACTGGATATGCATTTCTCATGTTAATTGAGTCCAGTATAGTACTGAAATAACTAAAGTATTTAGAATTAAAGTCACTGTCTCAAACCAGCCTAAAAAGAAAGCATAGAAACTGGGAGTAGTTTCTAAATTGTCATACAGTTAAAAAATCAGGTATGTTACGCAATATGCATACAAATCAATTAAGATGAAAGTGAAACTGAGGCAAAATATGGAATACCAATTAATACATAAGATGGATTGCCAATGAATACTAAATGTGCTACAGAACAGATTCAGCTGCCCAAGTTTCAAGTAATGACAGCATATGTCAGGTCTGGCGAGAATAAAGTTTCATCGACTCTGTAGTAGTGGATGATCACAGCAGACAGAACAAATGTCTGCATCCCCTTCTTGTTCTTAGATCTCAGTCATAATCATTCCGTGGTTTACATGTCACATTTAAAGGTCATTAATACATACCTCTCCAAATTCCTGCTTTTCACACTGGGCATCATTGCACCTAACATATGGTAAAGCAAGTGAAATATTCTTTTAGTCTTTTTTTTCTATGTCTTTATTTCCTAGAGAGCAGTAATATGCACAACAGTATGAGCCTAATAACAGTAGCATTTATGTGGCAATTTATACTCGCAGACAATTGACAGGCAGACAGCACTGAACATGTGTTTAACATATTGTCTCACATCTGGCAAAATGAGTAATTACTCTATAGTTGTCCAGATGTTCTTACTCTGCTTCATGGTACAGTTAACAAGCTTCATATGATACTTAAAAAAACAATGTATCTGAAAACCAGTACTCCCAATATGTACAGGACAAGGAGTTGATTTTTACAGAAATTGATCCAGAAGTCCAGGGTTACAAAAAGAGCTTGAACACAGCAAATGGATATTTGATTTTTCAGGTATTTCACTCATATGTTTGTTATCACTACCTAATAGTCTGTGTAATGTGTCACAGTGTCTTACAGCAGAGAAGTCTGTAGCTGGCATTTATGGACCCATTAGCCAAGGCATGAAAAATGGAACCTTAAATCTTTACCAGAAATAATTTGTTTCACACTGCAGTCATGAAATGGTTGGAAATGTAATTTGCCTAATCCTTTTTGAACTGTGTTAATGAATAATGCTGCTCATTTTAATTAAGAGATGGGTAACATTCTGAGGGCCACATCAGTGGATTCACTCACCATACAGCCCAAGATTAGTCATGGGAGATTTCAATTACCCCTCCATTGACTGAGTAACATACACAAGCTCAAGCCTACTCGTCCAGAGATTCCTGGACTTTGTCAGTGCAAATGCTCTTGCATCTCCACAAGAGGCTCTAATGTCCTTGACATAGTACTCACCAACATGAGTGGTCACTCCACTGCCCCCTGTGTGATGCCCTCTCTGGTAAGGTTGGACCATAAATCAGTCTCATTTGATGTAACTATTGGACCCCCCCCCTTAGGAGCAAAAAAAAAACCTAAGAAACTTTTCAAGATCACAGAACAGCCTACTAAGTGATGGCATTTAAAGTGTTATACCCCCTGCTATCAAAGGTAGCAATGACTCCTATGCAGAGATGAACACAAATGCCCTGTATAATCATTTTAGCAACTGTATCGACTCATCTGTATCTTTTTTAAACACCTTTATTAAATTATCACTTGTGAGAAAGGGAAATTTACATTTATATAAAACTAATCAAACTGTATTAACAAGTGTATGTTTACAAACATTATACTGTATTAACAAGTGTATGTTTACAAACATTATACTTCACATATATTGCTATAGATCATATAACCTAAACAACATTACATAAATTATTCAGTTCCTGTCCTTTTTTTAAAAACAAGAAGCATCTTTATTAAGCCATCACTTGCGACATAGGCAAGCATGCATTTATAAAGATGAAAACAAACCACATCGACACAATCCTAGTTGCAAGCATTTTACATCACAAACCATACTGACACACTGCCAGCTGCAAACATTATACATCACTTAAAATCTACCTAATCATTTTCAGCCATACATTACATAACTTATTTAAGTCATGCCTTCTTTTAAACCTCATTCCTCCCCTGTATGTATTGTTCCCACAATTCCCATTTTCCTTATGTAGTTCGCTCCTACCCTTTTCTAAAGATCTCAGTTCTAGTTGTTTTATCTCTGTTACTATATTCACTACTTCTAGTGTAGTTGGTTTAGATTTTGATTTTCTAATAATTGCATTTTTAGCAGCCACTATAATTAAACACAGCAAGTCCTTACCATGCCTAGGCAATTCTGATTCTGTATCATAGTTCATAATATCACCAATCTCCTCACACTCACTCAATCACCTCACACCAATCTGCCCACCCAGTATTTATGACAATGCGACCCGCAGGGAATCCCTAAGGTCTACCAACTCACCACAGTCCCAGAAAATATGTTCCCAGTTACTTCTTTCTTCCTTGTCACACCTCCATCTACCTGAGGAAAAATTGTCTGGAGTCTACTTGGGGAATAAAAATATGTGTAAACATTTCCAAGAAAAATCCTAAATCTTCCAGATTTTGTTGCATATTTGAGAGACATATGTATATCCTCCCACTGTTTCCTTGTGAATTGCTTATCCATTCTCTCTTCCTAATCCTTTCTAGCCTGCTCTGATTGATTCTTATACTTATCATGAAATATTTGATATGATCTACTAATTATTCCTTTTTTAATGGCAGTTTTTGTAATAGATTCTACTAAAAACTCCACCAGTGCTGGTCTTTCATTTCGGATCACCCTATTTCTTTCTCTTTACCTATACTCTGATAACAATCATTGATAGGGAACGCAATCTCTAACCTCCAGTCCAAATAAATTTGTGGCATCTTTCCATTGTATCATCTTTTTCTCTCTGGTTATTTGCTTCCAATACCTTGGTTCCTTTGCCAGTTTTTTTCAAACAATTCTGGACCCCTCTTGCCTATTGTTTGTATCCCTAATTGCAGTCATTCCTATTGGCAGAATCTCCTTTCTCCATTCCCATATTGGCTTAGTTCTTAGGATACTTTCTGCTACTTTATAGATATAATAATCTGTATGATTATTGTTATTCCCCTTAAAGGCCTGCATCGAAAATCCCTGTCTCTCCTTGTTTCGTGTGCTTCCCCCCTATTTTACTCAGCTTTATCTGACCAAATTAAAATGAGGCCCTCTTGAAAAAACAAGCCATCTTTGTGGACATCTAGTATAACAGATTGTATATCAAAAGGATAAAAGTGATGTCCAAGAACATGAGGAAACTGTTTTGGCAAAATAAGAATTCCCTCTAGACTGAACCAGCAAATCAGAAATATTGTAAAGTCCTCTAAAGCTAATTGTGGAGCTAAAACAGCATCCTTAGGCAAAGACAATCATAAGGCATTCTTTAGCTATATCCAAAATCTAAAAAGGAGTGCTCAGCTATGTAGTAGTTGGTACCACTCACACTATACCTGAGAAAATTCCCAACCTGCTAGCTGACAGAGTTGCTGTAAACTTCAACCCCCCCCATCCCCACCAACCATACCTCATAGCATACCTGACACCAGTTCTCTGACTAGTATTTCTAGAGATCATATATGTGCTCTTCTAGGCCAAACACATGGCCTCAGTGGGACCAGATAACATCTCAGGTTGCTTAATAAGCAATCTAAAATAGGACCTAGCTGATCCACTTGCCATTCTCTTTAACCATACCTGAGAACTGGCTTTGTACCAGCACAATGGAGAACAGCAACAAGTAATCCCATTGCATAAAGATGGCCCATCCACTGACCTTGGGAACTATAGACCCATAAGTCTAACTAGCCTCATCTGCAAGGCCATGGAAAGGATCATCATGGACGTCATCAACAAGGACTTAGGTGGCCTTCAAACTCAAGACCCAACCCAGTTTAACTTCATTAAGGGTAGATCATGATTATTGAACCTGGTAGACATATTTGAGAAAGTCAACAAAGCCCTGGATGAAAGTAAGACAGTGCATACAACCTATCTGGACCTAGCCAAAGCCTTTGACACAATCACCCACTCAGGTATCATTGAAAAATTCTTCCAGCTAGGTGTTAACCTTTACATCATTAGATGGATAGCCAATTGGCTCAACAACAAAATGCATACTGTCAAAGTTGGTGACTCCACCTCAACCAGTAGACCCGTCACCAGTGGTGTACTGCAAGGATCTGTATCGGGCCCTTTACTATTTGGAAACTATTTCTCAGGAGTCCAGGCTAAAGTAAATAGCCTTTGGCTTACTAAGCTCAGTGATGATTGTAAACTAGGTGCAATCATTGAGTCCCCCAATGATGTTAACATATTACAAGAGCAGCTAACCCAAACAAATGACTGGTGCTAAAGTCAGGGTCTAAAACTAAATGCAAAAAAGTGCACTATTATCTCATTTGGCAAAATGGAATTCCCCACTAATTATAATATTGATAGCACCCTTCTAAATTCAAACCCAGTGGTGCGAGATCTGGGAACACAGGTCGACAACAATCTAAACTTTGACCACCAGGTTTCCACAGTGGTAAAGAAAGCCTTCTACATTGTGCATATCATAAGTAAAGGAATTGCATCCAGGTCTAAGGATGTTTTAATTCCACTTTACCTGACCCTAATCAGACCATTAATAGAGTACAATGCCTTCTTCTGCATTTATCTCACCAAACACCTGCAGCAACTGGAGAGATCAAGAGGTTTCTCACTAAGAAGATACAGGGGCTCCAAATCATGACCTACATGGATAGACTGAGAGCCCTATAACTGTATTCTGTATCATGTAGGCTACTGAGAGGAGACTTGTGCCTGGCCTACAGGGCAGTCTCTGACCCTGACCTTATGGAAATGCTGAACATCTGCAAATCAAATGGTAGCAGTCACTTGCTCTAGGGATCTCAACCTTGCTGGTGACATTAACAGAACATGCTGGAGAGAGAGCCATGGCTCTCAGAGATTGCCACTGCTCTGGAATAAACTTTCAGTTCTTGTGAAGCAGAGATCCTCAATGAGCCTATTAAAACACAACCTGGACAAGTGGATGAAAGAATATAAATTCACCCTGGGGGAGTGGCGGACAGGGGTAGTCAGTGCTGATTTGCAAATTACATCCATCTAAATAAAGACAAATGGGGCAGCTCAGGATTAACATGGCTAGGCTTATAAAGGCTTTAGGGATGTTAGCCTAATAACCTCCTGTGAACCTATGAGCCCATCTGTTATACAATTACTGCTTTGATCATGGAAACTGTCTCAGAGACTGCCAAAAAGAAGTGAAGTTGACCTTTGCTGAAATTAAATGTAATGCACATATGTTACCAATCAAACAATTTAAGATCTTATTTAACCTGCAAATTCTTAAGGTAAGTAGTCTCATTCAAGTCTGGCAGGGATGTGACATTTCACTTGATTTGCCAGAGCTGCTCAGATGGTGACCAGTGATGATGAATTTGTATTGGAATGCAATAACCTGAGGAACATGTTTAGGGTAAGATGTTATCCAGAATAATTAATCAACGGATTGATCAGAGAAGTTCAGGACAAGAGGGCTGGTGGTTTTTACAAACCAATTTTGAGTAATAAGGGTACGATAGGAGATGACAATGTGGGTGACATGAGTATGGTATCAAGGAAGAGAGAATACAATACTACAGCCTTCATTGCTAGATATAGTGTTATTGCTCCAGCTTTATACTCCCTTATTAACATAAATTGGTCATTAATTATGAATCACACTATTTTCAGCATTTATATCATGTTATCGAAAGATGAGAATAGCGAACGCTATTTCTTCGGCCCCAAAACATCTAAACATGAAAATATGAAACATTCAGAACAGCAATTTTTTTCCCATGGAATAAAATTTGCTACTCCGAAACACATACACACAACACAAGCATGTCAAACAGACAGCAACCACACACATACACTTAAATTCCTACATCTAATGCTACACTAAACCAAACATGCACTACTATCTACCCACTTACCTTAACCCAAACCCTAACCCTAAGGTCCATCACTATCGCACACTCACCTAACCAGTGCCCTAACCCTAACTCACTTAACCTGCCCCTAACCCTAACGTTCAAACAATCACATACTTACCTGAACCCAACCCGTAACTTTCCACCACAGCACTAAGAATAGCGATGCCACAGAAACGGCCAACCAAATTCTTTCTCAAGGAAAGAATTCGCTGTTCTGCAGCTTCGCTATTCTTAGCGTTCACTGAATAGTGTTCGATATCAGAACATTTGAAGTTTTAATACTTCGATGTCCTGATATAGACCCTGTTCTCATTCATAAATTCTGTGAAGCACCAAGAATAGAGTCCCAATGAGGGCAAAACCTGAAAAACATATTACAATACAAGGCAAAAGGTGTAAGTACATGAACAGGTATGGGTAAATGTAATATCTGTAACTTTTGCAAACACATGCAGGTTGGCCAATGCTTCACGTTGAGGGAACAGAAATATGTGATGAAATATAAGTTCAACTGTTAGAGTAGAGTGGTAGTGTACATGTCTCAGTGCCAACACTGTCCGTCTTTCTATATGGAAAAACGGACCGCAGGTTAAGGGAAAGAGTATATGAGCATTTATATTACATTTCCAAAATGAAAAAAGAAGGTGCCCTAGCTAAACATGTTGAAGCATTCCCAGATCATACTTTTAAATTTAGAGCTATTGACTGTGTGAATTTAAATGGAAGAGGTGGTCCCGATTCATTAATCTTGGAGAAACTTGAATTGAGATGGCAGCTTCGTACAGATGCCTGCCATTTTCCAGGACTGAATGAAGTGTATTTTATCCTGTGTATTCTTAAATTGAAAAACGTAGAGAGGTAGGCTCATGAAAGGTGGAAGTGTGTTCATACCCTCTGGTTATAAGGTTCTTTTATGCAGATAGAATGGGTCAGGATAAATTATCTTAATATTTTAATATTCTAATTTTTATTAGAATGAAGTCATTAAAAATAAAAATATATATGGAATAAGTAAGAATGTTGATTATGAATTTTAAGCTAAATATTTTAGTAAGTGTATATTTAAGGTATTATTCGTAAATTATTGAAATAAATGTCACAGTTAACATTATGTGGATGTCATAGGGAAGGGTGTTTTTAAATGGAGGTGTGTGTTAAGTGTCACATGATTGATTACTTTTTTATTTAAACTTTGCATTTGTACATGTCTGTTATCTGAAGAAGTCTCCCTATAAGGAGAGATGAAAAGCGCTTAATAAAACGGACCTTTTATATTTTATTTGTGGGCAAACCTCCCAACCATACCGAATTACTCGGTATTTACCACGATTTCATTCGCGCACCCCCCTTCAATTCATTTTTTTGCTTTATTTTTTTTTTTTTAAATCGCTCGCGTGGGGCTGGCGTCATCACACGGCGCGATGGCGTCAGTGCTACCAGCCAGTCGGAATTGAGCTCAAGAGCTCGGCAGCAGCAAGCAACTGGGCAACCCTAATGGATTATGGCAGTAATGTTTGTTTTATTTTTTGGAACCAGGAATACAGGCAGCAACTACTATCAGTTCGGGTCGGTTTGGTTTTATATTTCAAGCGGTAAACAGGGGATAAAGCACCGGTTAATTAGGTAAGAAACTTGACATAATAATGTTCCTACTATTATGAGGACATTGGAGGTTTAAGACTACATTTAAAAAGCTTCTCTCTTAGATTTTAGGCTTGCAGTGGATGCTATTTATCACAGTTGCAAACAAAAATTTTCCTGTTTAATAATTCTTAAGACTCATTATGCTTACTACATTTCCTAATTAAGTTTTATATAGATCGTCAGTGTTTCCCTTACAGAAGCTTGTTTGGGGGGTGTACACACACATTTTTTTGTACAACATACTGTTGCTAAAAGCTTGTTTAGGATAAGATAGCACTATTATTGCATTTTGATTAGTTTCTTTTTATCCCACATATTTTGAACATAATTCTGACATATAATTCAGGAAAAGATACAACATTGACTCCCAGCTTCAATGTGATTGTATTAAGGTATAATTCAGACTATTATGATGTAAACATAAAATACATTTTAAGAATACAGATATAGTCTATACAGATAGACAGAAAGATAAAACATATATATAATATACACACACATATATGTGTATGTATGTGTGTGTTTCTGTATCAGATAATCAAACTCACTAGTGTTTGAATACAGTATGTTTATAAATACATACATATGTGTGTGTGTGTGTGTGTGTGTGTGTGTGTGTGTGTGTGTATATATGTCATTATTGGTTGTTTCATTGCCTACTGGAAAAATGTTCAAAACAATAAAAAAAAAATGCTCTGTCTAAAAATTGTGCTGTATGAAACCGTGTATGTTTCTTGTTTGGTAATCTTTATCCACCACTGGTCAGATGCATTTTCTTTGAATGTGGTGTGGGTTTCAGTGCTGTTTCAATGAATGTGAGTTTCAAGGGCAGAAAAGTTTTAATGCTAAGTCTATTTTCTTTGTGAGACACTATTGCTTTGTTTAGCAGATATCTGTTATAATCTGTAAAGGCTGTTGGCCCCAAGGCTAGAGAAGTTGGACTGTTTATTAAATTTTAGAAAGTTCAAGATATCTGTTAGTGTTTGTGCATTGTGCTATAAAATGTAAACATAAAGTCCAAATCATTGTAAGTAAAGCAGTATGCATATGCACACATTATTAGTTATGGTAAATGGGACAAAATAGCAGGTATTGGGACACTGGAATGGTTGCAGGGGATTCTGGGTGTCACATTTTCATTGTTCATTCTTCAGTTTGCATTTGAAAGTTGGCATCCCAAAATTTGGAGTGGGTGGGGGTTATTATTATTATAATGCAAATGCAAATTTTATCAGCTGCACAGATTTGTACCTTTTTTTCATGGGCCTTGTCCAGATTTTTGATGTTTCTAGGTTGAGAGGTATGTTTGTGGGTAACCAGTGGAGTGATTTCCTAGCTTTTTTATCCAGATAGATAAATAGATAGATAGATAGATAGATAGATAGATAGATAGATAGATAGATCAAGTGATCAACACAGAGAACTTTGTTACTGTTTTCTGCAATCCAGTAAATACTGCATAATTGTTTTAACAGCATTTACATACTAGATAATCCTACAATAGCTTCCTTATTGTTTTTTTTTTTTTTTGTATTCCTTTATAAAAGGAACCACGTGTAATACAGACAACTGTTTATACTTTATCACAATTATAAAAGCTACCATTATGGCTGAAGCTACTGTCTAATCACACTCAGCAAAATACTTTTATCAATACTAATGCATCTACATACTTTGAAGAACTAACCCATAGACATATGTCCCATCTATCTTTATATTATTTATTTTATTAGCATACTTGGTTGCTTATCAACTTTTTACACAAAACAGGCTATCACCTACACTCTGGCTAAGTCAGGATTACCCCAGATGATTCTCCAATTCTTATTAACCACTTGCTTTACTCAGCAGGCATCCAAACTATACTATATGTGGCAAGTTAAACAATAATATCCCTTCTTTTCTGTATCAAATTACAGTATTCATAAGCTGGATATTTTGACATTTTTTGACTTGCATGTTTTGAACATGTAATAAGTTGGTTATGATCAGAGACCCAGTTATAATCCTTTGTATGATGTACTGATGCTCTGTTATGGTTTGGGTTGCATATTTTTTCCATTGAAAGACACGGTATGATTCCCTATTGCAAGTGCAAGACCTAAAATTGCAGTCTCAAAAATACAAGCAATAAACTAAGATTCTAGGAAAATGACACTGAATTTAAAGCACAAGTGCACCATTAAAATGTTTTTGCCAGGGTTCTTCTCTCCCTGCATCGTAAAAAATGATAAGTCTATCCCCATACCCCAGATCACTATGCCCTACAGCAGGGGAAATACTTTGCGATCCAGCAACAACAGACTTGGTAGATACCACACTTACTTGTGTTTACTTATATTTTTTACATATTCTGTGAATTGCAGATACATTCTCAGAGTATCTGTATCAGAATATTTATATCCATTACCACAAAGCACACTTGTTCTCACGATTGGAGAATGTATCCCGACTTTAGTTCATGCTGCTGTCCTAGT
This sequence comes from Protopterus annectens, assembly GCF_019279795.1. NCBI lineage: Eukaryota > Metazoa > Chordata > Ceratodontiformes > Protopteridae > Protopterus > Protopterus annectens. The sequence goes on from NC_056741.1 coordinate 1,079,372,853, forward strand.
CACCCCTCTGCTTAGTGGTTTGGGGGCAGATTAAGCAGTGATACCCTTTTACTGAACGGGCCTGATTTGCAAGTACACTTGTTTTCCTATCCAGATGAGTAACTTGTTTGACAAGTAACTTTAGCAGAAATGAAATCCATATATACAGAGGTTCTGAGAATCATACAGAGGTCACAGGATGCACATAATTTAGAGTTTATCACATTGATTATGAATCTCTTCTACCAGATCTAAGAATGTGATGAGGCTAAAGGTTATGTGCTGTAAGTAAATTAAAAAAAAAAACTTTCTCATCTGTCAGTCAATATGTTATAGCCCTAATAAATGTTTCTGTCTTCATTAAATAATTTGAGTGTCCCACAATATTGTTTGCTCAGATATATTGCATTCAAAATACATGCAAAATGCATTTAGAAATGCTTGACATCAAAATATGTAGTTTAGATTAATATGTGCGTTTCATGAAGACATACTAATTCAGTGTACTAAAAACAATGGTAAATCTGCTTGAGGACAATTTTCTGTATCCTGTACATTCTCTAATACCTTTTTGTTTACAAATCTATAAGAAACAACAGGGTCTTTTGATGTAACCATACATTCTTTCTATTAATATAGTAATAGCCTAGCACTTGGCAGAAAATGTGTTTTTTGACAAAGATCAAAACATACAGGGAGAGAAATAAGTTAATCCTTGTGGTGTTGCTTTTCTTTGCTAGAGGTCAGAAGTGATAGATTTCGTAATGCTATGTGACTGAGCATGTGCATTTAACTTCATATTCCCACAGGCTGAGTCTGTCTATGTAGTTATGGAACAGCACATTTGATTCTTGGTTTGTAAATCACTTTTGCCAGCATTCTTCAATCTGTTTTTCCCTCCTGCTTTTTTATTTCTCTTACTCAATATAAATGCATTTTTTATCATGGTTTATTTGTTTAGTAATAAGAACTATTAAAGGAGTACTCGGCTACATTGATATTACTATCATCTAAAATGTCACACAGAACACAAGGCTGCTGATTAGCTATTGAATTAATTATTCTATCAGGAAAACAGATTTCCAGAAGAAAGAATTAAAATATGAAGGCTGTAGTTTAGATTTACTATATTAAGTATTAAGTTGTACTCAGACATATATAAATGATACAAGGTGCGTTTATGACACATATCACAGTTTATGATGTGTGGACAATACCCATATTTTTCCAGGAAGACTGGTACTGGCTGCAGTCAATGTGAGTCTGATTTGTAAAGAACTGTGTCAGTCTGTGCAAACCTATGAAACTGTGATAGTGATGGCACAAAAACATGCAATCAATAAAAGAAAGTTGCAAGCATTTGTATAGATTTACACAATATTATAAAACTGTGATAGCAATGGCACAAAAATCTTGCAATCAATAACAACCATAAGTAAATAAAAAATATCTGAGAAAGATGACGAGATAGATAAGTCATTTCATCTTTTTCTGTCTTTTCCTGTTAGGTGTCACCACAGCAGAACAATTAGCAGTGGAATATTTTTTACAGTGTCAAGTTGGCAGCCTGGCACCCAGCCTTCCACAGAAGGCACACGCACACTTAAACCTAGGGCCAGTACAGAGCATCCAATCTACCCGCAGCATGTCTTTGGGAGGAAACTGTAGAGTGTCCAATCTACCTGAAGCATGTCTTTGGAAGGAAACTGGAGGACCCAGAGGAAACTCACATGACTGCAAGGAGGACATACAGACTCCACACACAAGGCACCCCAGCCAAGAACTGAACCAGAGAACCTCTTACTGTGAGGTGGCAATGCTAACCATTGCACTATCACAGCCACCTACAAAGGCCATTTCATAATGAACCCAAAATACTGAGCTACCAAAGCTTTATGTGTATTCCAGATATAGAGTCCTAATTTGGCATTATAAAATATATTAATGATGATATACCAAAAGATAGATGTAAAATACCAAAGATGCTGCTGTGTTAGCTGCTACCATAAAAAGAGAGAAACCCTATAAGAGATTTATATCAATTTGAAGCTAAAGCAACCTAAGGAAAAAGTGCTGCCAAAGAATGTTCTGGATGCCAGTTAAAGTATACATGTTTTAACCTAAAACTGGCATCAGATCAAGTTTTCTTAGTGGAAAATGGGAGAGAGAGAGAGAGATTTTTAAAACTGTTAACTTAGTGAATGGTTTATAACAGAGGGGATAAAGACAGTGCATCATATGAAGGGGTAAATCAAGCCTGAAAACAGAAATGCACCTTCAAAAGTATGTACATCATGTGAAGGGGTAAATCAAACCTGCAAATAGGTAATTACCTCCAAAATAGTTACAACTGAGAGGTCTAGTTTGTGGAAAGTTGAATCTAACTTTTGAGTCAAGGAGAAGGTTGCTGCTGTCCATTTGGAAGGAGCTAGCTTACATAGGCTTTGTTATTATGTACTTTATGTGTAGATGTCTGTAGAGTTTAAATATTTGTTTAACAGACTTGAAAGTACGTTTGGAAATTTCTCCTTATTGCTAGTTTCTATACTGTAATCAATGCACTTGCTTTAAGGAATGTTTAAGGATTGAATAAAGTGCCGAACCCAAGAAGCTGTTTTTGTCTCCAGTTTGTGTCCTGAAAACTTTAGACAGGCAGGTCTTACATGGAGTGAAAAGAAATGTGTGATTTTGTTTTCCTATTTGTATGCTGAAAAGCAACAATCATTTGAGTTTCTTCTGTTTGTTGGGTTGAAATGAAATAGCTTGAATTTTCTTGTCTGTTACGTAAAGTACCCTGAGTTTCTGCTTAAAATACTGAAATGCCAACATTAGACATTTTTCCCGCCTGAAAAGAAAGTGCTGTTTTCTGAATTTAAGTACAATGTTTTCTACACTGTTTAAATTGCACAGACTTTTGCCTTGCCTGAACTGCCTGCATTATAGAAAATGAGAGGTTATTATCAGCAATATTATCACATATAATGGAAATGTTGGGAGTATATAGAAGATTATCCCTAGCCCAATGAGCTGTAAACAGGTGTTACTGAAGTTAGTCTTTGAGCCAATGAACAGGAAAATAAACTGAATAAGCAACACAGAAAGGGCTGGAGAGGGCCTGTTTCAGAGCATTGCTTCAGTTTAACAGCCCATGCAATAAGGTATGCGACAACATGGCTGTTTAAAAATAATGTGGATGAGCAAGAAACAGCCATTTAGAACCTGAAAGAGGAAATCTGAACTCTGGCTAACAGCAATTGACACATCTAGAATATATTCCTACCTGGAATACATGTGAGTAGAACTACTTAATGGCTGTCATGTATGACATACACAGTAGTGAGATGGACTCTTTCTGTCCCTCAGACCCATTGTAATGTTTTTTAAAGAGATTGTTAATATTGTTTTGCTGGAGTAGGCTGTGCCACATTTTAGCTGCATTACTGTTGCTCTTTAAGAAGTTGCTTACTGTATTATTGGTATTTCTTTCTTAATTTCAATCACTTTAATGCTGTCTAAGATTTGTGTATTGAATGGTATTATATAATAGTCTAGCATAATGTACTGTTCAAATTATACCACTGAAATGTTTGTGAAACTTCTCCTATGTTTCAGTGGCAAATTTAGCCAGTGTATTTGTTCCATAAGATTAGTTCTCATCATAAGAAGACTTATGAGGTGGGTTTCTTGATTTTTTAAGCTGCATCATGTAGTCTGTACCTCTTGATGTGGTATTGTCATAGGCCTAATCTCATAACACCTGTGAAATAACTATATTACATTTCCTGACTTGTTGTACAGAGGTGGCCTTTACTATGCATTGTGACCAGCCATATCAGTTAGAATGATTAATGAGGCAATTATTACATTAAGCTTTACAAGGAGCACATCCATACCTCCCTTGTAAACCACTGCAATATTCATTGTCTAGTGTCTCACTTCCCACAAATTCATAATGTTAAAACAGGTACTTATTACCTGGGGATAATTCTACTTCAGCTTAATTATTGCTAAAGGTTATAGCCAAGAGAAAACTACACTCACCTGCCATTACATAGAGATAATGCTCAATAGCCAAGGTCCACTTCTAATTTTATATACTTGCACCACTCGGCCTTACTTTACTTATAGTGAATGAATTTTATTCAGGCCCTACGTTACACATCTGTCCTTCATATAGTAGCATTTGCACTACTCTAAATTGCTGTAATATGATATATGTTCAAATATCTGCCAGAGTGATTTATTACTATTTTGCTCGCTGTCATAACCCCAGCATGGAGAAAGTGCATGAAATATAGCTGCCTTTCCATCCCATAATAGTGCTCACAAATAAATAACAGTAATTTACAAAGTGTCAGAGAGGCGATCCTGAAGATCTAGGACCACAAATACTCTGACTTATATTATACAATATAGGTTCATAGGTTTGTACTAGGCTAACTGCCCTCATGGGCCATTTTAAGCCTAGTCAGTTACCCCATGTGAGAATCAAACCCTGCACCTTGTGTCTGCAAGGTGAATGCTTTAACCATTATGCCAACCTTCCACCCCCCCCTTGTAGGCTGAAGCTGCTATTAACAATTTTATGAACGACTAGGAGCTCATTTATGTTAACACGGGAGGGCTTATTTTCATTTTCTTATTTAGCAAATGCCTGTATAGCAAAATCTGACCAAACTCCTTTTACAGATTTGTGAAATGCACAACTAACAGATAACTGATTTTCCTGAAGTGCATTGCCAGTTTTCCACAAGTGTTTTGTGGCACAAAGGGTTTCAAAGATTGATGATGATTTGAATCATGATGTTTAGTTTCATGAATCACAACATTACATGGCAGTTCTAGTTAGAAAAGGGATAACACACTTTATAAAACCTACATACCAGGACTTTTAATGGACCACTGGCATGCTGCCTGTGGACTTTTAGAAATTTCTGCATTTTTGTTTTGAATTTGTAGCACAAAACCAACAACATGATGTACACTATCTGGACACTAATATCCTCGAGGAAGGGCTAATACAAACAAATAACTGGTCCTATACATGTGGTTTAAAACTCAATGCCAAGAAATGCATAGCATTACCCTTTGGCACATCTACTACCCTCATCAATAACACACCCCTAAGAGTAGACCCAGTAGTCAGGGATTTGGGGACATTTGTAGACTGTAAACTGGCTTTTAATCAACATGTCTTTAAGGTAGTAAGGAAACCATTCTATGTTGCTCAAATTATAAGCAAGAGTATGACATCTAGGTTGAAGGAAGTCATTGTTCCACTGTACACAGCCCTGAACAGGCCAAGTATATCTCTGACTAAGCACATGCAACCACTGGAACTTCAATTGAGGTTCCTCACAAAAATAAATCAGAGCATTAATGACATGTCCAATGTGGATCGCTGCAAAGCCTTAACCCTGTACTCCATCTGTGACAGACTGTTGTGGGGTGATCTATGTCGAGCATACCAGGATTCCACTCTGATGGACCTCTTGTACATCCACAAAACAAATAACATCAGAACTACTCAATCTAGGGACTTAAACCTTGCTTGTGACTTAAATATGATATGTTGAAGGGACATATATGTATTTCAGAGAATATCCCTTCTGTGGAACAGGCTTCCTGTTTATGTCTACTATAGTTCTTTTCTGATGTTATTCAAGCATAACCTGGACCAGTGGATGGGAATTCAGAAATTTACCTTGGTCTGTCACCTATGCCTCTAATGGATAGAGTTAACCAGGAAATGTTTGCCTTGGCTCACACATATAGCAAAAAATGACATCTAGTAAACCAAACTTTTTGGATACATTTGAGATACATGGCTAGGCTTCAAAAGGCCCTTGTGGTCATTAGCCTAGTATATACCTATGAATCTATGAACCTACTAAGCACACATTGTTATTCAAAACCCATATATCTACTTCTTAATTCCAGTTTGTTCAGTATTTTCCTGAATATATACAACCAATGAGGTGTGTTACTCAGAGGATAGTGAACATAATTTTTAACATGTTACAATGAGTCTGATGGTATTTTGACTAGGTTGATTTAAATTCTACCACCATTTTAACTATTTAGTAAGATCATGGTTCTGGTTATGTGTATTAATCATGGACAGGATTGGTCTCTTAATCTGATTGTCTGAATCATTGTTTAACTAATTGTGTTAAGTCAAAAAGTTGTTTTCCCTCAGCCAACTGCAGCTTTAAGATTCCTTATTTTAATGAGGATGAAGACATCTCAAAGTAGATTATATCTGATAGCAGGGTTATGAGAGGCATAATTACCACATATGGAAGTATGGGGCCATATGTCTCCTATATCAACACCAACCTTTCTACAGTTTTTATTTTCCTTCTCTTGAACTTCTTCAGAAACAACAACTTTGTTAAATGATATTTAGACATTTCTGATTAAAGGCAGAATGCCGTGCTGATTTTTTTCTAGACTCATTTTATTTTTTCAGATACTTGAATGTTTTAAGTGGTAACAATTTAGCTCATTACTAAAATAATTCACTGTAACAAAATGTAGAATTCTTAATTAAGTTATGATTATTTCAGGGAGCTAATTAAATTTTCTGCAGCTAGGCATTTCACAGTAAAGCTTAAAAACCTTAAGTGTGCAGTTCATCTGTAAATAAATGGGAAACTGATTATAGTACATCTACAGCCCATAAGTTGTCAAATACAAACTGAACAAGCCAAAGAAAAGTTCCAGAATAGTCAAATACATAGTTACCTGACATTCAGATTTAATGGATGGTATTCTAGGACAAAGCCTTCCATGCACTTCTACTTAGCCATACAGGGGGCTATGTCTCCCCGTCCTCACCCTAATTTATTTTAAGGTTGAGATAACTATTTCAAATGGCAGAAGGGCAAAAGGAAATTCTGGATATCTTTCTAATACATATGGTTAGAAGCAGCATCTACAGAGTAGCAGAATTTCCTAGCTATGTCATGTTGTGTTCAGCTATAGATAACAGTACACAGAGAAAACTCTGACAGATGTTGTCTGTTACTGTGTGTGTTGAGCATACATATATCCCATCGTTGATGCTTCTTGCTTTTAAGCTGAATATTGAATGCTGATCATGGCTGCTTTCAGGTCAATACTGTTTTGGTTACCTGCATTTAGTCAATTTAAAGTCAACAGATTTGAAATAATCAAATATCTCAGCATAGCTACCATTTTAAGATAATTATTTAAAATGCAAATGGAAGAAACTTTTAATACTGACTCACCTGCAATGGTTAAAAAATACAGGTTATGTAACATTGGGACTCTGTATCTGTTTCATTTTGCAGTACATTGACAAACAGATGGAGCATATAAAGTAGGAGTGGCATTCTTAGTCACTTGGGCAAATGTGATAGGGATACCCTTGATGCTTACAAATGAGTGCATCAGAGGTGAGGTTCATAGACATCATTTAAGCTAAAGACAAATGCCTTAAAATAATGAGATGCAAATGAGAAATGCTGTAAAGCTGCTTATGCTAACAAGGTGATTATTGCGATTCATGGTCCGACATCAGTGTTGTATGCACATCCGGTGTTAAAACTGATATTTAGCTTTTGACACTGGAGTTGCAATCCACAAACTTGCCCCTAACCATCCCTTCAGTAGTTTATGCATGCATGCACAAGCATTTCCCTAACACACAAATTAATTATTTCCCCCAACAAACTCTTCAGTAATTTTCGTAAGTATGCACAAGAAGTAAAATGACACAAAACAAATTATTTTGCCCAGCAATCACTTCAGCAGCCTGTCCAGGTATGCACAAGTACTGCCCTGACTCAGAAATGAATTATTTACCTCAGCAACCGCTTCAGGACTAGGTCCAAGTATGCACAACCATTAAAATTAAACATTTTCCACAAGGACCTCATCAGTAGTGTGTCTAAGTATGGCAAGCACCAAAATGAAACAATTCCCCAAGCAACCTCCTGACAAGCACCAAAATGAAACAATTGCCCAAGCAACCTCCTGAGTTGTATGTCCAAGTATGCACAAGAACTATAATGAAGCAATTCCCCAAGCAACCTCCTGAGTTGTATGTCCAAGTATGCACAAGAACTATAATGAAGCAATTCCCCAAGCAACCTCCTGAGTTGTATGTCCAAGTATGCACAAGCACCAAAATGAAACATTTCCCAAAGACCGTGTATGTCCAAGTATGCACAAGCACCAAAATGAAACATTTCCCAAAGACCCCCTTCAGTGGTATGCCCAAGTACTCCCAAGCACCAAAATAAAAAAATTCCTGCAATGACCCCTTCAGTAGTATGTCCAAGTATGCACAATCAGCAAAATGACACATTCCTCCAACTGATCCCTTCAGTAATATGTCAAAGTATGCTCACTCACCAAAATGAAACAATTCCCCCAAGTGACCCCTTTGGCAACATATCCTAATAAGCACCAAATTGAAACATTTCTCCAAGTGACTTCTTCAGTAATATGTCAAAATATGCACATGCACCAAAATGAAACATTTCCCCCAACAAACCCTTCAGTAGTATATACATGTCTGCACAAACACTTGACTGACTCAAAAATGAAACATTCCCCTAGTGACCCCTTCAGTAGTGTATCCATGTCTGTACTAGTACTTCACTGACACCAAAATGAAACATTTCCCCAAATGACACTTTCAGTAGTACATCCACATCTGAAAAGTATGTCACTAACTCCAAAATGAAATACTTCACACTACGACCCCTTCAGTACTTTGTCCAAATTAGCACAAGCGTAACATACAATAACAATTTCTTTCAGCAAAGTCAATAACTATAACTTCTTTTAAAATGTATGGCAGTACTTAATCCTTTTTTCCCTTTCCATCACATCTCCATATTCTCTTGGTAAACTTCTGTTTTCTGGCATAAGTGCAGGGCTATTTACATGCTCATTATGTTGGGAGGGTGGCCTAATGGTTAAGATGTTTGCCTTACAAACACAAAGCGCAGGGTTTGAGTCTCACAAGGGATAATTGGCTAGGCTTAAAATGGCTTGCAAGAGCAATTAGCTTAGTACTAATCTATGAGCTCATCATAGTTCATCTCTATGATCTGTATTCATATGCAAATGTCTAAGGCCCTTTATCTGCATATTAACTGCCCCCATCACTTATGCATTAAGCATGTTATGCTTGTGCAAAGGGGGGTTTTAAAAAGTCATCTGGATTTCCATAGTCATCTTGAAAGTCCAGAATTTGTATAACCATATAGCCATTGCTGCTATAAAAATGCAAAGTCCTGGGCTATGAATATCAGCTTAAATCTTGCTATTTATCTGTGGCATATATAACAATAAGGCAACTCCCATGTCATTCAAAAAACGCATCCTTACATTTGATTCAAAAAACTTGATAAAGCATTTTACATGAAACCTTTTAATTATTTGTTTTATTAAATATCCAATTGTAGTGAATTCCACTATTTTGTTTTTATAATGCACACAACAAACAGGAGGAATGCAGAAAGGATGGAATATGGATGGCAAGGAGGGAATGAAGGAAGGAAAGTATGTTTGACAAATAATAAGGCAGAAGATACCCTCAGCAGCTCAGCACAAAATGGCAACCTTGGTATCTTAGATGAACGATGATATTACTGAAGTGCAAGGATCAGTAACAGGAAAACAGACATGTTTACAACTTGAATAATTCCTGAAGGTGGTATATCACTTGTGAGTGATATTCAAAGACATTAGTGTTAGAGGAAGGCTATGTATTAGAATCCATTGGATAAGATACTCCAAATGTGGCAATAACTACTGCAATAAAGTAAGCAGAAACTATGTTATGATAAGCCATGAACAGTTTCTTATGACTAAGATTAGGGCAGCATTCTAAGCAACAGATGATGAAATCTCAGCCATAACACAACCTGCCACATCAGATTTCCTAAGGAAATTCTGGAGCTTTTTTATGAGCACACATTTGTTGGAAAAATAATAGACCATACACTAAACATGTAATTATCACTGCATGATGCAATATGCGATTGCCCTAAGAGCTAAAGACTGTTTGCAAAAAGGCAGCAAGACACCATTTCATGTATATAGGATGATAAAGATATTTATTCCAACATTCTGAGCAAGTAGATGATATCTAAGAAGACATGTTCACTTTATCTATGTATGCATGCCACTTGGTGGTAGTATTTCTTACTAATATTTCGGTACGGCCTGGTGTGTGTTTCTATGTACAGGCTAATGAGAGCTCTGCTGATAATTTAGTACATAACAATATGTACAGTACAGATGTCGCAGCAGGATTTAAGGCTGGGTGAACAGCAGAGATTTTAAAGCCACCATGCCTGGGACAAGAAGAGGAACAGAAGGAGTACTACATGTTACACCAAATAAACAGCATAAAGTACATATCAGATGACTGTGACTTGATAGAAGACAACATTTTTCAAAACTACAGAATACCACAATAGCCTGGTGCATATAGAGGTGAAGCCATGACTAAGTCCAAACAACCTGTGCTCACTTTGTTTTGGGTGCTGGAGGGGCCAGGGACAGACAATGAAAGTGAGCATTCAATGCTGTTTCAGTCATCCCAGGAAGGGGAAGGTGAGTGGCTTGGCTTACTCCATTGGAGACACTACTGGTGGCTAGTCACTAACAGAAGGAGCCTAGTAGGCCCAAACAGAACCAAGACGCTATCCTCCAAAAAAAAAAGGAAGCCAATCTGTTGGTCCCCTGCCATAAACAAACTGTACAACAGAAGGAAGAAACTGTTGCAGAAGAGAGTAAAATCCCATGAGTGGTGGAGCTCCCTGGTCAGCCTCAGTAAGAAGCTGAGATCCCTTATAAGATCCTCCAAAGCTAGCTACAAAAACAAAATCACCACTAATTCTAAGGACAGCCACAAAGCATTCTATAGCTATGTCAAGAATTTCGATGGCAACACCCAGATCTGATGTGAGTTACAGCACAACGGCACAAAAATTACAGAACCAACTGATATTGCCAACATCCGGGAAGATAGGTTCAGTGCTAACTTTACCCCCCCTCACCCCCTAAAGGGCCTATATCTATACAGGAAGAATGCAGAGTCCCTGTAATCACAACTATGCAGGTAAAAGCTGCACTCTCTAAGCCAAAAACACAGCATCCATGGGACTGGGCAACATCCCAGGCTGCGTTTTACATGAACTTCAGAATGAACTGACTCCACACTTAACCACCATGTTCAATAATAGCCTCGCATCAGGCTTTGTGCCCACTGAATGGCGCACAGCAACAGTTATCCCACTCCACAAGGGAGGAGCCACCACTGATCCCGGGAACTATCGACCTATTAGCCTGATGAGCCTGGTCTGCAAGACCATGGAACATATCATCATGGAACTCATAAACAAAGACATTGGTAACCTACAAACTCTGGATCCCACCCATTTCTGGTTTGTGAAGGGCAGATCATGCCTCCTGAACCTGATCGACTTCTTTGAGGCAGTCACCAAAGCCGTGGATTAGGGTAAGGTGGTTCACACAGCCTATCTTGACCTCACCAAGGCTTTCAACACCATCCCCCATTCTGGAATTATAGTTAAACTCACTTCTTCTTCTTCTTTTGGCTTTTTCCCGGTTAGGGGTCACCACAGCAGATCATCTGTCTGCTCATGATTGGCAGTGGAGTTTTACAGTGCTGAGTTGCCAGCCCGACGCCCAGCCTTCCAGAGAAGGCACACACACATGAACACACTCACATCTAGGGCCAATTTAGAGTGTACAATCCACCTACTGCATGCCTTTGGGATGTGGGAGGAAACTGGAGCACTCAGAGGAAACCCAGGCGACCATAGGGAGGACATGCAGACTCCGCACAGAAGGCACCCCAGCCAAGAATCAAACTGAGGAACCTCTTGCTGTGAGGCTAAACTAGGTATAAATCCCTACATCACATGATGGGTTGCCAACTGGCACACTGACAGAACCCACACTGTAAAAGTTGCAGACTCCAAGTCTGACCTCAAACCAGTGACAAGTGGAGTACCACAGGGTTCAGTTTTGGGACCTCTCCTGTTTAGTATCTACTTCTCTGAAGTACAGGCTAACACAGAAGGCCTCTGGCTAATGAAGTTCACAGATGACTGCAAACTAGGAGCCATAGTCAAGTCCCCAAATGATGTGGACATCCTACAGAAGGGCCTCGCTGAGACAGATGCCTGGTGTCAGAGCCATGGCCTCAAGCTCAATGCCAAAAAGTGCAGTGTCATCCCCTTTGGTAAAAACTCTGTACCCATGAACTACCACATAGACAGCAATCTACTTAACACCAAATGTTTGATAAGAGACCTTGGGACCCAGGTGGACAGTAGTCTCTCCTTTGATAGTCACATTGCCACAGTAGTCAGTAAGTCCTTCTACGTGGCACACCTCATCATAAAAGGGTTCTCATCCAGGAAAAAAAGCAGGTCATTGTTCCCCTCTACTCGACACTCATTAGACCCATTATAGAGTACAATGCCCCTTTTGGAATGTACCTCACAAGACATCTGCAGCAGCTAGAAAGGCCACAGAAGTACCTCACAAAGAGGATTACTGGCCTCAAACAAATGCCCTACACTGACCGTCTCAAAAAACTTCAGCTTTACTCCATAGCATATCGCCTACTCCGTGGTGATCTCTGCCTAACATATAAAGCTATGTCAAACCCAGAGCTGTTGGACATGCTACACCTAAAGAAATCCCAATCCCTCTGAGCTACACGCTCTAGGGACCTAAACCTTGTCACCACAATAAACAGGACATGCTGGAGGGATAGATTCCTGTCCCAGAGACTTCCCATACTCTGGAAAAGGCTACCCATCTATGTCAAGCAAAGTTCATCATTAGCACTCTTCAAGAAAAATCTTGATGAGTGGATGGGAAATAGGAAATACACCCCAGGGATCACTTCTGTGGCTCTGCTCGACAGTGGCGCAGGAAAATTACTTTCTTGGGTGGCATAAGCCAGGGAACCTTGTTGGCTAGGCTTACGTAGGCCCTTGGGCTGATAGCCTAGTACCTACCTATGAACCTATGAACCTAAGAGCATTGGCAGTGCACTGCTTCATCAGAGAGGCATGTGTGAAGGCAAGGCATCCTTATGTCTGAGTAGCTACAATTATGTAGCCTGCAAGCCACTCTCAGGGATGATAGCTAGGGATGTCTGAAACATCATCAGACTGCCTCAGTACTTACCACCTGACCTTTACTTGCTGGGGAAACTAACAGGCTTTTAAGGTTCCCTAATGGTAAACAATTCAGCTACAGGGATCCCAACCAATCTAGAGATGCTTGGCTCTCACACATAGGAGGAACAAACAAGTTGTGAGGCTTCAGAAAATGAGCCATTAAGCAAATCTTGCAGTCTAGGGGTACTCAGAAGAGTGAAAAAGAATAATATGCAAATGAGCCATACATATGTAGATATCCTTTGTATTAAATAGAGGGTGGTCATGACAGTGTATGCTAACTGACTATGTCGAAGTCTATATTAGCACTGAAAAGCCGGTACACTGGAAAACTACATGGACTATAAGTTAACATAAGGAGACATTCATGATGTAACTCAAGCTCCTCTCCATGGAAAAGACAGCATAGGTGACAGATAATGACGATTACTGTAAGCAGTGCAGGATAATAGTGTGCAGTCATGACAGTAGCTATTAACAAGTTTTCCATTTGCCTTCTGTTCTGATTATGTATCACAGTGGATAATCACCAAATTCATTTTTCAACAGCCTATTGAAGATCACTGGTACAGTAATACGTTACACCAAAATGAACAGCATAGACTTCACGCCAGATAACTGTGACTTGTTTTGAGTAGCAGATTACTAAGTAATTTGCATAACTGCATGTTACTCAAAGTAATGAATTGCACTTGCTAAGCTATGGTTAAAAGTTTCTAATGAAGTATTTGCCATTAATACCATTATTAATACCAGGGATAGCACCCACAGCCCACCTGAACAAGGGCAGTAATTACTGATTACAGTCCTGGGTATTGACTAGAGTATCTATAGTATTACATTGGGATGAAATGCCTAGGCTTTCAAATGACCTCCGGGTTAATAGCCTAGTAACCTTATGTGATCCTAAGATTACAGGAACTGCCAACCTTTTAACCTTTCATACTGAGTAACATTTAAGGTGTAAAAGAGTGTAAGAGGGAGTACTAGCATCCTTTAATGGAAAGAAGAAAAAAAGATCACAAAATCCCCAGACACAGTATTACTTAAAACTGATTTTTGCTGAAAACATTTCTTTGTGAAGCAAAAAGAGCAACTGCAAGACAAAGTAAGGTGCATCTCAAGGATGTAGTCAACGATGGTAAGAAAAGCAAACAAACTACATTTTTAATATAACTACCCTTTAACCACTCTCATGAATAAATTTTAACCAACTAAAATGCTGGACATTGAGAAATATAAAACATTCTATAGCTTTACTATGAGATGATTTTACTCGAACTGTTTACCTGAGCTAGGAGCTTTTCTGTACTACAGGTATTTTTTTTCCTTAACTAATTGGTTTGTGCAGCTATACAGAAATTCTTCAAATGAAAGCATTTTGGAACTGTCTGTGCTTATCTTTATGAAATACTTTTCTCCTATTATTTAGCGAGGAGCACTTCTGCATCGCTGGCAATTGTCTATGTCGAGCAGGTGTAACTCACCGTCATATTTGTAAATGTAATGCACTCAGATGACTTACGCTTGCCACTAACAGGAAACTATCTCTCCAATGTCACATTTTGTAAAGAAGGCTTCTGTATTTAGGTCTTGTGTCAGTGTCCTGCAGTGCAACAAAGATAAGGTCATTGGCATTTGTCCGATTTGTATTATACTGTACAGTATGATTCACAGCTATGCAGGAACCCACATTCGGAGACTACACTAATGAGGATGGTAAAGAGCAGCGTGGCAGAAACATGTACAACAGCAGAATGGTAAAGAGTTAGTTTGTAAGACACTGAACAGAAAATTTTGTGTATAACAAAGTTGTTATGAAACAGTTTTAATTAATGCTTACAGCAAATTACCTACAAAAGATTATTCGTAAAGTATTGATTCACTGTACACATACCGGACAGTGATATCTGCAGCATAAGCACATTGTGCTTGGTCATAGACTTAATGTAGTCCCCAAGGAGACACATTTGCATTTAGATGGGCAATTCTGGCAAGCTATGGATAGAGCAAAAGAGGTGGCACACATCAAACCACCAACCTGGAGCACTCAGCAGCACATACTGTATCATCACCTTTACAACACAAAATGGACCTCATGCACATTTAGTTCCTTACTTAGTTATAAAAAATAGGCAAGATTGAAGGTATGACAAAGTAGTATGGGCTCATGTCATAAGCTATTAAGTAACCCTTGCAAATGTTTATTACTATACACTAGCTATGATGTAATAACTTGCTGTTACCCTGCAAGCATCTGTGCACACACTTTGACACATTGAGAGTGGTAGTCTGATATATTATAATAATGCTTCAAAATTGCATGTGTGCATATGTGTGTGTGTGTGTGTGTGTGTGTGTGTGTGTGTGTGTGTGTGTGTGTGTGTGTGTGTGTGTGTGTGTGTGTGTGTGTGTGTGTGTGTGTGTGTGTGTGTGTGTGTGTGTGTGTGTGTGTGTGTGTGTGTGTGCATGTGTGTGTGTCTGTTCATGAGAATGCGTGTGTGTGTGTGTGTGTGTGTGTGTGTGTGTGTGTGTGTGTGTGTGCGTGTTTGCATGTGTGTGTGTTTGCATCCTATCAAAGACTGTTTTCTCTGTCAGTGAGTGCTGGAGTAGTAGTTTGAAGTTTCTCCAAAGTCATGAAAGGTATAGCACAGCTATATCAGTCAAATGACTGATGAATGAATAAATCAGATGACTGATGAATGAATAAATGAAGGAATGAACATACCTCTAACAGAATTATGACTGAAGTATTTACCTTCAGACCAGTCCATCAACTCAGTTATCAAGAGTAACAATAAATAAATAAAGAATCAATTATTCAGTCCCCCATGGGATATATACACACATCTAAGTTAGCAGGCAGTATCACACATGTTGCTACAATGCGCAAACATGCTTTATAAAAAAAAAAAATTGGAAAAAACAAAATTAATATTATGTGACAGAACTCTGCATGGAGTATCTGCAATGTTGCATTGGTGCTGTTGCTAACGTGGTAGGGCTTTGAAGCATATAGTTTCCAGACTATGAGCACAGATCCCTGTCTAAATGAAGTGGAAATACTGAATAGCATAAAGGGGAAATCATGTCGGCATATCCCCTCTGTGTAAGCAGAGAACTATGTTGGTGTTTACAGATAAAGCAGCTGACATCACGGGAGGTAGTGTCCAATAACTTATAAGCTTATTTCAGCTTAGCTGCACCTGTTTACATAGCATGCTACAGTGCTGCGCATGCCCTTTCAGGGTGTGCATTAACTTCTATGCTTTGTTTAGCTAAGGGGAGTGTGTTTCCATGTGTTTGTGTGGCACACCACTATGCTGAGAATGGAAATCTGGGGGGGTGTAAGTACTAAATGCTAAGCTTTGTTTACCTATGGGGCGAGCGTTTAAGTGGCAAGCCGCAGTGCTGAGTGTGTCTAAAAGCCAATGATATATTAATTAGTTTTGCCCTCTTCTTCTTCTTTCGGCTTTTCTCGGTTAGGGGTCGCCACAGTGGATCATCTGTCTGCTCATGATTGGCAGTGGAGTTTTACGGTGTTGAGTTGCCAGCCCGGTGCCCAACCTTCCACAGAAGGCACACACACACACACACACACACACACACACACACACACACACACACACACACACACACACACACACACACACACACACACTCACACCAAGGGCGAATTTAGAGTGTCCAATCCACCTACTGCATGTCTTTGGGATGTGGGAGGAAACCGGAGCACTCAGAGGAAACCCAAGTGACCACAGGGAGGACATGCAGATTCCAAACTGAAGGCACCCCATCCGAGAATCTAACCAGAGAACCTCTTGCTATGAGGTGCAATGCTAACCGCTGCACCACCGTGGCCGCCCACATTAGTTTTGCCCTCTGTTTAACTTAGTCTAGGGCCATTAAATTATGTTAATGATATACTAGACAGGTGCTGTGCATCATAGGTAGCCAATATCAGAGTCAGCACCTAAAGCACAGCACTATAAAGTATGCATACACCCTACAATCTGATTCTTCCCCAATAGTCTGCACCATTGAAGTACAGACTTGGGAATTTTAACTGAAAGAAAGCTAGAGACTGCTGCAGGTCTACTACATCTGTATGTGCTAGATGCTGAAGTTAACGCTGCTCACAATAAGCCTAGATAGAGAAGAGTTTTCAGTCCCAGTGCAGCCTTCCAGGGGGCTACATGAGCTGGAGATTGTAGAGGGATACAGGGTGGACAGGGACATACTACAAGAACTCACTCTGCTGCCCTCAAATCAGACCCAGAGCCAATGGAGGGGAACCCATCCCAGTGGAAACAAAGGTATGTGTAGCCCTTAGGATACTAGCTACATGTACCTGCCAAAGATCAACTGGGGACATGATGAAGGTCTCACAGGCATCAGCATTCAGGGTACTCCACCAGTTCCTGGATGCCATGCTACCACATGCCACTGAGCACATATCTTTTCCCCTCATCCTGAGGCGAGGGCCAGCAATATGCAGCACTTCTACCATGTAGCACACTATCCTGAGGAATTGGGTGCCATAGATTGCACTCATGCACACATCAAGTCACCACCCGGTGAAAAGGGTAGAATCTATATCAACTGTAAGGGGTACCACTCCATCAACTGCCAGGTCATGTGCAATGCCACAGTCATTATCAAGAATGTGTGTGCTGGCAGCCCTGTCAGTTATCATGACTCCCATATCTGGCATGCATCACAGCTGTACCAGATGTTTGCTGGGGGGACATCTCACATGGCCATTTACTGGGAGATGCTGGCTACACATTGGAGCTGTGGATGATGACATCCATTAGAAATGCACACACATCCATGGAAGAATGCCATAATGAGGTACACACACAAACTAGGAACATCATAAAGCATGTGTTTGGGCTTCTGAAGTCACAGTTCCAGTGCCTTGATATATCTGGTGGAGACCTGAAGTAAAATCCAGCCATATGTGCACAGATATTCACATTATGTGCCATGCTACACAATATGTTCCTGTAGAAACAGCTGCAGCAGGATCTGCAAAGGGAAGGGATACACAGCCCCCCCCCAGCAGTGATTAGGTCATCACAACCCTCTCACAGGAGGACTTGGAGGAGGAACCCCCTTGATGATGTTCCTTTAGGCAGATGTAGGAGTGCCCAGTACACCCTGGCTTTGGCTAAGAGAAAATGCATAGCATGTTCACTGACAACCTAGGGCCATAGAGTCTGACACCTTACTCCTACTCACATACATATAGTAAAATTGTGATTGCTAGACAACCCACACAACCTGCACCTATCCATGTATTGGCTGTGTACATGTATTGGCTGTGTACTGCTTGCATCACACAGCGTCAGCCCTGAACTACAGTTCTGTCAACTGCTGCATTCACAAGGTAAGTCTCTATCCTACACATTACTTGTCAGGATTAATATAATATGGTATTTTATGTATGGATACGCTGCATTTATGCAAGAAAATATAGTGGGATATTTGGACAGCTGTAACATCCACATAGGACTACAGATACCCAGTCCAATATTATGTGTCCCCTAATAATCACTAGGCTTCATGGTTGGAATATTCACTACATCAGTCAAGGGAGATGTTTAACAGTGGAGTCACATGATATTTGGGCTACTGTCTATCCCAGCAGATCATGTGCTGTTGTTACTTCATACCCAATACAACAGTGTTCCCATATAACTGCTTTAACAGTAAGTCAGCAATGGTATAGCAGCAGACCAGGCAATCTAAGGCTCAAGCTGTAACATAGTACCATAACAAAACACACATTGTATATCCCACGTAAAGCAGAAATAACAACATACATATTTATGCTGTTGGATGTGTGACAAACGACCCCTCTCTGTCAGGCAGCCTGTGTGGTTCAGTGGATTAGGGAAGTTAACATTGGTGATGGTGTTGATGGTTGTAATCTGGAAGTAGTCACATCTTTTGCATGTCAGATATTATTATGTCAGTGTTTTCACATTCTGTCATTCTGTGTGTATGCACAAGCCAGTGCATTTCTTTTTGCCGGTCCCAAGCCCAGATAAATGGGGAGGGTTGCATCAGGAAGGGCATCCAGTGTAAAACTTTGCCAAATAATTCATGTGGACACAAGTAAATGTTTACATACCGGATCAATCGAGGCCCGGGTTAACAATGACCGCCACCAGTACTGTTAGCCAACAGGGTGCTGGTGGAAATTGGGCTATTGTTGGCTGAAGCAGGAGAAGAGGCGGAAGGCATGGCTGAAGGCAGGAAGAGTAGAGAAAGGCCAGGACTGTGGTAGTGAGGGTTGGAACTTTGAATGTTGGCAGTATGATTGGTATAGGGAGAGAGCTAGCCGATATGATGGACAGAAGGAAGGTTGGTATATTGTGTGTGCAAGAGACCAGATGGAAGGGGAGTAAGGTTAGGTGTATTGGAGGTGGGTTCACATTGTTTTATCATGGTGTGGATGGGAGGAGAAATGGCATAGGAGTTATCCTGAAGGAACAGTATGCTAAGAGTGTTTTGGAAGTGAAAAGAGTGTCAGATAGCATGATGTTTATGAAGCTGGGAATTGATGGTGTAATGATGAATGCTGTTAGTGCATATCCTCCACAAGTTGGGTGTGCGATGGATGAGAAAGGAAAATTTTGGAGTGAGTTGGATGAAGTGGTGATGACTGTACCCAAGGGTGAGAGAGTGGTGATTGCAGCAGATTTCAATGGGCATGTTGTTGAAGGGAACAGAGGAGATGAGGAACTGATGGGTAGGTATGCCGTTAAACAAAGGAATGCAGAAGGTCAGATAGTAGTGGATTTTGCAAAAGGATGGACATGGCTGTGGTGAATATGTATTGTAACAAGAGGGAGGAGCATCAGGTGACATGCAAGAGTGGATGAAGATGCACACAGATGGATTATATCTTATGTATGAGGGCCAGTTTGAAGGAGACTGGAGACTGTAAAGTGGTGACCGGGGAAAGTGTAGTTAGGCAGCATAGGATGGCGGTTTGTAGGATGACTTTGGTGATCAAGAAAAGGAGGAGAAGTGTGTGGGCAGCACCATGGATCAAACAGTGGAAACTGAAAAAGGGTAATTGTGAGGTGGAGTTCAGGGATGAGTTAAGACAGGCACTGGATGACAGTAAAGAGTTACCAAATAGCTGGGTAACTACAGCAGAGCTAGTAAGGGAGATGACTAGAAAGGTGCTTGGTATGAAATCTGGATGTGAAAGGACAACAAGGAGACATGGTGGTGGAATGAGGAAGTACAGGAGAGTATATAGAGAAAGAGGTTGGCAAAGAAGAAGTGGGATTGTCAGAGAGATGAAGAAAGTAGACAGGAGTATAAGGAGATGAGGTGCATGGCAAAGAGAGAAAGGTGACGAAGGCTAAGGATAAGGCATATGAAGAGCTGTATGAAAGGTTGGACACTAAGGAGGGAGAAAAGGACCTATACCGATTGGCTAAAGAGAGGGACTGAGCTAGGAAGGATGTGCAGTAGGTAAAGGTGATAAAGGATAATGAGGGAAACATACAAGTGAAGAGAGTGTGTTGAGGAGATGGAAAGAGTACTTTGAGGAGTTGATGAATGAAGAGAATGAGAGGGAGAGAAGGTTGGATGATGTGGGGATAGTGAATTGTGAAGTACAGTGGATTAGCAAAGAGGAAGTAAGGATAGCTATGAAGAGGAAAAAGAATGGAAAGGCTGTTGGTCCAGATAACATACCTGTGGAAGCATGGAGGTGTTTAGGTGAAATGGCAGTGGAGTTTTTAACCAGATTATTTAATGAAATCTTGGAAAGTGAGAGGATGCCTGAGGAATGGAGAAAAAGTGCTTTGGTACCGATTTTTAAGAATAAGGTTGATGTGCAGAGCTGTAGTAACTACAGAGGGATTAAATTGATCAGTCACAGCATGAAGTTATGGGAAAGAGTAGTGGAAGCTAGGTTAAGAAGGGAGGTGATGATTAGCAATCAGCAGTATGGTTTCATGCCGGGAAAGAGCACTACATATGCGATGTTTGCTCTGAGAGTGTTGATGGAGGAGTACAGAGAAGGTCAGAAGGAGTTGCATTGTGTTTCTGTAGACTTAGAGAAAGCATATGACAGGGTGCCTAAAGAGGAGTTTTGGTACTGTATGAGGAAGTCGGGAGTGTCAGAAAAGTATGTAAGAGTGGTACAGGATATGTATGAGGGTAGTGTAACAGCAATGAGGTCTGCAGTGGAAGTGATGGATGCACTTAAGGTGGAGGTGGGATTACATCAAGAATCAGCTCTGTGCCCTTTCTTATTTGCAATGGTGATGGACAGGCTGACAGACGAGATAAGACAGGAGTCCCCATGGACTATGATGTTTGCAGATGACATTGTTATCTGTAGTGAGAGTAAGGAACAGGTGGAGGAGACCCTGGAGATATGGAGATATGCTCTAGAGAGAAGAGGAATGAAGGTCAGCAGGAATAAGACTGAATATATGTGTGTGAATGAGAGGGAGGCTAGAGAAATGGTGAGGATGCAAGGAGTAGAGGTGGTGAAGGTGGAGGAGTTTAAATACTTGGGATAAATAGTTCAGAGTAATGGTGAGTGTGGAAGAGAGGTGAAGAATAGAGTACATACAGGATGGAGTGGGTGGAGAAGAGTGTTAGGAGTGATTTGTGACAGATGAGTACTAGTAAGAGTAAAAGGGAAGGTCTACAAGAGGGTAGTGAGACCAGCTATGTTATATGAGTTGGAGACAGTGTCATTGATAAAAAGGCAGGAGTTTGAGCTGGATTTGGCAGAGTTAAAGACATTAAGATTTCCACTGGGTGTGACGAGGGTGGACTGGATTAGGAATAAGTATATTAGAGGGTCAGCCCAGGTTGGAAGTTTTGGAGACAAAGCCAGAGAGGCAAGATTACATTGGTTTGGACATGTGCTGAGGAGAGATGCTGAGTATAATGGGAAAAATATGCTAAGGATGAAGCTACCAGGTAACAGGAAAGGAAGAAGGCCTAAGATAAGGTTTATGGATGTGGTGAGAGAGGACATGCAGGTGGTTGGTGCAGCAGAGCAAGATGCAGAGGACAGGAAGAAATGGAAACGGATGATCTGCTGTGGCGACCCCTGACGGGAACAGCCAAAAGAAGATGATGTCATTCTGTGTGTGGTGTCACATTATGAACCTCAGTCACATATTAAGTACAGTAGACAGTTGGGGAATGCCGTGGACATTTTGAATGAAGTGCAGTACTGCAGAAATAGGGACAGATGTCAGTGTCTGTAACGTACCTCTCAACCTGTTAGTGCAAAAAATCTGGACAACGCTCGACAAAATGGGGGGACAAAGGCCCCCAAATGGGGGCATATTTTAAATACTGCTCTCATAAACTTAAAAATGTTGCTAGAATAACAGTATTTTTTTTCGAAAAACATTTTTCTGAGGGATTTGAAGTCAGAAACTCAAATGTTATGTCATTATTTAGTGACTTCAATCCTCAGTTCTTCCAAGTGATTTGCCAGAAAATCATAAATTTAATGAGGAACAGACAAAAAGTATGAGCCAAAACTCTGGACATTCTGCAGATATCTGGACAGTTGAAAGGTATGGTCTGTAACACACCAAATACTGGACTGGAGTACAGGTAGGTGTTGGCTGGAGTCACATTATAAGTACTGACAGTCCCACTGCGCTTGCCCAAACACTTAGTTAAAATGAGTGCAATTATGTTGCCCCATCATCAGAATGACCTGTTATGTATACATACAGACATATACGTATACATAACTGTCTCTCTCTCTCACACACACACATAGTATATCTATCGTTATGTAGTGTCAAATAGATGTATACTGATATATATATATATATATATATATATATATATATATATATATATATATATCACAATGATACATAGACTTTCTCCATATATCTACATAACACATATACATATACATACACTGCTACATTTATATACACATCCCTGTTAATTACATAAATATGTGTCTGTATTGTCCTACATACCCTAATAATGGTGAGTAAATCTGCACTATCACACATCCATACTGTTGCTCAAAGGATCCAAACTAAGAGCACAACCGTATATAATCCCCTTACCTACAAGCTCCTGTGTCTGCTGGTTGTCTCCACGTAGAGAGACGCAGGTGAGCAGGTGGTATAAAGTATAATTCTGTCAATGCACCCATGGACAGGGCACATTGTTCCTGCACACATGTTTGCCTGTCTAACAGCAAGCAGCCACATATGGCCATACTGGTAATTGTACACACATAGCTAGGATAATAACAGCTATTCCACTGCTAGGATACTAGATGCAGATAACAGTATGAAGCAAAATCACTCTACAGACCACAGATGCTGTTCAACACAAGCCTAGTTTGTGTAATGCACAAGTACTGTGCCTGCAATGCAGATAGGTAGGGGTTTCAATCTCACTCCAGGCTACTTTGTGCATGTATGTGTGTAAAACCCTGCAAAACAATTGGCATGCCCTCATGGGCTATCTACCTGCAATGGTTATACACTTTTTGGCCCTGTAACTTGCTGCTGGCTTCCAAACTGCCCTCTTCTATAAGTCCTGATGATGTCATCCACCTTAAGACTACCAGCTGACAATGCAATATCAGACTTAAGCCAAGGTGCGTGCAATATATGCTATGATCTATAATGTGTAAGACTAGATCGGTAGGGGTTCTAATCTCACTACTTGATGCATGTGTATGTCCAGATAACATAAATATGATCACCTTGGTCACTTAGAAAGTAGTAGGGTTTTGCAGTATTTTATTTGTAGCGTGTGATGTAGCCCAAACAGGACTGACCACAAATCGGCCTGCTGATGTCATCAAGCATAATATGTCCTGAACTGATAGTACTACCACACATGAGGTGTGTTGCGGCCATCATGTACTGTGACCTGTAGTGTGTACCATTACATAAGTAAGTTTTCTTATCTGCATACAGCCAACTTTCATGCCTTGACATGTCCTGTACACAGTGACTGGAAGTGGTGCTAGCCTCAATGCAGCCATGTTTGTGTGTGAGCCTGTTAGAACATTTTACATCATGTTATGGAATCATAGGATGTTTGAACTTCACTAGCATAATGGCCATACAGCTCTCATAATCATAGACATCTTTATACCCATAGTTACAGGATCAGCGCATATTTCCCAAGTCCAAGAAGGACACAGTCAGACACCCTGTGTTGTGATGATGGTCGCCCAGCCAATCATACAAATGGCATAAGCTGAGGTGCATTGAGGTGATCTATGTGCCATTAGGCAGGGTTCTGTTTCAAGGGGGTGTTTAAGTCTGCTAGACAAATCTCTCCAACAAGCATGCAGTACTAACATCACATATGAGGTTAATGTCCTTACAGTGAGTTAGCCATCTACTATGCCTTCTACAGACAGGGAGTATATGCAATCAAGCAGGGTCACACAGTGCCCCATATGCAAGGATCAGATTACCTCTGAGTAGTCTATATGCCACAGGTGTCAATGACACTGATTGCAGACGACCCTCATTGAACACATACTGAAGACGTGAAGTGTCCTTGTGAAGGACCATACTGTTGTGTGCAACTGCCAGTACTGCTTGGAAAGGTACATCACCAAATGACCATTGCACTCAGATATTGGTATGCTGTGGGAAGAGTACATTGAGGTTATGAGTTTGTCACTTACAAGTGACTTTGGCCTCAGCTATGCCATATGATTCCTGCTATACTTTTTTTATTTATTTATTTTTTATTTTACATTTGTTGACTGGGCTAGTCTAACTGGATACATGTCCATTTTGAGTAGAGGCCAGGGGAGAAAAGCTCCACTTTAAACTAAATAAATCAAAACAAACAAACGTCCATGCAATATATACAGTACATAAACTTGAAGAATTTCTTCATCAAATTGAGTTATACAGAACTAAAAATATACAGATTGTGACTACTGAGTTTAATAAGGTAAAATACAGTATTATTACCAAGGGAAAGAGATAGATATTCTTGATTAGTATATTGGGTATGAATGTGCCTTTGTAAAGATGTAAATTGGTTATGAAAAAGTGTATAACACTGAGAAGTAAGAGAATTATTGAATGTATGTACATGAGGAAGTAGTTACAGTCATAGTGAAAGAAATAGATTGGTTTATATACAAGGTGGAAAGATAAGAGCTCACTGAAGAAGGCAAGGTTGTTAGGAGCATACTCAGTTCAAGCAGCTTGGGAATAAGATACTAAGAAGGGGGTGCGGGATGAATTTGCTAATACTGCAAAGAGGGTTATTGGAAGAGAGGTATAGAATAATGTTATATTGGGGGGGGGTTAGTCAGGGTTAGTACAAGGACAAAGCCATTGTGTTTTTAGTTTAATCTAAAATTGCTTTTTAAAGAGTGGTAATGATGAGAGAGATTTATGTGTATTGTGGTTGAATGGATTCCAAGCAGTAGAGGATTTAGGACTGCACCCTGTTGCCACTGCTGCTTAGAGATCAGCTATTGGAGCCAGATGTCCCTATGTTGTGCATGTGTGCTAGCAATGGGTCACTTAATGACCCTACAATGACAGCATCATAGATACCTAAATGAGTGCTTTGCAAATGTTGCCAGAGTGGGGGATATAGTCAAACAACTTGGCTCAGTTTAGGGGGTTGTATGCCCTGATGTACCCTTACCTAGGTCCATGGTGACAGCCTTGGAAATGTCAACCACATCTAACAGTCATGCTCCCCCTGTCATACATCCAAACTGCGTACAGTCAGCTGTAAGTAGAACACATATATGTGTGCTAATCAGCTCCATGATGATTGCCCCTATGGGCATACAGATATGGATACTCAGACAAAAAGGTGCATAGTTATGTTGGTCAGTGGATGTACCACCTCTGCACAAGGGTATAACAGTTGCCATTGTCCACTCAGAGGGTGTGCAGCCAGTAGTGTCGGTATGATTTCAAGGGTTTCCCAATGGTGTTAGTCATCTTTGCCAGATCACATGTGGGATGCAGCCTGGAATGATAGCATGTGCAATAGATGTTGTATATCTTCTAATGAGAGGCCAGTTATGAACTGCTCTGTAAATATGGAAGTTATGGAATGGGTTGTAGGAATGTCATGTGTCATGTGGTGGGGACAAGTGAGTGTAGCTGATGCAGACAGTGTGGGTGTACAGGTTATGTATGAGTACAGATCATCATATGTGGCGTCATGACGTATGAGGTCACAGACAATCTGAGCCCGTCCTTTGAGATCACATATGTAACTACACTGTGCATTGTGGTTCTGCTTTGTGTGGGTGTCTACTTTTGTCACTTACAGTGTCTACACAACATCACAACAACACTATGTGCTTTATCTAGCTGAGGAGGTAGTGCCTCCATGTTATGGGGTGGGCGCCATCACCCCAACTATCACACAGCTCTGTATACGTGTTATTGCTAATGGCAGTTGTCCACCAGTCAGGTTTGCTGAGCCATGACAAGCCTATGTCCCTCCTGCCACATACAGCCGAGTTCTTGCAGTTGTAATGCTGAAGACATAATGCATAGGTGTAGAGTTCTGCATACTTGCCTGGCCCATCTGAAAGGGGAGGTACAGTCATGCTATGTCAACCATCCCACAGTTGGTAATAAATGGCTGTTTTGACATATATGTTTGTATTGTCTACAGGGGGGTATGTGTCAGTAGTTCTAAGGAGACTGATCTGTGGCTGGATCGCACCAGGGAGGACCTCATATTGGGGTGGGACTGCACTGGTCACACATAGTGGTAAACATATGATGCACTATATTAATTCCCATTGTGGGGATGACACAGCTCACAGCACTGCTGTTGAGCATTGTAGGTTCATATAGGTTCATAGGTTGGTACTAGGCTATTGGCCCTAGGGCCTATACAAGCCTAGCCATAACAATTCCCTGGCTATTTCATCCCACAATATTTACTTCCCTGGACCCCTGTCTAGCAGGGTGACTGATGTGATCCTTGGGGTGAATTTCCTATCTCCCATCCAATCATCAGGGTTCCTTTTGAAGAGGGCCAAAGAGGTGCTCTGCTTGACATGTATGGTCAGTCTATTACAGAGTCTGGGGAGTCTCTGGGTAAGAACCTGGACCATCCTTTTGGCAAGTGAGCCACAGCATGACTAAGCAACACACTGTGTACATATTACACTTCCCTAATGCATTTGTCTGCACTCTGTACAGACACCTTGCATGACTCTCTTCTTGCAACATGCTGGAAGTAATTGCAATACTTACTTGCACAGAGGACAACTAGCATGTAGTGCCAAATGGTGTCCCCAGATCTCTGGGTCATGTCATCTGAAATGCCATCATAGGAGGTAGCATGTATACGAGCACTAATACTGTCATACACCTACTGACACTGGAACAAACACTGTTATTTTTGCTCAAGGCCAGATCATGCCTATCAACTGTAACCGACAGAGCCCATTGACTGTTACACTATGCAATGGATATTGGACATATGTCTCACTCCACCAGCCATGGCCTGACAAGGTGTATGACGATATTAGCCAAGCACACCTTGCTGAAAACTGTGTACGTCATGTACAGAGTGTTTAGTTAGCTAGTGGATAAGCAAATGTCTGACAGTCATACTCCGGGAAGACATTGGGAGACCTATACCGCAATGACACCAGTCACTAGTGGAGTTCACCATCCTCTATTATTGGCATATTCCATCTACCTATTCCCTCTCTGCAGTCACAGCCACTGCCAGTGATCTCTGAGTACATTAGCAGATGATTGCATACTGGCAGCTGTCACAGAATCCCACACTGTGCCAACAGTTATCCAGGATGGCCTATGACACAGTCAGTTGTACTCTGAGCCACTGAAAAAGACTAACTGCCAACAACTGCACAATGCTATTCTGTGGGAAATCATCCACCCCTGCAAAATATTGCAGTGTCTACACACCATACACAGTTGAGCCATTACACATGGGGTTATAGACACAGAGAGTAATTTAGCCTTTGACTCTCACTGGTCAGTAAGATGTAGGGATGTATTCACTGTTGTACAAACTATACTGACAGGTTTGGGATGTACATCCCAGACTGTCACTGATATACTGAATGTGGCAGTCATCACACCTATCATTGTGTGCAATGGCACCCTTGCAATGTCACTACACAGGCATATCGTACAACTGCAGAAGCCACACAGGTTCCATGGTACACCAATACACAGTGTAGATAACATGTCCTATGGAGTCCATGTCATGACTGTACATGTGTAGTCTGTCTCCTAAATGCTTTGGAGGGGATGTGCATGGCTCCATACAGGGAGATCTCAGATCCCACTGTGCACCTCCTGCATATCCATGACAGGACTAGCACATATCTCACCTGTTCTACATGCCTAGAACATCACAGTGGTATACACAGTACATGCTGAAAAGACAGGTATGTAACACAGACATTTCACCCTACAAGAACAGGTCCCCTATGCATGTGAAGCACACATCTGCTGTGACACAGCATGTGCAGGTTACAAAATGTGATGCACAACATGCCAATCGTAACTGGTGTCGGGCAATTGTCTGTACTGGACACAGGATATTTCTAGATGAGTCATCTCTATCAGGACCACTTGTAGATGTGTGAGTTCCCAAAACACTGGTGACACTTATCAAGGAAAGCAGACCTGTTCACAGATTAGGGATGCCCAAGTACTCTGAATGCTGCCATTGTCCTAGTTAGCCTGTTATATACATATGAACCTATGGAGCCATGCACTTATAGTACTGTACCTTGCTGAAGACATATTTCTACTGTGCTGACGTGCCATCCTCTAATGCTTTATTGCCACTGTGTATCCATAGGTTATCCCAACAGACTCCTGAAACAGAAATAAACAGGTCCATGACACACCTGTCATTGTGTAACTATGCAGCCTTTACAACATCATACAACATAAGATGCACAGAAGTATGTGGCATACTCGTGACAAATGCCAGCATACAGTATCTGTCATTAACCACTACCTGTGGCATGGCAAAACAACACTGCATTACACAAGTACATGTTAATTAATATAGTCAATCCCTGCATTGATGGCGAGGATGACAGGGATGTGGCACAGGTATTATCGCTTGCACAGAGTGTATTGTGGGGGTGCATGAGGCCTAGTCTGAACCAAGTGGTTGACAGCTTGTGTTGAGTCAGGAAGGGAAGCAGGTAAGATGGACTATGGAAAGGTGCTGTGTGTGTCTGTAGGTGACCTGCATTTGACAGTGGTTTGTGAGTGTGTGCGTGTACACAGTCACACTCAGTGGTAGCCCTACATGTGTGAGTGTTGGACAGCTTTGGACTGTACATGGTAGAGTTGACAGTTCACCATTTCAGGCCCCGAATATGGGAACTGGCTCTGCCAGGTGTTGCAGTGGCACTTCCATGTCAAAGGTCAGAAGTGGTGCTAGTACTTGATGGTGACTACTGTCTACTGGGACTGTGTCACCCATGGGAATGCCCAGGACCATGAGCTCATGACCTGACACTTCATGGTGTGGACAGCACTCTCTCTCTGTAGCACTGGATGTACTGCCACTATGGAACCGTGATTGTGCATGGTCACTTGGACTCTCAGCAGATGGGGTTGCTGACCTATGTCCATGAGTCTGATGCTCAACTCCAACCACACATTCCAGCACAGACAATATGTGGTCCAAGACAGACACTGTCTCAGCCCACCTTCTGTCCAATGTATCAGTCAACCGATCCAAGGTGTCCCCAATGCAGTGGAGGCAGTCACAGATGTCAGACTGTGCTCACCCATAACCCTAAGCATACATCTGGTGTTCCATTCAGAACATGCATGTGTCTCCATGACGGCACAAAATATGTGCTGAGTGACCCGTGATGTGACACCTGCAACATGTTTTGGATGGAAAGCAGGCATTCTACCAGTATCCCTGTCAATCTGCCTTTGTGGGACCTCACCAGCTCTCTGGCAATGGCCAGTGTCTCCACTCACTGGAGCCATAGTTGCCACATTTTCCTGTTCAATGTCCCTACCCTGTGACCGTCCAATATTTGTGGCATCTAGGGACTGGGTATGTGTGGGCGTACTGACTATGTGCAGTGACAATGGAGGCAGAAGAGAGATGTGCACCTCTGGGACAGATTCAGCACTGCACCCCCACCTATGCCTCACTGTGGCCACCATCATCATCAGAGTCCGAAGAGACACTGACCTCATGTTGTGTAGGTGACAGACACCAACCCCCCAATCACCTATGATAAAAAAGAAAAAAGCAATACATGAATACCTGCACTTTTGTGTACGAAAAATCCACCAATACTCATAATAACAAGGACCCACAATAGGATTGGTGTGCAGGTGTTACGTCAGCAGTAGATCAATGACATGTCATTATCACATGTCTAGACAGGCTTAATTCTATAATCCCTATTCCTTGTAAGTCTATTCACTCATCTGCATCCTGCTGTACACAAAATCAATACTTCTATGTAGATAGGTGGTGATAGTAAAGATTTCTTAAAGGCATGCTCTGTGTGAAGAATGTCTCATACAGAATGGTTCCCCATGGCCAGCTGCTTGCCTTTTAAACATGTTTCTCATCAGCAGATGATTGCCTCTAAACCAATCTGTACGTCTGAAATGTTAATTGCAGCCAACACAGCTAATTTGCACTATCATCAGCCAATGATATGCAACCACTGTACAATATATAAGGCTTTCATGTAGATTAGGCCCCCTTTCCTGATATGTTGTGCTGGACATTACTGGGGTAAGGAGACTACATCATTGCAGAGGGTAGGTCTGTAGCAGAAACATTTACATAGAGATGTGTGTGCTACAGGCTGCAGCTGCTGCTGCAGATAATAGACATAGGCAGAGCATGTGAACACTTTGGATAGCAACAAGCTGTAGGAGTAACTGTGGGAACTGTGTCAGCCTTGTTGTAGAGGCAGAGCCAGAATGAAGCAACCCTTTCCACTACAACTAAGGCATGTGTTTAAGGTAAGTATGTTAGGCAACGGTATCACTAACAGAGTACTAGGCAACATGTTTCATGTTTCCTTAAGATGGGGTATAAATATTAATATACGTCCACCATTTGGGTAACTGCCAGGTTATGTGTTGCAGTCTGGTAGTAATTTGCAGCATTTGAGGGCAGGCCTTGTTACAAGCAGGGGCTTCCAATGTGTATGTTATCTGTGCAGCTGTGATAATCTGCATAGTGACTTTGGAAGGCTTGTGTGGGCACTCTGATATTAGTGGCCCTCATTTGCAGTACCTGCATTGACATTCTCTGTGAATGCATATTAATCCATGATGTGACACTTTATGCACCTATAGTTTTGCTATAGGGATATGTGAAATGTGTCTCTACCTACAAGCTTGTGGCTTCCATCAGTGAAAAGCAGATATGTCATTTGAAATACATTGTGTGGATAAAGAGTGCATGACTCATTAATTGCTGCCTTCACAATACTGTACATTCACTTCTACACACCACTGGATTTGAACCCAGAACTGTGTGTGGCAAAATGTACTGTTTGTAAGGCGATTAACAGACTGAGCTACAAAGTCACTGTTACAGCTGGTGTATTTGCAGATATATGTGCAGACATACAGGCTGTGGCATATATTTTCTACATCCATCAGTATGTTAGTGACTCTATATGGATGTATGTGTGCACCATGGTCCCAGTTGGACATGTGTTTTGCCATTAATGCATTAGCAGGTGTCTTTCTACATGTTGCTGCTGAAGGGCCCATTTACCTGCTATCACAGGCTCACTTCATTCCATTATTATGTCTTTGGCTTTCTAGTGGTGTACTGTTGTGGAGAATCCAAGGTACACTCCCATTTTTTCTAGTACTTGATAATCAAGTTTGTGAGGCATGGTGCGCAGCTCTGCTGAAACACGCTTAATGACTGTAACTGGCATTTACTATGTTTTCTTTAAACCGCATGTCTTCATTAAGAGTTGTGTGGCATGGCAGGTTAATGCATTGGTCTGTAGGTGTGATGGTCTTGGGTTCAAAATATGGGACAAGTGTGTATTACAAGTTTAAAAACATATATATTCAATATTGCTCTATTTAGCTGAGCTTAGCAAAGCTGCGCATGCTAAAAAAATATAAAGAAAAGAAAAATAGGGAGATAAGAAAGTGGTGAAATGGGGTGCAAGCAGGGGAAAAACATAGTGAAAGGCAGGTAGGGATGTGCATGAAGTGCGTAGGAAAGAACCATCACTATCCATTTCTTGTAGAGCAACAACTGTGCACTTTGGCAGAATTTGTGCATGACTTTGAACTCTCTACCCCAGAGAGAGGGGTGAGGACAACATACCTGCGTTGTCAAGTCAGTTGGACCTCATCATGTGTGTCCCATGAACACTCGCATGTAATGGAGAGCTATGTATGGGATGATATATATTTTTTTTGGCATAGGTCCCCATTTTTTTTTAAGGTGAGAATGGAATGTTGGGGAAGGGACAAAGGTAAGTGTGGGGGAGGTACTTAGGGTAGGTGAGGATGCATTTGCAGACAGACAAGAAAGCAGACTGGGTGGTGTGTGACACATGAGGGGGCTGAACACCTTGGATAGGGAGGGTGTTGTGGAATGCAAGTTCCATGTGCCTCCAGACAGTAGCAGTGTGACTCACATCCCCACTCATGGGACTGTCGGCATTGCTCCTTCACTGCCCCGGGGGTGGCAGTGCTGGAGGCTGGGCACCGAGGCAAGGCTGACCCACCTGGAAGCGGTGGCCAGACCCCATCTCATGGGGCAGTACTACATGACGCCACAGGTAGTGGAGGGACAGCAGAGGAGGCACCACCAGTCTGGGTCCAAGATGTGCTGGGACGCTGTGCCATGGCTGGTTGAGGCAAGGTAGTCGAATCAGCCGGAACTGGCATAGCTTGATGTGCTGTGGGACATGAGGTAAAGCAATACGTTACTGTTAGTAAAAACCAAGCCATTGTTACTGTTAACAGAATGGAGCATCATTTTAATTAATCCAAATACATATTAAGGTATAGTATGTGTAACACAACAGTAAATGACATAACAGTCAGTATAGTAACATCATGCCAGTAAGAAGTAAGCCATAAGGCCAAAAAAACAATTTAACAAAATATGTTAATATTGAATCATAATAACACATAATAATACATCACATTTTGCAAAAATATAGCTAGTTTAACAAAATATGTTAATATTAAATCATAACAATAAATAACAATAATAAATAAATGAAAATAAGTGGAGGAAAGAGAGAGAAACAATCCATTATTGACAATGCAGACTATATCCCTGAAAACACTGATAATAAATACTCTATAGGCATGTAGTGTCAGTTTTGTGTGCAATGACCACAATTATCATATAGCTGATGTAGCACATGCATACCTCTCAAGCTGTTAGCATGGGTCAGTATGGGCCTAGCAATAACAAATGCAGGCACACAACTACAGAGAACACTTTCACATAATGTGGACTTCTATAACTACCAAGGTGTTCTGTAAGTGGATTTGGTGATATATTGCATTCCAGGTAATCATTTTTCTGGTAATCCTGTGACAGATTAGGCAGTTTTAATAACATTACATGAAATTGTGACACTTGAGAGGCATGTTTGTGCACAGTACATAAACTAGACATCCGTCATGCCTTAGTTGGCAGGCATGGGAATAGAACCCAATAGCTGTGACTGCAGGGGACAGCTGCAAAAAAAAAAAAAAATAACATTGACTGTAGCAGCTTAGTACAGACATGCAAGGAATACAGCCATTCTGAGAATATGTAGACATATGTATTTAGGAATCAACAATGCTGCTTAACACTTTATTCACATTGCTGATAACTGTCTGTGAAATGTTAGCACAATCATATCTATTCATAACATGGGCTACCTCAACCATATATGTTTTGTTCCTGGAATGGGAGAAAAAGAAAGCATTTTGTCTCTGAATTGATTTTGCATTCTAGAACTATTACAGTGCTATACTTTACTGCTGTGACAGTAGAACACACACATGCATGGCATACAACCATAATGCATTTATTAAATCAGACTTCTGTAGGAAATAACAATGCTGCTTAACACTTTATTGGTGTTACTGATAAATGTCTGTGAAGTCTACACAATATCTGCCCATAGAGTGGGCTACCACACCCATATACCTTTATTACCTGAAATAGTTCACAGAAAAAAACACTAAACAAACTAATAAAAACAGAAAAGAAGGAGGTTGGGAAGCTGTACACTGCACTTTATTTCTTGATTAAGCGCTGTTGTCTCGGTACTAAGGACTTCTTCAGAATACGTATCAATTAAAACCTTCAGCTTATAAAGACTTAAATAATCACATGACTGACCAATTACCAAATTAAACACACACTAAATAAAACTATTCCCGATATAAGCACAATAATGAAAATCCAATACATAAAAATAGAAACTATTTTCATTCCTACAAAGACTAATAATATACATCCAATAAAATGAATGTCATAACACAACAGCTTTTTATGAATTTCTGCATTGCAAACATTTCCTTGAGCTTCAAGACACTACTAATGGATACCACATCATTCCATCCAGGGAACACAGTGTCATGACACTTAAGCTGCCACCTCAGCTCTTTCAATTCTAAAAATTTGTCCGAGGGACCTCCCCTGGGTCTCATATCTACATGATCTATAACTATACATTTAAAATAATGTGTGGGATTAGTATTAATATATTTGAATAATGCATCCTTATCATCCTTTTTATTAATACTATACTCATGTTGGTATATTCTATCCCTGAAGGCTCTCTTTGTCTTACCAATATAGAATCATTTGCATGTTTGGCACTTAGCCACATAGATAACTCCTTTACTATCACAATAATACCTCCAGGAAAGTTCAATTGTCCCATAGCCAATCAAGGGAAGACATATCCCTTCCAAAACGTATTTACAATGTCTACAATGACAGCATCTAACCATTTTCCCTTATTCTCATGTTTGATGGGTATCTCAAGGAAAGTTTTGAAATTTATGTCTTTTTTATACACAACAATTTGCTTCTCCCCAACCTTACTAAGCTTCTCCTGGTCCACCCCAGAAACATTCCAATTCCTATAAATAATATACCTTATCTGATCAAAATGCAAATTAAATGGTAATACCATTTACTTACCAAAGGGTATGTGGTTATCCTTACTTGATGTTATATTTCCATAGCTTGTATTATTAGCCGTAACCCCCATTCTCAACTAAGGGCTATATATTCCTGCTCTTCTCTTAACCTCAGCTTCATTAAGGATGTTACTAACAAACAATTGCAGGTAACCTCTCTCTACAAACATCTCCTGAAGCTTGTTGCATTCCATCTTAAAAATTGAGTCATTGCTGACCATTCTGGCCAGCCTGACACATTGTCCCTTATCCAGTGATTTATTCTGGTGAAGGGAATCCCAACTATTAAAATGCAACCAGGTGTTAGAATAAGTTAGCTTCTTAAACAAGTTGATTCAAACTTCTGTGTTACCTGGTGAGTTCCCTGGCCAACTGGTCTCAGGCCTCCACCTTACACTCCGAGCCCTGGAAACCACCTTGCAGAGCCTAGGTTCATGTTTTTATTTACCAGGAGCCCAACAAAGACCCTGGACTTCTGAATACCCCATCTCTGTCCCCAAAATTGCACACCTTTACTAGCACCGCCTGCCATATCACCAGTTGATCAGACTCCAAAGACTGTTGCAGAATTCTCACCTGTTGTGCCTAATATAAACTGTTTTTCCACCCTTACACATCACTGAGAAAGAGGTTCTCCCGTTCAATTCTCGGATTGGCTTGGGACTGCCTTATGTGTGGAGTCTGTATGTCCTCCCTGCGGTTGGGTTGCATTCGAAAGACATGCGTGCATAAATGGGTGTGCCTTCATTGAAGGTTGGGCATCGAGCTGGCACCTCAGTGTTTTGTAAAAAATCTATTG
The DNA here is from genome assembly GCF_019279795.1 of Protopterus annectens. NCBI lineage: Eukaryota > Metazoa > Chordata > Ceratodontiformes > Protopteridae > Protopterus > Protopterus annectens. Next base: position 1,079,409,026 of record NC_056741.1, read on the forward strand.
CCAATCATTAGCGGACCGGAGTTCCGCTGTGGCGACCCCTTACCAGGAAAAAGCCGAAAGACAAACAACAACAACAACAACACATCACTGAGAAACATTCAAAAAGTACAGCGTTTCTGAGCACCATGCAAACCAGCTTAGCAGTGTGAAAACTCACACATCCAAGGTTTTAGCTAAGCTTAGCACTGCGATAAAAGTAGCCATCAGCATGTTTAAGCAGGGTTCAGCACAGCACAGCAGTACCATATTTCACAAATTTGTTTTTAAAATTAAACATATATAACAAATTAAATTACAGACATCTTATCAATGCTACAGACAGGAACCCAGGACCTACTAAGCAGTAGGTTGCATCTCTACCCATTTAACTACTTAGATATTATGAAAACTAGTATACAGTACCTTCACATACTACTGGGCTACCTGTTATTGTTGCTAAGCACTGTGGTGCTTAAATAGACCCAAGACATAAATAATTAATTACATCTGGTTTCTATTTTTAGATGTCTAGCAACTGTCAGCTATGTATGTAGGAGCGCCTCCTTGTTGCCTTATTGATTTGTTGGAGTAGATTTAAATCTATGACCCTAGGGTTAGCTGGAATATTTGATTCACTGAAGTATAAGAGTTCTTGGGCTACTGGATCCCATGCATCCCTGTAAGCAAGATACAGTTCCTCCCTAAGGATTCAATATGAAACTGATTATAGGGATATGGCATCCAAGCTTTCTTCATTATTCAAATCTTTTAGACCCCTGACTTTTCTAGTTACAAACCTATGGGATGTTTTAGTTGAAAACCTCTGAGGTCTTTCAAATTGCTTGATATGTTTAGTAAGGTACATCCCAAAGAAGGAGTTGTACTCAATGATGGGTCTAATCATTGAGGAGTACAGGAAGGTGAGGACATTTTGCTATGAGCTGTGCCAGGTAAAAGAGTTTCCTTACTGCCACAGCAATATGAAGGTCAAACATAAAGGAGCTCTCCACCCAACTACCAAGGTATCTCACAAGATTTTCATTATGAAGTAGTGTGTTGTTTATGCTATAAGCTGGATCTAGGGGATATTTATCAAGTGCAACAATATTGCACTTTTTGGCATTGAGCCTGAACCCATTTTTAGTACACCAACTACTGACAATTTTATGTTGCTGCTGGAGTGTATATATGTCAGAGATGGACTTGACAACAACTCCCAGCTTGTAATCATCAACAAACTGTGTTAACCAAAGACTGTCATTTGAAAAATGAAGGCCTAAGAAATAAATACGAAACAGAAGAGGTCCCAGGAAAGAACTCTGTCAACATCTGCTGGTCACCATTTTCTCAGAGGGTGTACTCCCACTTCTTACTGAATAAATCCTCACACTAAGCCACTAACCTCATATGGGTCAATTTGAAGCTCCTTAAACTTGTTTATTATATTTGCATGTGATATGGTGTCAAACAACTTGGTGAGGTCAAGGTACATTGTATGAACAGCTTGCCCTTAGTCTATAGCCTGTCTAACCCTCTCAAAGGAGTTCACAAGACTCATTTAAAAGGATCTAGGATCATAGGAGGTTACTACACTAATAGTCCTGGGGTCCTTACAAGCCTAGCCAAGAGTTTATCCCCAAAAAAGAAACCTCAGTCAGCACCTGTCACCCCTGCAATGGGGGTCAAAGTTGGAACCCCTGGGATACATTTGTAGTTTCTCATCCACTCATCAAGGTTGCACTTCAAGAGAGTCAGAAAGGAACTCTGTTTGACATGTATGAAAAGTCTATTCCAAAAAAACACAAGAGACCAGGTACATGTATACATGTTTTTTAAAATGTTTTTAAAACAGATTTGTTAGTTGTGAATTTGCTCATTTGTTTATTTGCATTTCTATTGACATGCTTGCAAAGAGACCTGTAAAGGTTACAGAAAGTGCAGTATTTGCATACATCTGGGTGTTTCCAATTGTCAATTTATCATACTATTAAACAATTAAAGTGACTTGTGGGGGATATAAAGGATGCTACAGCTAGTTTTTTCTTTTCTTTGTTACATCTGAAGAAGACTTGTGGACGAAAAACGCCTTGTGAATATTTGCGTTTATATACTAAATAAACTGCTGGTGCTTCCACTTTGGATTGTGTTTCATGCTTTGGGTTTAACTACCTCTACTTGGTACCTTTGTGTACTGCAAAAGTCTATTCGAGAGACGGGGCAGCCTCTGGGAGACAAACCTGTCTCTCCAGCAGGTTTTGTTGATGTTGCATATTAGATTTAGGCCTATTGTGTAGGTAATGCATGAGGAGTTATACTTATGGATATGGAGTATCTCTAGCAGGGCAGGGTCTGATATTGCCTTGTAGGTGAGACACAGATGACATCTAAGCAATCTGTATGATACAGAATAAAATGATAGTGATTTGAGCCTGTCCGCATAGGCAGATGTTGGAGGCCATGGATTCTCTTTGTGAGGTATTTCTGTGGCCAGGTGTTTGGAGAGGTACATACCAAACAGGGCATTATACTAAATTATGGGTGTAATGAGGAAGGAGTACAGAGAGGTAATAGCCTCCTTTTTTTCTGGATGCAATCCCTTTACTTATGAGATGAACCAAGTAAAAGGCTTTTCTGAACACTACCACCACATTATGGTCAAATATGAGATTGTTGTCAACCTGAGTACCTAGGTCTCTCACCACAGGTTGTGTGTTTAGGGATTGCTGTTGATGTGGTAATCAGTAGGGGTGTGTTTTTGTCAAATGGTATGATAATACATTTTTTTGCATTCAACTTAAGACCATGACTTTGTCACCAGTTATTTGTAGCTGTGAGACCCTCTTGCAGTACGTTAATGTCATTTTGGGAGTCAATGACAGCACCCAACTTACAGTCATCCACAAACGTGGTTAGCCATGGGCCCTTTTTCTTTGCTTGGAACTCTGAAAAGTCGATGCCAAACAGTAGGGGTCCCAGGACAGATCCCCGGGGAATACCACTAGTGAGAGGTCTGCTGTCGGAGGTGGTGGCACCTATTTTGACCTTGTGGGTCCTATCTGTGAGCCAGTTGGCCACCCATCTGATGAGATAGGGATTAACATAGAGTTGTGTTAGCTTTTTGATGATGCCAGACTGGGGGATTGTGTCAAAGGCCTTGGTCAGGTCAAGGTAAGTTGTATGTACTGACTTTCCCTCATCCAGGGCCTTGGTGCAGTCTTTAAGAAGTCAACTAGGTTCAGTAGGTAAGATCTGCCCCTGAAGAATCCCAATTGGGTGGGGGTGGGGTTGAGTGTTTGGAGATTGCCTATGTCTTTGTTTATGAGATCCATAATAATATGCTCCATGGCTTTACAGATCAGACTTGTCAACCTTTGATAAAACCAAAATGATGAGGATTGAGCCTGATAAGATTTTTGATATCATAGTTAATTAGGTCAGCTATCATATGATTCATGGCCTTGCATATAAGATTCATTAGGATGATAGGTCCATAATTATTATTGTCTGTGGTGGGCCACCCTTGTGGAATGGTACCACAGCAGCTGTGTGCACCTCTTTGGGACATAGTCAGCCTCAGGTTAAGAGTTTAAGATGTGGGTCTGCTAGTGCTTGCTTAATGCTATTAATCAGGCAACCATGTATGTTATTAGACCTATGGGAGAGGTGTACTTTGTTTTGGAGAGTACCTTCAGCACATGTTCTTTCATGATGGTTCATGGCTTGATTCTATCATAAATAAGTAGGTTTGAAGATTGCAAAAAGTTTTTTTGCTAAGATGTTGGCAATATTCACTGGATCGGAGTAGCTAGCATCTTTTTGGATAAACCTGAAGTAATGCTGGGTGATATTTCTTATTCTTCTGACATAATTAAAGAATGATTTTTAGTTGTCTATGATAGTCAAAGTTCATTGGGTGCCTTTGTTTTTCATATGTCCTTTTTATTTTTTTATGCAGGGGCCATTGTTCTGCTATAGAGATGTAAGAGTTTCTTCCTTTTATTACACATGTTATTAATGCTTGAGAACCACCCTACTGGTTTGCTCTTAGAACTTCTCACTTGCTTGGATCTAGTTGGGACTGCCAGTTTAATACATTTGTCCAGGTGCAAGTAGAATTTTTCTGCATAACTCTTTGCAGTATCAGCATTATAGGTAATATCATTATACTCAAAATGGAACATGAGAACATTCTCGCAACAATTAATTAGGTAAATTCTATGTATTAATCATGCACTGATTACCACTTAATGCAGTATAAAACAAAGTAGCGTGTAGAGCAAGAATCAGATAAATTACTTCTTCATCTGGAGGTTCAGAAGGGCTGCGCTAGAGCTTGCCTGAAAGACCCAAGACATATGGAGAGTGACAGTCCAGTTAGTACTCATATGTAGAATAAACTTAGAAGAATCATCTGTAATAGACAGCTGTGACTAAGGCCTGGCCTAGGCATGCAACCTGATAATTTTTAAAGACAGAATATTAAGATGGGTTGGGGCTGTGAGAGGCTCTACTGTTGTTCATGAAAACAAACCACAGGTAATGTTCTGTTTTGCTTCAAGTCAATAATCTTCATTTTGATGTTCCAGTGACTTTCTGAAAAATAATCTTGTTTTTTATAAGTCCTGCCTCAAGTTTTTCCTTGGGCATACACTTGTGGTATTTGCATGGGCAGTTGGCCAGAGACTTGCCATGTTTACTTACCAAAGTAATTCTACTGCTAACTGCAAATGATGTCTAGGCTAATAATTCTCTATGTCCCCGTCATGGTTTCCTGGTGACCCCTGCCATACTGGACTTACTACAATGCCACTTAGAATCATCTGATCCAAAGCTGACATGACTACAGTAATAGATAGTTCTCCTGGCCAATGTAGCTGTTAACCCCAAGATTGTGCTTCCAATGAAAAATGAACCAGTGAGGATCACATTGAATCCCACTTGGTGATTTTGAGGACTATACCACCTCAGAAAACTGGGAGAGAGCAGATTGAACAAAAACTCTCTATCTAAGCTAAGAGAGATACTGAAATGTATATGGAAATGGAAGACACTGATTACATGTAGTGTTATTAACAAATAAAGAACTACTGGCCAGAGCTAGTGTAAACACTGAAGATGGAATAACATCTTGTCACTGCACTGTTAAAGCTGCTAACCAGTGAGAAAACTGATAAGACAATGAGTATTGCAATGTGACCCTAAGACGTCTAGTAAGCTAGTAATATTAGTACCTTTAGTGGAATACTTACTATTGAATGACATAATATTTAACATTCAGAATTTAATTACTTGCTTCCATATCTAAAACTGCAGTAAGAAATTTGTTCTCATCTGTGAAACAAGAAGCTTTATGTCATGTATAAACCTGTCTAAATGTGGGGGAGGCATCATGTCGCTAAGTTATGTGCTCTCAACACTGAAGCGAATGTTACTGTTAGAAATGGAAAAAGTGAAATATGTGCTTTAAATAAACTTGTTCCTATGGAGTAAGATAAAATATCATCTAGGATAATTAGTTATTGATACATCATTGTGTTAAAACCAAACTAGTGAAATGTGCTGATTTTTAGAAGGAAGAGAGTTTCAAGCATTGCTAGATTCTGGAAGCATGATTACCCTTGTCAAGGGTCCTCTGGTGTGGCAGCATAAGGTTAGTAACAACCAGAAAATGGAGATAGTATGGATTCATGGTGACAAAGAAACTCAGACAGTTCTCGTTAATCTGTTACATCCTGTGTTTATGTAGCTTGAGTTTATGTATGATGTATTAATAAGAAAAGATGTTCTCTATTTTAAAGCACAGTGGAAATATATTGTTGGATGCAAAATCCATAAACAGAGTGTGCTAGGCTGATATTCATAAAGAAAGAGGCAGAAGAGCAGCTTGATATGCCTATTCTATATTAGAATGAGGGGAGACAGCAAGACATCGATGTACGTACAAATATCCTGGATTAAAACTAAGCAAACGGAGTTGGCACAGAAGCTACAAAAAGGGCTAGAATTCAGCTGTTGATAGAAAGTTTACATGATCCAGTCTGTTATCAGAATTACCAAATGACAGAACAATAGAAATCTAAAACTGCAAGAGATGTTAATATAGAAACTGAATATGAACTAATAGGAAACTGGAGTATAAATCAGAATAAGATGGAAATCAGCACCAATAAAAATTAAAATAAGTAGAACACCTAAATGAGGACCGTCAGAACAAAATAGATATTATTAGTGACATAAGCAGGAGAATACAGAAGTCAGAGTGTGACACTGCTAGTCTCAAGCACAGAATTACAAAAAAAACAAAAAAAACCAGCCTATCATCAACACGTATTTATATGCCAAGAAAGAAATAAAATTGAGTGTAAATTTTATCTTGAGATGCCTTTTGCAGTGGGAAGAGAACACAAAGATCCACTCACAATGAGAAAGAGCGAGACAGAATAAGCTAAAAGAAAAAAGAACAGCCAAGCTGCATGGAATGATAACAGAGGCAGTAAAGCAAAAAAAATGATATAGAAGAGGTTGCAGTACCTGTATTTTTGGGATATGAAGTTATACCTTTCATCTCAAGGCAAGTCACTGGAGAAAGTAACCCTGAGATAGAAGACTTTGCAAATAAACTTTAAAAACATAGAATGGGCAATAATACTTAAACAAGGGCAAAAGAGAACAAAACCAATGGTATAGGGGATCATTGTGAACAATGTTTATATTACATCTTACCTCTAGTTTGAATAAAAAAAAATCTCTTTTTCTAAGTAAGTAAACAAAGGGAAGTCATTCCACATCATCTAGAAGTGTCAAAAATCTTATAGAACACAAGCAATGAAGCTAGCCCATAATCCCACATAGAAAGGCCAGCAAGGGATGAACAAAATGAACACAGAAGTACTTGCTGCATTTTGCTGGCCAGTCATAATGAAAGAGTGAGAGCACTTCTGTGCTGCTTGTCCATAATACTAAAAAACTGAATATCATGTTGGATATACAAGTCCCCTGAAGTCAGTACCTATCATAGAGGTTCATAAGTAAGTAATAGGCATGCAGTCCAGGAAACCACTAAGGGACCTAGACCAAATTCCCAACTGCCTCAAAGCATTGTCTGGTTAAGTGACTTGTCTAAGATCCCACAGTAGGGAAATAAAGGGGGAAAGGAAAGAAGCAAATAAAACTGAGGACATGCTGGATTAAGTATTCCAGCATGATTTATTTTCAGCACTTTAAGAGGAAAAAGTCAGACAGTGTTTGCATGTAAGTGGAGCATTGCTGCAAGCTAGGATGTGGCACTTAGAGCTGGTAGAATTGCAATGCACTCATAAAAATGCATCAAAAGCAAATCTGAGTTTCACTGAGGCAGAAACATGTCTGTGCCTCTTAACCTTTTAGTGCAAGAAATCTGGACAAAGCTTGACATAATAGGGGACAAAGGCCTAAAAATGGGGACACATTTTAAATATTGCTCTTATAGAAAGGGCGTACCTTCATTGAAGGTTGTGCATCAGGGCCGGCAACTTGGCATGTAAAAATCTGCTGCCAATCATTAGCGGACCGGAGTTCCGTTGTGGCGACCCCTAACCGGGAAAAGCCGAAAGACACAACAACAACATAAATGTATAAAGTTGCTTGAATAACAGGATTTGTGTTATCATACATTTTCTGAAGGATATGAAATCTGATACTCAAATGCATGTCATTATTTATTGACTTTAATCCTTAGATCATCCCAGTAATTTGTCAGAAAAACACAAATTTTATGAGGAATAGACCAAAAGTATGAGTAAAAACTCTGGACATTCTGCAAATGACAGTTGAGAGGTATGGACATGTCCTTTTCATGGTATGTAATCTACTGAACCTTACCAGTCAGGAAGTAAAACCTATAACTGCTGTGGAGGTGCATCTGACTTAAATACTCCTATCAGCTTCACTGGTAGTTGGAGGTGAGATTAAAGCTGAATGGGGCTTAACAAAGTCAAGGACAAGCACAGCACACACTGTTGAAGAAAGCAGAATTCATGTCCATTGCCTAGCAGTAGCAAATACTTTGTATTTCTAAGCACTTTATGAGCTAACAAAGCAGCACGGGTCAGTGTTACGTCTGTGTAGAGCAGAGAATGACAAGGGAGGAAAAGAAAAGTGATTTACATTTGCATAGTTTGTTTAAACAGAAAATGTGAATGTGCACATTAGGATAGGAAGGATGCAGGCAGTGGCTGGGAGAACAGGTAATGGAATATGGAAGTGACGGGCAGTGTAGATGTGTGGGCTGTGGCTTAGGTATCTGATCCAGGAAGCTGGGAAGAGTCTAATGGTGCTGCATGTCCTTTTGATTGAGGTTACCAATGGAGGGATGTGTCAGAGGTGTAACATATTATGACCAAACCTAGTGGGAGAGGAGATAAGCAACAAACAAGGCAGGTCAGAGAAATAAGTGGAAGATGGCAAGATTATGGATAAGAAAGATTCTTGCAGGAAGCTTAGAAGATGATGTCAAAATAGAGAGGGGAAAGGTTAGGCAAAGTACATAGCAGAAGTAATGTCTAGCATGAATGTGGTGGGAATTGATATGACCAAGGCAGTGAAAGCAAAAGGGTTAGTTAGGTAAAAGATCAGGAAAGGAAGACAGTGCAAGGAAAGACTCATTATGCAATAAGGGAGGACTGAAGGACCAAAAAGCTAAGAAGGAAAGTGAGGTGAAAATAAAGAGAATCAAGTTAGTGTATGGTGGATCCTGACAAGAATGTCAGGGATGATAAAATGGAAGAAACAGACAGGTCATCATAAAAATGGCAGAT
>NC_056741.1:1079420299-1079507979 GCF_019279795.1 Protopterus annectens
CAAACAACATGCCACCTGGTGATGTTAAAGCAGTGTAGCAGATTCAGTCTAATGTGCAAAAGAAAGGGTACATGGTGAAGAAGCAAATAGTTAAATAGCACACATATGTATGTATGTCTGTTGATAAACCTAAACTTTAAATTCCTGAAATAGAAATTCCGGAATAGAACAGATTGAAAAAGAAAAGCCTGAATAAGCTGACGTGTAAAGTAAGAACAAGTTCATATAATATAGTGGCAAGTCATCTCCTCTCCTCATGAGGATCTGCACCCACCACACTCTTTTTTATTTATTCAAGCACCAATGTAAGGCTGATTAAGGAATATTTGGTTTCTGGACAGCCAGATATTTTTCTTTATTAAATGATGAGCTTTGAATTGAGGGTAGATAAATTAATAGGTGGCTTGTGGTTCCAGGCTTCCACTTAGCATTAGCATGAAGGATGTCAAACCACTATATAACATAAGAAAAAAACATGCCCCTGCAAGAAACCTTAGATCACTATCCTTTAACATCTTACAAATATACAACTATATTACTAGATTAGGTGAGTAACTATACTGTGCCTATGTTTTTAAATTATGTAACTCAATTTCCCTCAACTCCAACAAGAACATGATCACTCTGTGTTCTTTGAAGACATCAAACCCAACCTAACTTTCAACTAGTTATAGCTCTGAACCAAATCTTTCCTCCACTATCTCCTCAGTTATCAATTTTCCTTTACTGGCCTTACTCCTACAGGTCCACTTCCATATCCATTACCTTGCCAGTCTGTGTATCCTTTATTTCAGTAATTACCTACTCTACCCATACTATCATTTACAATCTCTTAGTACTCTTTTCTCCCTGCTATTAGGTCTCCATTAACAGTTCCTACCAATCATATTCTTAGCATTGATCACGATATCTAACTATTCATTAATCTTTCCTCTACATAGTTCTTTGTCATAAGCAGGATGCTTACCTCACAGGGAAAATCTACAGAGTATATTTGTTTTACTCCTATCACTGAATTGTGCATTGTAAAATAATAACTCTACCACATTTAAACTCACTGCATGTAATCTCAAGAGTGTCCTGTAAAATATTTTCCCCAGACCATCTCTGAAAATGGATTTTTGCTCATATGGACAATCTCAGTTAACAAGTTGAAAACAAATAAGTAAATAAAATAATCTCTGCTGTAATTCATATCAAGGTTGTTTTGTTTCCTGCATTTCTGGATTTGTTTTGTTAACCCAGATTCTTCTATCCAGTGTTCCTTTCTGCAAGGTTTAATAGTTCAGACTTACAAATCAGAACCTGAAGTTCCTGTTATATACCAGACATATTATTTGCGTCTGTTGTGTCATCTCCTGTCACTCAGTATAATTTTGTATTATCTTTTATTTAATTCACAAACAGAATTGCTTATCAGAGGACTTACAAAATGGCTACACACTTTTATTCATCTGCTTATAATTACAAATTATCACTTGCCCAGTACCAGTCACCATTCTTTTATCCTCAGTAGAGTGCCACAGGGTGCAGTGGACGCATGCAGCAGTGGCTAATTTGGGTCAGTGTGTATTTTTACATGGCACTATTGATTTTCCCTGTATTTTATGCACTTTACATGTTCAGAAACCATTCCCTCTTTATAAGGTTCTGTTTACATTTCATTTGCTATGTTATTAGAGCTGACAGAAGTGCTAGCTGAAGTACAACACAGTGGGGAAAGGGTTACTTTATCACCAACTGGTTTATCGAAGACCATTCGTTTAAGATAAAAAAAATGAATAAGCTCACTGTGACATAAATTTTAACATAACCGAGATTAGAAATGTTGGTAAGTTATAAAAGGTATAATGTAGAGATGGTACAACATTCTGCATGATGAGTATACTGACATTACCCCTGATGTAAGAATTTGTATGAAAGTTAGCAGAGTACCTCTTTACCCCTTTTTAAGCACAACCTGAATAACTGGATGGGAAACAGAAAATATACCCCTGGGATTCCACCCATGTCTCTGCTGGATAGGGGCATTGGGTGCTGATTTGTCTAAACATGGGCTAAACTCTTGGCTAGACTTATAAGGGCCTGAGGGCCAAAAGCCTAGTAACCTCCTATGACATCAATCACTTTGATATGTTTATTGTTGTCTTTGTGTATCTTTTTTCAAACTACATTGTCTGAGCCTCCTATATCAATAAACATGTTGACTTGTTAATGACCATTGTTGCCCTTTGCAAGTAAAAATTTATCAGGTACTCTGCTTTTCTAGAAGTTCATCTGGGAGTTGCAATTGACCATTTCATATTGCTCATACACAGCTGTGTAGATGCCTATATGGTATGATATACCTGTCATGGAGATGCTTATACTATGGAGTGTTTGCCCGGGTCTGCTTGCATGCCAGATAGGGTTTAAGCTTTACATCTATTATTTAATGTACAGAGTTATATATTGTACTTATATGTGTTCTTATGTTTCAAATTGCTGTATTTAAACATCCATAATTTCTATTGCTGTAAAGCTGTACTCTGTATCTAGCCTTATATTTTATGGCAGCCAGGCCTTTTCTCCTTTGTCAGCATAGCAGCAGTTGTTTCCATTCTTGTTTTACCCTATCATGTGATTCTAATTATTTCTTACCTCAGCACTTGTTACATTTGTCTAACTTGTGAACATTTATATAAGTTCCTGTTTACTGCCATTTCAATTCTTTCCAGACATATTCAGTTTTTAAGACAGTCTTTAGTAAGCCTTAACTATAATATATAGCATACTCCCACAGTGTGGCCTATGTACATACATAGCAGTTAAGTGACACAGTGCACTTAAAGTCTGAGAAGTAATTTTTCATAAGTGTCCCTATTCTGGCATGAGTAAACTAATCTAGTCTGAGTGCCATGTAGTTCAATTCATTACTGACATCGTTTCCAGTATCAGAAGTACATTCTTAACAGATTACGTTCTGCGTTAAGTTTTAAAAAACATTTTTTTCAGCGACCTGGTTACTTTTAGTGCTGTGGCTGCTGTTAAAACATATGAACATTTCTCTCATTTAAATTTGTTTACTATGATTTTTAAATCTGAAATAGATCAAATTAATTCCAGTACTGCAGATCTGATTAATACCCTCTCATCATCTTAACATATATATTAAACATTCACCCAGCTGTCTGATGAGTAAATCATTACATTAGACAACCTGCAGTCATGCAGTGTAATAAATGTTGGCCACAAAAGGCCCTTCCTGTAAATACTGCTTTGTGAAGTACCTATGTACTCACAACCTCTTTATGCCTTGTGCCTGGTTTTGGCCACAGTAAAATGTATTACTAATTCCATGATAAAACTGATTTATGTACCACTTTGTATAATCTATTTCCAGCTGACATGAGAAATCTGTAAATGACTTAAAATATAAGGCAATCGTTGATGAAGAAATTGCACAAAAGCTTGGCTTCATGTCTTAAATCATATGCAAAGTTTATGAGCCATGAGCAAGAAAAAAATAAAGTCAGTGCATTTAATTTCATTCCTGTTGCTTCACGCTCCACTACTGTGTAGCAAGGTAAGCACACTTAAAACTGAACTTCATCGTTTCAGTTATTATGAGGCTCTGGAGCACAAACCTAAACTCCTAGGGTATGCTGCTATATTTATCTGATCAATACAAGCTTTTTGTTTTAAAGGATAATGAAAAAATGCACCCCCCCCTAAAAATAGCCCTTAACCATTTGATATACAGATAAATTAATGTAGTACATAAGCCTAATTGATGTGTTATAATCTTAATTAATTAGGGTACAAGCTGCTAAATTTGCATAGATTTTTCCTATGGGGAAAGGTTTACCTACACAGAATATTAAATACAGAGACAGTTGTGCCAGGATTAGAGTAGTGCCAGACACAGGATACTGTAGTATTCAAGGAAAAAACATACTTGATATCTAATCATTTTAGGAAATATCCTGATATCAATTAGCATTGTCATGATTTCATTACCTACTTTAAGATATTTTGCACTATGCAAATGATTAACACTATAAAATGTATCTTGAAGCTATAACCATTTGATCAGAGCTGTGCTTTTTTTCCTAGTCTGACAGTTTCTTCAATGTACAATATGTTTTCCTAATCACAGCTGCTATTCACTGTTTCCAGGTAAAAAGAATTGCATTTTTATCTTTTTTCAGTCTTAGATTATTATGTATGTAAGATACACAAATGGCAAAAAAACAAATAAGTAAACAAAAGTAATAACCAATTAGGTTTACTTCTACTACTTAAAATCCTAGAATAAGAGATACTGAAAAAGATTATTCACTATGAGAAGATTCCAGGTGGGGAAGAGGGATGTCATTGCCTTTATCTGTGAACATTTCAACAATACAGGAATCAAGACACATCTGCTAGAGGGAAAAAACAAACTCTATTATATTACAGCAGCCATATAGTACACTAACTGAAGATATGAGCTTTGACTATGAATGCTGTTGATCATTCCATTGTATGCTGATTTTTTATTCTATAAGAAGAGACAGTGGTATAAGAATTGTTTTGTAAGACAAGAGAGTACTGAATTGTAAGCATATTTGTATATAGACTTAAAATGTGAGTGAAGTTTGTTAGACTCAAACTTCGGTCTTTCTAATATCTCCTTAATGGCTCATTATCTGATAAGGTCAGATAGAACAGTCTACGAAATACGCACCACACATGCACTTGCACATAATTCATTTGTTGCAAGCTAAGCACTAGTGCGGATGACTGATCAAGTTGTTAGTTCATATGGGCAAAAGGAGAGATAGTGGATGCAGGGTATATGGCTAAACGGGGGATCAGCAGTGTGACAAGGAATGGTAATGAACATTTCTTAGGGCGATTTTGGTCTCCATAGATTTATGTTAGAAAGGGTCTATGCCCTACCAGGAAATCAATATTTCTTAATCTGGAGAAATAAAAAGCATCAAAAGTTACCTAAATATGAAATAGGAAATTGTGTTCTTTGATATATATTTCATGCTGTGCATGAATCTTATCATTTATACGTTTATTTATTGTTTTCATCTCTATACCTCATTACCGTAACAGAATGAAGAAATAAAACACAAGAGAATTATTATGTGCCAAAAATGTTCAATTTCAAAATTAGCACTTTAGAAAGCAAAGCAAAAAATCACTGAAATGGTCCTTTAAAGAATGAAATTTTACAGATAATAATAATGAAATCAAAACACAACTTAACACCTAACGGTCTACATATTAAGAAACCTGCTCTGACATTAAGAGACCTAAATGAATAAGATAAGAATGGTGACTTATCAGATTCTCAAGACTCTATGATGTGAGTCCTGAAATGCTGAAAAATTAACTGTAATTGTTCGACTGTAACACTGAAATGAAAAACTCAAGTATATATATTTTTATATATCAAGTATGGGTCTACTTGACATTACCAAAATGTCAGTAGACTGACTTCAAATAACCGAGACCAAAAGAGCAAATTTTCACATAAATGAAACTTCACTATGCTAAAGTTTCAGATGACTGAACATTTTAAATGCTGACTCCAAGCTGAGCAGAACAGGAAATCCGCTCATTTGTGCACCATAGTGCAATTTCGGAGTTGGTTTATTTAATTTGCAGGGGGTTGGGTATGTGCCCCCCTGCAAAAATGTAAAATTTAAAATGAAAGTGATTGTGATTGTTGGTTTAACAAACCTGAACTGAATATTTTTGCGGGGCACCCACATAAATATTCAGTGGTATTTTTTTTTTTACACATGGCTATTGGTTTGTGGGCGGGGTTGGGGTGAGTTAGGTAGCCGTTCAGTACATTTAATTTGACAGGGCAGTGCTTACATGGAATAAGTCATTGCTTTTGTTTGTGCATTACATGAGTGGTATGTTGCACGTTATTGGGTCATTTTTTTGACAGTCGGCAATCTGGATTTTCAGCCTTTTGAATTTTCGGCATTGTCATCTTGGTTACTTGAAAGTCATTCTGCTGACATTTCAGCAATGTTAAGTAGACACATATATATATATATATATATATATATATATATATATATATATATATATATATATATATATATATATATATATATATATATATATATATATATATATATATATATATATATATATATATATGTGTGTGTGTGTGTGTGGAATCGCTACAGAATCCTAAAAGCCCAAACTTCTGAAACCCAAAATCCTGAGACCAAACTCTTGAAAGTTCAAAATATTGAAAACTCAAAATACTGAATCTCATAATACTGAAAACATGCAGGATACCAACACTTACTATATTCCAGCGCAAGTACATACCAAAACAAATAAAAGACAAACCATATTACTCTTCTCCAAGTATAAGCATGAGGGGCAAGCACCCCTGCACCACCCATGTGGGGAGCTGCACCCCCCAATCCCCCTGCTACTTAAATATATCAACTCTGAGATTGCACTTAGTGTAGTAATATGTTTCTGTATGGACTTGTGCTGGAATATAGTAAGTGATGGCATCCTGTGTGTTTTTAGTATTATGAGAGTCAGTATTTTGAGTTTTCAGTATTTTGAACTTTCAAGATTTTGGTCTCAGAATTTTTTGTTTTCAGGATTTTGTAGCACTCCCATATATATATAGTCAGAACATTGACTTTTTAGAAAGTTGAACTTCTGATGGTTGAGACCATATAATTATCTTTCTGAAAAGCTGAATGACACAAAACAACAAAAATATATGTTTTTGCAGAGGGCAGGCCCCTCCTGCACCCCCCCATGTTCATCCCCCACACCCCCTGCATATCACATATATTATATACACTGACTCCAAGATCACAATACAGTGGAGAAGGGTAAATTCCCTGGTCCCTATTGTACCACAGTCACAATACAAAAACATCAACATTTCTGAAATTTGGTCATATGGTCATGCCCATATAAAGTTCAATTTTCTGTAAAGTCGATCTTCTGAATGGGACCCTTATATACATATAATATATATGTGTATATATATATATATATATATATATATATATATATATATATATATATATATATATATATATATATATATATATATATATATGTGTGTGTGTGTGTGTGTGTGTGTGTGTGTGTGTATCTATCTATCTATCTATCTATCTATCTATCTATCTATCTATCTATCTATCTATATAAACTTCCAGACTGTTATACCTTGAAGAAGTGTGAAATTCTCTGAGGTACAGCAATTTTGGAATGCACATACATCTCCCCTAGTCACGTTCACTTTCCCACTGTTTCATTACTCGCATTGCTGCATCTTTAACATGCAATATGAACCAAACAGAAAGCTTTATATTTGTGAAAAACAAGCCAAATATGTTAAAACGATATACAAACTAAACATTAATGCAGTGCCACATACTAATGCAAACACGCATTATTGAAATTATGCAAAGTAGCCAAAATGAGAAGGATATAGAAATAATTCTATCTACAGTAATTACAGGAGTAATTTTCCTCGTAAACATACATGTGCAGCTAGAAAGGCATGCCATTTTATCAAAAGATGAACCAAACAGGAGAACAATTCATTTCTACCATAAAACCACTAAATAGCAGTCACCAGTAATCAAGCATTAAACTGTTAGAATCAGTTAAGTGTTTACTGACAGTATTGGACTGGAGAAAAGGTAGCCTCTAATAATTGTATATATCTAAAGCACAGTAGCTGCATTTTTGTTTGACTTTGGAGCTGCAGAAGACACTAAGAACAATTTTGTTTCCAGTCTTAATCAGAAACCATTCTTAAAAGACTGCACTATTAAGATCTTTCACTTTCACAGTAAATGTTCTCTGTCATTCTCAACAAAAATTACAGCTATAGCCTCAGGTAATGATTTTAAACTCCAGACAGACATTATGCAGTAAAATATAATGGGAGATAACTGTTAGACTATATCCCTGTGCATAATGATTTAAGAGAAATTTTCAAAACAGAAAGTTTACAAAATATGAATTCAGCAACAAAATAACCATTATAATCCAAAGGAAAACCTATCAAAGATATTTTTATCACAATAAAGGTAAAGGAGAAAAAGAGCTACTACCCCTAACAAATGTGGACAGAGTCAATCATTAGATCACGCCCTTTGTGTATACTCCAATAAAGTTGTTTCAGGGAAGCTGGTTTCTGTGAAAGTGCATGAGTCATAGAGGAATATCTATTGCTGAGATAGTTATATGGAGTACATAGCTACATTAGAGTATCCTCAGAACTGAAAACTAAGGGCACCCTGTGGACTCAGCCATCTTTGCATCAGTTTGGATGAGGATTCTTTTAGATACCATACCAACTATCTTCCCTGACCCTGTGCTCATTGACTACATCTGCAGGCAATTCCCCTTTTTAGATCATATCTCTTCTTAGGGAGCATCATTGACAAATACCCTTCCATCCAGATCAGGCATGCCTACCCTTCAATGTTGCCCTATTTGTCTCCTAGCCATTAATCAAACCTGAGTTGCCTGGGCCACAGTTAGTGCTTTATCTTTCTACACCATCAGAGCAACTTACAGCATTTTGCTCTTATTTAAAAATGCACATTGCTACCATTGTTGATGACAGTGAAGCAATTTGCAGAATTGTACTATTGAGTAAAATATGCATTGTGTTTACATGTACCATTAATAGTCGATAAGCAACATAAAGAATTATTTTCTGTTGATTTACAAAATTATATTGTTTTCACAAGTGTTTTTGATATGGGAGATATAATATATCAAAAAAACATAAATATTGGTAATCTTATGCTTAAGATTGAGATGTTAAAATGTAAATGATAGCAAAGCTGTCACAAACAGCATTTTAAATAATGAAAAAAGCCCTAATGTAATCTATCAGATGTAAGTATAAACTGTATATCATCAATCATAAATGAACTCTGAAACAGATGCATAATAGAAAGCAAGTCAGGTTTATTATAAAGTTTTAAACTGAAGCATTAGTGGTTAAAGATGTGTCTATTCAAAGATGATTATAGGGAATAAATATAACATTTTAATTAAGACAAAAATTACACTACTTTAAAATGAACTGATGTTCTTGGTAAGAAAAATGTCTTGTACTTTGTCATTGACAGAGTATTTACATTGCTTACACAAGCTCTGATAACTGTGGCAAATCATTATATGATATTTTGCTGATAACTAAAAAAATTACACAACTTTTCCAGTGTTGTTGATTATCTCAAAGTGATACAGAGCATTTTTGTTGAATGATTGTAGGACACTACCCTACAGTATTAAAAATCTTAATAAAATGCAATTGTTATAAGCACTGCAGATTACAGGGAAGCAGAACACAGAATGTTAGTGTGATAATAAAATTGTATTGCTTTCAATAGCATTGTTGATTGTGGGAAGAAGCATGCAAAATGTTGTTGTTAAACAGAAAATGCATTTCTTTTGCAAGCATGTTGATAGTGGAGAAAAAAAAAACATGCAATATTTGCTGAATTATTCTATGGATGCAACCTACTGCACTCCAATCTTAATAAAAACTCATTGCTTTACAAGCAGTGAGGATTATGGAAAAACAGAACACAGCATGTTGCAGTGATATAAAATGCATTGCTTTCAATAAAACTGTTACTGGAGGGTATGCAATATACAGCATTTTGGTACTGATTAAAATGTATGTTGCTTGTCAAACACTGCCTACCCAGAGGGAAGCAATATCCAGCATGTTGAAATCATACTGATTTCCCTAATCTTCCTGACCATAGAGAAATAACATACTGCCTGTTCCTGTTGATTAAAAATGCATTGCTTTCACAGACACTGTTGATAACACAGTAGTAGATGAAGTCAGTACCCAAACTGCAGGGCCAGTACACAGATAAATCATGCTTATGATTTAGAAGTTAAAATACACACACACACACATATATATATATATATATATATATATATATATATATATATATATATATATATATATATATATATATATATATATCACCTTATCACATATTTTGATCATGTTGAAATAATGCATGGCATTCTGATGTTTACTAAGAAGAATCATGAGGTAGGAACATGCAGTATTTGGTTAGTGACTAAAATGTGTTGCTTTCACAGGTGCTTTTGATCATGATCAAGCTACATAGTGCATTATGTAAGATTATTGTAGGGAAGGCAACATACAACATTCTAATATTCATAAATTACTTTGACAATGAGATAGTAAGTATGGGAAAGCAATACTCAGCATTTTGCTGTTGAGTGAAAAACATACACCGCAATCCGGTCGAATGAAGAATATACAGCACCTTATGCAGCATTGTTGTTTTTAGGGAAGCAATATATATGTATTGATTAAAATCATTACATTATTTTCACATTGTTAGTCATGTGGAAGCAACATACTATATATGATATTAATTAAAATGACAATGACTTCACAAATGCTGACAATTATGAGAAAGCAATAGACATTTCATTTTACCCCAAAAAAGGATATATGTTTTGTTCTGTGAAAAGGTACAATGCACACATAGGCCTGCATGCTCTTTTCCACTTAAAAAACAATATTTATTTTCAGTTAGTATGTTAAGTGTCCTCAATTTGTTTTCAGGTACATAGTCAGACCATCTGTTGCTTTAATTTATGTTCAGTCTTCTAAATGCGAAGTGAATACATCCTCCACACAGAGAGATCAACAAAATAGTAGCTACCACTAATAAATATTCTTAGACATTCTGTTTAGATACCCACCCCTTTCTGTGATAAATAATAAGTAATGCTATCATTCAATTCCTTATAAATGGGAAATTTGTAAATACTCAACAGTCCCATAGAAGCTTCCATAAAAATAAAATACCAGACAGATTCTGTCCAGCACAGTAACCTTTAATTATTTAGATTGAGCATTTTTGTCTATTCAGAATACTGACTTCTTCAGAATGAATAAATGCAGCAAGGCATACTTTCTTATATAAGGAATATTCACATGATATGCTATGAATATGAAACTTAGTATTTAGTTGCTTATATTTTAATGTACAGACTACAAAAGTATGGTGATTGGTCATTATTCAAGGTCTTTTGCGAAAACAACTCCCTCTTCAGTAACAAATTATTCCAATCCCCACTTCTGCTTTTTTGGCATAAAAATACAATACTTTAAAATCAGGGCACATCTCCAGATGTTTAGCTATGGCATTGTTCTTATCCTGCATTTTAATAGCATAAATATACTAATAAATCCTTACTCTGAGCCATTCTCAGTTTTACCTCTATAAAATGCAGAACAGACTAAACAGATTGCTACATAAGCCACTCCCTTGGTAGAGCAATTATACCAATGATTGTAAGGTAACCATGCAGCAGTGATGCTTTATGTATGTAAAGTACATACTCAGGCAACAAGCTGTCAAAGAGGAGATGATACAGATATTAAAGCAGCATTTGTAATTCATAACAATATTTTTAAGCTAAATGTTATTCAAGCTAAATATATATATAATACAAAGAGGTGCGGTATTTACAGCAACAAGAAAAAGAGTCCTAAAATCTTTGTACCAAGAGAAATTAACTTGAATATTAGCCTCCCCCCAGAATCTTGGAGCATGAGAAGGAGAAACAATCATTGTTTATCAAAAATCAAAAGAAATCTCATCTTTAGAGCTCACTCCGTGATTAGCAAGTCTGAAGTATTAGATAAACTCACATGGCCATTGATTACATTTCTGGGATGGCTTGGTTTCAGACAGCATAGAAGTTTGAGCGCTTAAGCTTTCTACACTTTCTACAAAACAGCTAGGAATAAACTCTTTTCCTTTCTGACAAAACAATCCTTGGTGAAAACAAGAGATGTATTGAGAGATCACTTAACATGTTGAAAGGTCAGATGCAAGATATATGACGTTCAACATGTGAATTATAAGATATAAATTTTATTTATTTATTTATTCATTTAGTTAGTTATTTATCTGTTTACACTTTTATTGACATAGTTTGTCTCACTTGGACAGTGGGCTCTTCTCAAGGGGGACTCAAGGTTATAAAATGTCTGCCTGGAGAAATTTGGCCAAGACACAGGATAAATTCCAACTCATTTTGATAAGTATTGTCGGATCCTTTTAATCCACCTGAGCTACCGTCACCTTAGACAGACAGGAACATGGGACCTTGCTTAAACATGTCATCCAAATAATAGCACACTCAGAAGTGCACCCCCATCCCCAACTACTGGGCTGTAGTATCAGTATGTCAACAATAGAAAACCTAATCCAATCACCTGGGACGGGAATAACACCCACATCTTTTTGATTCACTCAGAGGAGAGTATGGTACCTGTTTAGCCAATAAAATGTTTCAGGTTAATACTTCAGAAAGAAGCATTAATACATGTATTGGCTGTTTCCATCCATTAAAATTTGGGGTTTGATCTTTAAAAGAACAATGACGTATCACTGTGCATGAATCTGATTGTGACAAGGTTGGAAGGGTGTGATTACCTTAAAGTGCCCCTGTTAACTAACTTGTAAGCTACATCTAGAATAAAATGGTAATAACATTTTAATTTTGTCAGGAATAGTCACCCAGACTGATAGAATACTTAAAGTCATAAGGATACAAAAAGAGAAGATACCGAGCAAAGAAAAGTAGCATGTTATCTCCAAGCATATGCCACTAATGACTGGTTAATGCTCATCTCAATGCAAAAAAGTGCAGGACAACAAATGGTATCTTAGTAGCAGTGGTATTAAACTATTCTGTGAAGTCACATAGCAAGAAAAAGACATTTGACTGAATCTGGAAAGATCTGCAAGGGTGCAATCCACAGCATTTTTTGTATGTTAAAACTACAAATCTCCTGAGGAAGGCAGACCAGTTTTATTAAATGCTATAGTACAGCAAAGTCCAAGAGATCAGACTAATAATAGAGAAGAGTCAACAACTATGAGTGAACTGACAAGATCAGAAGCTCAAATCTGCCAGTCAAATATGGTTCATGTAGAGTGGAAAATACCATAGGGAATATAATCATAGAGTTGATGTGACCAAAGAGAACTTAAACTAAAGACCAGAGGTTGGGATTATGTCATAAGCTGACCAATAATTAAAAGAGTTTGGCACAAATGATCAATAAAAAAAATGATATAACTGTTAGGTGACAATGACATCAGGAATTACTATTATGGAAAACACTGAATGAAAGCAATTGGAGTGAAGGAGCAAGGCCAAAAAAGCATTGTTGGCATCATAGCAAAAGTTAGGAGATACATGTACTGGGGAAGTGCACAATGGCATGCTAGAAAATAAGGTTTCCAATGACAGCAAAGAAAAGGAGACCTACAGCTGTCAAACATAAATCTATATAAATTTGGAGCACTGCTGCACAAAAACAAACCAAAACAAAAAAAAAAAAAACAAACACACACACACACACATATATATATATATATATATATATATATATATATATATATATATATATATATATATATATATATATATATATAGGCTGTACAGCATTTTTTCGATTGCACTTCATGCGATTTACGTTTGTGGGAAAGCGCCATTTCGCACAACATAAAAAAATGAATGCCACAATGTTGAACCTTACAACAGTGAATGCAATACAGCATTTGCTGTTGTAAGGTTCGACATTGTGATGAAGATCGCACTATAGTGGGGATCGGGAAATGTACCCTTTCCCTCACTATATTGTGATCCTGGAGTTTGTATATTTAATTAGCAGGGAGTGTGGGGAGTTTAGGGGGGCTTGCCCCCCTTCAAACACATTTTTTAATGTGAAGTCACAGTAATACTGTTCCTGGAAATGTGCTGAATGTTCAAATTATGTCGAATTCGAACATTCACCACTTTAGAGTTCAACTTTAATTGTGTTCAGCATTAAAAACTTCATGTTTTTGTTTCAAATTAGTAGCAATTCACCATTGTTTTAGTCGGCGAAATAACAGTAAAACTATATATATATATATATATATATATATATATATATATATATATATATATATATATATATATATATATATATATATATATATATATATATATATATATATATATCTCTATGGAAACACTTTATATGCTCGAAATCATGAAATATTGAATTTCAGAATCTCAAGCCCATAAAGTGGAAGGCTAAAACATCGAACACCCAGAAGTGCGAAATTCTAAATCTCGCATTTCGGAGATGTTGAATTAGTGGTTCTGGTGTTGTGCTGTGTTCATGGATTCAGGTAAGTGTTTATCTTTTAAGGGTTTTGAGTAGGGGCTATAATGTGTGTTAGTGTGTTTTGTTACTGTGGTGTATGTGTGCAAGGGGGATGTAGCTTGTGTGGTGGTGTTTCATATGTTTGTGTATGTAGTGCGACCTTAGAGTTAGCATATTTATGTAGGGGGTGTGGGGGTGCAGGGAGGCTTGCCCCCCTGCTTGTAGTTAGGATTGGGTTGTGTATTTGTTTGTGGGGAGGAAGGTGTTTGTACGTGTATGCGTGTGGTGTGTGTGTTATATAGAAGTTGCGATTTTGAATTTCGCTCTTCTGAGTGTTCAGTTTTTTTAGGTTTTCCACTTTACGGGTTTGAGATTCTGAAATTCAATATTTCAGGATTTCGAGCATGTAAAGTGAATCCATATATATATATATATATATATATATATAGATATATATATATATGTGTGTGTGTGTGTGTGTGTATATATATATATATATATATATATATATATATATATATATATATATATATATATATATATATATATATATATATATATATATATATATATATATATGTGTGTGTGCCGTAGCAAAAGGTATCTGGGAACAATGAAGATAAGACTGGTAAATAATAATGTAGTGGTTGGGGGCTCAAAAAATTATGCTAGAAAATAAACAGAGGAATTTAATTGTACTCAAAATAGAGAATAGGGCTCAGAACATAGGTTGAGAAACAATGAAGCTCACAAATTCATCACAATATGGTCAGTCTGACATCAGTTACTCACCTCTTATTCATTATGCTGATGATTCTATGTTTATCTCCTCCTCTGTAAGCATCTCTCAGCTTCACAGCTCACACAAAACTGTTTTCTCTCTGTAGAAAAATGGCTTACTGAAAATCAGCTTATTTTAAATTGTAAAAAGACTAAACTGATACTCTTTCTTCCAAAATCACTCTCACAGCTCAAACCCACCTTTACCATCTCATCAATAGATAAAGCTATCATAAATGTTTGGTTTGTGAAGGGTAGATTATGCCTGCTCAACTTGGTTGACTTCTTTGAGTCAGTCACCAGAGCTGTGGATGAAGCCAAGGTGGTTCATACAGCCTACCCTGATCTGGCCGAGGCCTTTGATACCATTCCCCACCCAGGAATCATAGAAAAACTCACTAAGCTAGGCATCAATGCCTATATCACTAGGTGGGTTGCAAACTGACTCACAGATTGATCCCACAGTGTGAAAGTAGTTGATTCCAAGTCAGACTGCCGACCAGTCATGAGTGGAGTCCCTCAGGGTTCGGTCCTGGGTCCTATCCTGTCTGATATCTACTTCTCTGAAGTCCAGGCCAACATAAAGGGCTGACAAAGTTCGCAGACGATTGAAAGTTGGGAGCTATTATTAACACCCCTAGTGATGCTGACATCCTACAGAAAGGCCTCAGTGAGCCCAACGACTGGTGTCAGAACCATGGCCTTAAGCTCAACGCCAAAAAATGTGTTGTCATCCCCCTTTGGGAAAAACTCGATTCCCTTGAATTACCGCATTGATGGTAGTCCACTGAAGATACAAGGCATTATAAGAGATTTGGGAATACACGTTGACAGCAACCCCTCTTTTGACCACCACATTGCCACTGTGGTCAGAAAGTCCTTCTATGTGGCACATCTCATTACTAAGGGTTTTGCATCCAGAAAGAAAGAGGTCATTGTCTCCCTCTACTCTTCCCTCATTAGGCCAATCATCGAGTACAATGCCCCATTTGGCATGTACTTCACTAGACACCTGCAACAACTGGAAAGGCCACAAAAAGTACCTCACAAAGAGGATCCTAGGCCTTAAACACTAGTACTATATGGACAGACTCAAAAAACTCCAACTATTCTCTGTCTCATATCGCCTAGTTAGGGGCGATCTCTGCTTGACTTACAAAGCCATGTCTGACCCAGCTCTGTTAGAGATGCTACATCTAAAGAAATCCCAATCCCTCCACACCACACGCTCCCGAGACCTCAACCTCATTACCAAAATCAGCAGAACATGCTGGAGGGACAGGTTCATAACCCAGAGACTGCCAATGCTATGGAATAGACTTCCTATACATGTCAAGCAGAGCACCTCACCAGCTCTCTTCAAGAGAAATCCTGATGAGTGAATGGGAAAAAGAAAATTCACCCAGTGGATCACTCATGTGCTCTACTCGACAGAAGCACTAGGAACTAAGGTCAGGTGGCATGATGCCAGGACAATCCCATGGGCTAGGCTTGTAAAGGCTCCAGGGCCATTAGCCTAGTACACACCTATGAACCTATGTAGAATCTCACAAAAAACTCCTTGGTGTCATAATAGATGACCAATTAAAATTTTACCTTCTTGTCCAACAATCTATGAAAAAAATAACCTAAAATTAGGTCTCTTCTATAGGAGCAAAAAATTCCTTACTTTAGACTCTAGACTCACTCTTATCTACATTCAAGATTCTCTATGCCTCTCTGATCCTAACAAACCTTCAATCCACATTAGTCATTAAGCTTGAACAGGGATACAATAAAACTGCAAACTTTGCAGCAAACCTATCCCATACTTCTCACAACTGCCTGGTATTAACGAACCTACAATAGTTAAAATTCCACATAACTCACTTCTTATTCAACAAACCCTTGGTCTGCCCCTTCCTATCAGTCTTATGTCAGTCTACATCACTTCTCACCTACTCAATAGCATAGACCAATGTCTTCTTCCAATATACAAGCCCAATAAAATATTGGGTAAAAGATTATACAAATGTTCAGCATCTCACAGTTCAAACAAACTTTCTCTCAATATAAGAAGGATTACACACTCCTGTAGTTTCAAAAAAGAACTAAAAAGTTCTCTATCTAACTCTTGCAAATGGCATTATCAGAACCCCAAGTAAACCCACCTCATCCTTTGCTCAAAAAGTTATGCCTCTATTATGATGCTAACACCTTCATTATGTTATGTCTTAAAACAACATACCCTAATTTCTAAGCAATATAACGTGCAAAGTTGTATATCATTGTAGGTTAGTATGTAAGTTAGTTTTGTTTAAACATTTTCTTTTACCACAAATTTGTAACCAGATATATTCATATTTATCTCTTTCTCTCTGTCATTGTTTAAAATGTCTTTGTTTATTTTACATCATGTATATTCTTCTTCTTTTTATATTTTGGAGCTTTTCTTCTTATGTCTCCACTGAAAATGTGCTTTAGTTCAGTTGGAGCGAGATGGTTAACAAATGTCAAATAGATAAATCAATGTGCCCTGTCAGTGAGCAAGCTGACTACATATCTGGTAAAGTAGGGGTTAATTCCTAATTTGGAACGTTTCTCTATAATACATGAGTGGGTAATTTTCCTGTCAGAATGTCAACTGCTTGGTTAAGAGTGAAGAGACTTCAACATTAGCCACTCAAGAAACGGTACTCAGGAGGCTTGTATTAAAGAAGACCCCCGGTCAATAATATTTAATATACAGAATGTATTACTTAATAATATACAAACTGGATACCAAAATAGGAAGTTTTAAAGAAGAGACCAGAAAGAAGATGGAACATTTAGAAATTTTTATTTATTTTTTATTTTATTTCATTTTATATTTGTTTGCCGGGATAGTCCGACTGGATAGATGTCCATTTTCAGCGGAGGCCCAGGGAGAAAAGCTCCAAATAGACAAACTTACATAGGTAACATTAGAAAATATAAAACAAAGTATAAAACAAGTGATTATGTACAATGGTTAGTGGTGTTCCCTAACTGGGACTCACAATTCGCTTGGTCAGACACATTTAAAATGCAAGAGACATCAGATTGGTTACATAGCTTGATGATAGTACTTACATGTTGCGATATATAGAGATTATGTTTTCAGTTTATAACTTAATCAGGGTTGGTACATGGGTAAAGCCAGTTCTCTTTGAGATACCATTTGAGGTTTTTTTAAAGAGACTTATGGAGAATTGTAGGGTTATATAACTTGGCAATGAATTCCAGGTTTTGCAAACAAAGTTGGCAAACAGGGATTCACCAGCAGCGTTATTAGATTTGTGGGTTTGGAACAGTAGTTTGTTGGCTGATCGTAGGGATCTCAGGTTGCTATATGGCTTAATGATATTTACAAGTGAGGGGGTATCCTCAGGGTGGTACAAAATTTTGTGTGCTATTAAGAGTTGATTAAATTGAATTAAGCTGGGCATTCCTAGCCATTCTAGTTGTTTCAGATTCTGGCAATGGTGGGTTTTATAAGTGGAGCCAGTGGCAAATCTGGCAATATGGTTGTAGCTATGGGTGACCTTACCTAGTTCGGATTTGTTGAGGTTTGAGACTACTGGTAAGGCATATAAAAGAGTAGATAGTAGGTGTGACCTGGCGATTGCAGTCCTAGCCAGTGGAGTTAAAAATGCTTTGTTTCTATACAGTGATCCAAGCTTATTATTGATAGTCTGTATGGTTTTGTTGACCTGTAGGTCAAATTTTAGATAGTTGTCTATGATAACCCCAAGGAGCTTAGTGTGTTGATCTGGGGAGATAGTGGTACCATTGTTAGACATGACAGGGAATGAAAGTATGGCTGATCTACTAGTGGGGGTGAAAAGTAGAAGATTAATTTTACTGGGATTCAGCAGTAGGCATTGGTTGGCAAGCCATTTTTCAATAGTGTTGAATGTATTTTGGGTTAGGATTTGCAGTTCGGATGGGGAGGTGGCTGAGCAGATCAGAGTGGAATCATCTGCATATTGAATACAGGTGGCTTTAGCGATAGCAGTGTGAAGGTTGCTGATAAAAATAGAGAAGAGTAGTGGACCTAGTATGGAACCTTGAGGGACACCAAGTGTGAGAGGTAGCTGGCTGGAGAGTTTGCCCTGCCATAATACTGCCTGTTGACTACCAGACAGGTAGAACTGGAACTACTGGAATGCATGCTTATTGAGGGAAATAGACTTGAGAGAGAGAGTGAGAATGAGAAGTTCATGGTTGACCATGTTGAAGTCTTTTTATAGGTCAAGAAAGAGAGTGGATATACTCTTCCAATATTTATATGTTGTATTCCTTGAGGACCTAGATCTAATTGTCAACATTTCGAGTTTAGAAACATCCTTGAGAAGATCTTTAAAATTTTGAAAAGATGGACTATGTGAAGATTTCCAATTTTTTGTGACTTCTTTCCTGGCGATGGACAATATAGACCATAAAATTGAATATTTGCTGGAACTATTAGAAAACCAATAACCTGAATGTAAAATCAAATCCTTTTTCTATTAGCCTAACAGTAATATTTCATTCTTGTACAGTGAACATTTCTGTATATAGCTTATGGTATTATTGTTTATTGTACCATTCTTTTTTATTTTATCTAATGTATCAAAAATCTGTACAATTATTTTAATAACTGTGTATATTTCAGTTTTGATTTCAATAAAAAAAATTTTGTTAAGAAGAAAGAGAGTGGAGGGTAGACTATTGTTATTCCTGTTTTGGTTTATGGCATTAATAAAGGATAGGAGGGCTGAGGTGGTGCTATGATGTGGCCTGAAGCCATGCTGGGAGTTGGATAGTAAGTTATTCTGTGTAAGGTACTGGCATTAGTTGCTTGTGTACACATTTCTCCATTAATTTGGCTAATGGGGAAAGAATGGCAATGGGTCTATAGTTGGATATGTCAGTAGAACTTCCATCTTTGTGGAGTGGGATGACATGGGATATTTTCCAGAGGGAGGGGATGGCGCTTTCGGATAAGGTTCTGTTGATTAGGATGGATATGGGATATGCAATGGCATCTGCTGCTGTTTGTAGGTACTCTGCAGGGAGGAGGTCAGCAGCGAGGGTAGTAGGTTTTAGTTTTATTATAAGTGTGATAAAACTACTGGATATTGGTTGGAAGCTAAATTGGGGGCGATTAGTGGGTAGTTTAGGGGTGTGGTTTAGGTTTGTGGGGGTTAGTTGATTTGCTAGGGATTAGATTGTTTCAGTGAAAAAGTTATTATAAGTGGCAGCTATGGTCTCAGGGGAGCTATGGGTGTGGTTAGCTGAGGTTGGGGTCGTAGAATGACCTGGATGTGGAAGGTGATTTAGGCCTGCCCAGAACTTTTGAGGGTGGTTTTGATGTTTTTGTAGGAGGTTATGGTAAAAGCTTTTTTAATCTAGTAGAATAGATTTTTTGTATCATTCCTGAGTTGACGATATTTTAAATGTTCAAGTGGGGCTTTAGTTGATCTCCAGCTGGCCCAGGCCCTGTTTCTAGTTTTGCTTTTAGATTTAGTATCTTTTGTGAGCCATGGTGCTGTGTTTGATCTACATTTTATTGTATGTGCTGGTGCATGAGCATCTAGAATGCTTAGGAATTTAGTGTTAAAGTGAGCTATAGCCTCTTCTAGTGGTAGATTTTTTAGTTCTGACCAGTCAACTGCTTTTAGTTCATTTAGAAAAATAGTAGCGTCAAAGTTATTTCTGTTTCTAATTGTTTTATATTTGGCATGGTGGGAGTTCCCTGCCTTTTGTTTTATGATATAGGTTAGTAGATGGTCATTAAGGTCATCAGAGAGAGTGCCAGCTGTATACAGTTGGGGTTGGTGTTTTACTAGGATCCAGTCTAGGATACTTTTCCTGTTGGTTGTTTTGTTTATCCTGGTGGGCGAGGTTATGGTCTGTTTAAACCCAGGTAAGTTTATAGGGGTGAGGGGGGGGTTCAGAAGAGCAGGTGCAGGGGTGCCAGTCGGTATTGAAGTCACCAAGAACTATGGTTTATTGGAGATAGGTAGTGGATAACCAGTGAAGGATATCCTCCAGAGTATTTAAGTTGTTGCCTGGCAGAATATATGCACAGACGATGTTCAAGCATTTGTTATGTTTAATATGTAGTTTGGTTATGAGGAATTCTGCATTATTGAATTGGGGTGGTTGAATGGTTTCTCTATTAACAGTTATAGAGTATTTTTGTATAGGACTGCTATCCCACCTCCTTTCCTTGTAGTGTGATCTAAGCAGTGAATATTATATCCTAGGGGTAGTATCTCATTATCAGTAGTATTAGGTTTTAGCCAGGTTTCCGTGAGACACATAATGTTTGGGGAGTGGGTTGCTAGGAGGGCGTGTAGTTTGGAAATCTTATTGTTAATACTTCTAATATTCAGGTGAAATGCTAGGAGGGGTACTAGTGGGAGTAGAAAGGGGTAGCTTGACTGTAGGGGTAGTGGTAGGGGAGTGAAGGTTATTTGGTGTGGGTGGGCCAGGTTTTGATGGGGTGGGTGGGCTGGGGTTGGGATGAATGTCCCCATGTACTATAAGGTTATAGTGGCAAGATACTCTAAGCTTTAGGAGTTTGTTTATATGTTTTATATAGTCTTTGTCTTTCGGATTATGTTTTGTGGCTTTACAGAGGAGATATTTTATCGATGATGGTAGATTCGGTGTGCTGGGGATAGTAAATTGTTTGGTCTTATGTATGAAGTCATGAGTGGCTGTTTGACCATTTGGGTAGTGAATACCATGGTCAAGTTTTTGTTCATAAGCAGTAAGATGGTAAAATAGAAATAGCATAGGCAGTAGGGTGATTAGTATTTTTTTACTTGTTTGCATTTTGTTAGGGGGTGGGCCAATTTTGATGGTTGACTATGCTGACAGTGTGTGGAAGAATGGGGGAGAAGGAAATGCGACAAGGGGTAGGGTTGTTCAGTGATGTATGAGGTGCTGATTGGTACTTGACATGTGGGGGTTGGCTAATTTTAGTTTAAATGTAGCACTAGTGGGGACAGGTGGGAATTGGGGGCAGAAGCGGAGTGGGGCTAACACTAATTCCAAGTATTCCCAAGGCTTTTGGTATGCATGGTAGTATGTTAAACTAACTTTTTGGCTGTAAGCTTTGATTAGTATTATGCACCAAATTATGGACTATGTTAAAGCTATATTGTAAACACTTGCAGGATATTTTGTAGCTGCAGGATATAATTTTTAGGGCTATGTGTGGGAGAGTAGAGTAAAATTACAGTATTCAGGGTATTAATTATGGGTTTAGGAAATAAGATACTAGGGGCAAACTAGGTAATTTAAAGAGCATGGAGAAAGCCAAATTACTATGGGGGACAGCCTAAAAGGTGCCTTTGGACCCCGGTCAGCATTATACAGTACATAGGAATATTTTGTAGTACAGTATAAGGTATTAACCTTTTTAAATTGCAGGTCGGACTTAAGAGATTTGTGTACTAGTGTACAGTTTCTCGGGGCAGCGTCCTTTTCAGGCAGGATACTCTTTTAGTGGGATAGTTTGAGGGGGTCTGCCGAGAAACAAAAATTAGGAGTGAGATCTTTATCAGCACACATAACGTATCACCAAGCAAGCAGGCATTTCCACATTCACTTAAATTATAAGATATATGGTAAATCAGGAGCTCCATAAAGCTACAAGGCACAGTATTTGCTTCTTTTACATGTGTGGGTCTGCAAACAGTGAAATATGAAATTCTACATTTAATTTACTTTAAACAGAATCACTACCTGTATAAATTACACATACAAGCACATTATAATATAGTTACTAATTATGCAAGCCTGTGCACAAAGCCAATTCCATGTCTGATACTGTTCTGTTTAAAACAGGTGCAGGACAACAGCTGTCTGCTTCATTTTACATTTAAAACTCTTTCAGTGAGCAAGTAGATGAATGAGACTAGGAGCGGAAAAACTGTAGGCAGTTCATATATCAGCTTTCTATATTCACTAACACATCAGATTTCATTAACACAGTTCCTTTACACAAAATCTCTGTGAGATTTGCAGTTAAAAGCACACAAACCTTAATTACAGTGCCTTAGTTTGTTTGGAATGCAATCTAAATATGCCAGAAATGCGTTAAATATGGTCCGAGTACAGTATACACTGTTTGCTGCTTAGTTAGCTGAAATTCAGTGTTTTAGCATGTTTTAAGCAGATTTTAGAGAAAAGTAACATACCAAGCTGTAAAAGCAGGCTGTCAACTGGGTCACGAGGCACCGGATATTTGAAAATGGCTGTTTCTGGAGCTGTATTAGAAACTCCGTATCTGTAGTGAGATATGGAGGAGTTAAGGGGCTAACACTGATTCCAAGTATTCCCAAGGCTTTTGGTATGTATGGTAGTATGTTAAACTAACTTTTTGACTGTAAGCTTTATTTAGTGTTATGCACCAAATTATGGACTATATTAAAGCTGAATTTTAAACACTTGCAGGATATCTTGTAGCTGCAGGGTATAATTTTTAGGGCTATGTGTGGGAGAGTAGAGTAAAATTACAGTACTCAGGGTATTAATTATGGGTTTAGAAAATACGATACTAGGGTCAAACTAGGTATTTTAAACAGCATGGAGGAAGCCAAATTGCTGTGGAGGACAGCCTAAAAGTTGCCTTTAGACCTAGGTCAGCATTATATAGTACATAGGAATATTTTGTAGTACAATATAAGGTATTAACCTTTTTAAATTGCAGGTTGGACTTCAGAGATTTGTGTACTAGTGTACAGCTTCTCAGGGCAGCATCCTTTTCAGGCAGGAGACTCTTTTAGTGGGATAGTTTGAGGGGGGTCTTTTTAAATTGCAGGTCAGACTTCAGAGATTTGTGTACTAGTGTACAGTTTCTCAGGGCAGTGTCCTTTTCAGGCAGGAGACTTTTTTAGTGACCTAGTTTGAGGGGGTCTTTTAAAATTGCAGGTCAGACTTCAGAGATTTGTGTACTAGTGTACAGTTTCTCAGGGCAGCTTCCTTTTCAGGCAGGAGACTCTTGGTGGGATAGATTGAGGGAGTATTTTTAAATTGCAGGTTGGACTTCATTGATTTGTGTACTAGTGTACAGTTTCTCAGGGCAGCATCCTTTTCAGGCAGGAGACTCTTTTAGTGGGATCGTTTGAGGGGGTCTTTTAAAATTGCAGGTTGGACTTCAAAGATTTGTGTACTAGTGTACAGTTTTTCAGGGCAGCATCCTTTTCAGGCAGGAGACTCTTTTAGTTGGATAGTTTGAGGGGGTCAGGCTATAAAAGCAGGCTGCCGACTGGGTCAGGAGGCACCGGATATTTGAAAAAAAATATGAAACAACAAAATGCACAAATCAGCAGTATGATCATGAAGGCAGAATAAATGAAGATGAGTCTCTGACTGAATTTCTTTGGAAACAAAATAACTGACTCACAGATAAAGTTGATGATTTAGAAAATAGGGTGACACAAAATAACATTAGAACTTATGCTATACCTAAAAGTATGAGGGAGACAGTATAATAAACTTCTTAACAATCTGGCTAGAATATTATTAAATCTAACTGAAACTATATCTTTTGAATCTGAAAGGGCACATAGATCCATGAGTACACATTCACAATAAGAAAACTCACTAGCATGTGCAATTATAGTTAGTTTGATGCTTAGCTTGAAAAATATCAAATATTAAAAACAACATGGTTCAGCCTACCTATTGAAATAGGTGAACATGAAGTTATATTTAACAGTGATTATTCCAGTAACATAATGAGTAAAAGAAAATCTTGTTTGTTAGTAGTCAAGGAACTTAAAAAGAACAACATTAAAGCCACGTTCATGTTTCCTGTGAAGATTAAATTATTTCTTTCTGAAGGAACTAAAATATTTGACACACTGGAGAAACAGTCACTTTTGTTAACAACAATAAAATCCTTCATAATACTGAAGTAATGGAACAGAACAGTATATCTCTCAAGAAACAGAGTACGCTAAAATCCTGGAAAGCTGCTTTTCAAATTAAAAAGCTTAAAAACAAGTGATTTTTATTCTCTGATTGCAAGACTTTTATTTTCTGAAATTGTAGATTTGCCCTTTAAGTAAAAGGTTTGTATTGGACTTTAAGCTTCAAAACATATGTAAGCATGTATTGATATTTTAAGTTAAAACTTTTTTCATGATTAGGAATATAAATGGTTAATTTTACTTTTTTACTATTTTTACAGTGAATGACTTATATTTCATTTAACTAAACTTATATGTGTATTTCTAAATGTTAAACAACTGCTTTCTGTACTGTGTCATTAAATTATAAGCAATAGAATTGGTAACTTTAAGACTATATAAATTAAGAATTTTAGTTTATTTGTTCAATTGTGCTTATGTGCATTGCTGGGTTAACTAAATGTCAGATCTAAGTAATATTTTATAACAAGTGGCTAAAGTGCTTACAATTTTGTTTTCTTTGTTCCAGTGTAGCACATTCCTTTCATGAGTCATTTATAATGCAAATATCACTTAAAGAAAGCTTAAGAACAAAAAATGTTCCAGTTTTGTCAGAATGCTGGATTCTTGCTTGCCTTGCTTCCCACCTTGAGGTGTTCTGATGAGGTATAGGTCAATATTTATCACTGATGTCTGTGAAAATAGAAAGGAATTTATTTTTCTTTCTTTCTTTCTGCAAGTATATATGTGAGAAAATCTATTCAAAATGCCATCTTTTTTCTTTTCTCAGAAATGAAGAATTGTTAATACAAAAGCTATAGTAATGTTTTATATTGAACTATTGCTGACATATAATTTGCTTACATTTCATTGAATGTTACTAGCTTATGTTGTAGCGTTATTAACTACAACACAACATATTAATGGAAAGAAGTAAAGTTACATGTTTGTTACTGATTATAACAATTTAAAGAATTAAGAAGATTGAGAAACTTACAGAGGAAATTAGCAGCTGTTGTGTGCTGTCAAATGTCATTTTCACATGATGTAATTAAATTCTAATGTCAGGATGTGAAGCTTAGATCAGAACAGCAGGGGCTAAGACACAGATTCAAATTAAACAAGCAGGAATTATTTTATATAGTCAAGACTGCTTGTAATACTAGAGTTAACAAGAAGAGTAAACATCTTATGATTAATATGCAAATGCGCAAGGAAAGAAACATCTACTATGTAAGATTAATAAAAGTGCAGTATCACCAAGTTAAAAATATATACACACACCATAATCTCTAACAGAAAGCTGATGATTAAATCATTTTGATGGGAGATTTTAGAAAATACAAGTTATATAGAATAAGGTAGAACATTAGTGGGAAAATAAGATAAAATATATATATAGAAATAACAAGCTGCTTATAAGACAGATATGCATTACATATGCCTGCATATGGTAGAAATGTGAATTTACAATATCTCATATAGTTTACCTACACAATCATATAAAATATTTTAAAATAACCTGAAAGCTGACATTTGAAGTTTGGTCATGTGAACTTTGAAGCTTTTTGCATATTGTATGTTATTAGGTTCACTAAGACTACCATAAATAACTCATTTTGTACATCAGAGCTGAAAGTACAGCCATTTTAGTGGAAAATAAAATGGATTTTTCAGTATGTTTGAACCCAGGAAGGGAGAATGGGATTTGAATTAAGTACATTGTAACTTCTCAATATAGCCCAGATTGTAAATATTTTTTTGACGCAATAGAAATAGCAAGGCATTCTCTTTGACCTCAGGAATGCACATCCATCCATCCATCCATCCATCCATCCATCCATCCATCCATCCATCCATCCATATTTTTATAAAATAGTTTAATAAGCTAGAGGATTTTTAAATATATGATACTTATGTTGAGTGTTACTCAATTTTGAGATGCAGACACTTGTACTTTAAGAATTAATTCAGAGCATTTGTTAGATCTATAAAATATGTGTATATCTTTTAGTATGATAAAAATGTATGTGCATTGATCTCCCTTTTGTATAATAGTTTTAGTATGACAAGATTACCTGTCACCTATAAGTTTACTGATATCATTATCTATTCAGGCTGCACTCTGTTCTACTTATTTATTTATAAATTTAGTTATAATAATGTTGAATGAGTGAATAATTTAAGAATATTTAATGAATAATGTATACTACTATTACATAAATAGGTATATACTACCCCATTTGTTAGATTATTTTATATTTGTGACTAATAGAAGAGGGTTATTAAACCTTTATGTAGTAATGGAGAATAGCTTTAAATGACAATATATATATATATATATATATATATATATATATATATATATATATATATATATATTATTTTTGACTTACATATAATACTTTATTAATTATTTGCAAGTCACAGTATCTTTTGGATCATTTTTGATGATTTGTCATGCATTCCTAGACAGAGAGATAATATAATAGTTTGTCTATTCAATAGGCAAACTAAGAACTTTAGTATCCATGGCAAGTTATGTTTTATTAGCAATATATATAGTTATAGTTGTACACTTTTCTTTGTTTTTGTTACTTACATTTTTAGTAGTTTAGTTTATAGACTGAAATACTTCAAAAATGTGGAATGTCAAGATAGTGTTGGTGGAATGAATTAGAATCTTATATACAATGAAATTAATATGGTGAACAAATGAGTCATATTATCTTTTAAAAGAAATCTTTTTAAATACACAATATGAACATTTTTAATCTATCTATTAATGTAAATGGACCAAATAATGGCAACAAAAGGAAATCATTAATTAGATATTTAAAATTAAATAAAATAGATATTATATTCTTAAAAGAGACGCGCCTAATAGATAAATATATGCAATATTTAAATAACTTAGGTTACAAAACATTAACATCTGCTTCTTTTATTAAAAAGGGGAGAGGGACTGCTATACTTTGAAGAAAATCTACTATGATGCCTAAGGTCATGGAATCCATTAATGATCTCAAAGGAATGTATACATTTGAAATAATTATAAAGAATTAAATATAATGGCAAACTCTATAAACTAGCTAATTTTTGCTGGATCCCTGGAATAGGTGCAAGACTGGCTAAAGATCACTTAAACTTACTATGAAGTAATTGAAAGGTTAGTTTAATTTTAGCAGGGGAATTTAACTACATATCTAGTATAGATGTTGAAAATGAACAGAATAAAGCTAAAATACTGGCATCAGCTAAAGCACTAAAATGGATTAGTAATAATAATTCAGTTGATTTAATAATAAAAGCAGCCTCTACAGATTTACTTAATAAAGTAATTATTTTAAAAATATTCCTAATGTTTTCTCTGATCATAATGCACTAAATATTTATATTAATGGGTATAAAGAAATTTCAGATAATTTATAGAATTATTTATAGAATCCTAGTACATGATGAAATTAAAAAAATTCAAGAGTCATCTTAAAGAAAAAATCAAGCATTTTTTTATCTTTAAATGATAATGGTCAGGTTAGCAAAGTCATATTATGGGACTCCTTAAAAATGCATATGAAAGATAGAATGGGAAGATGGGCTAATAATAAAATGAAGGAATGTAAAGGGCTGTTAAAATACAAAATGAAGTACACAAAGCAAGGTTTGAATAATAACGAAAGAAAGTAGATATCACTAAAACCATTAAAAAATAATGACAACATTTCAAACAGTTTTAATGCATAAAGACGACATAGCTTTAGAAAAAATAAAATTGCAGTTATGCAGTGACTTCTAATAATCTACATAGATTAGCTAATGGTCAAAGTCAAAAGTCAAAGTAGTCAAAAGTCAAAGTAAACTTTATTGCCATTCAGATTATACAACTTTTGCTTCACTGAATGAAATTTGCTTACCCCATCTCAAAGTGGAGGCATTTTCACATATAGGCAATCTGTATTACACCATCTACTACTGTCATGACATGCATTATTGTCTTAGACTCTTAATTAACTATACATAAAATTTGCACAGAAGGGGGAACTTTTCACAGTAATCATTATTACACATACAGGATTGCTGTAATCATTATTGCACATTTAGGATTGCATAAGAATATGAGTTAAGAGAATCCTAGTTTGATTATTGCACCCAGAGTTATTGCACAAAAATATGTAATATTACTGTTGGAAATTCCAACAGCCTTTTCATATTTCAGACTTCAACACAACACAATGTTGAGTTAGTGTGAGTTTAGTAGTCTGATGGCCTGCGGAAAAAAGCTTTTGTATCTGGCTGTTTTGCATCTCATATTGCAGTAGCGTTTACCAGAAGGTAAATTGGTGAACAGTCCATGGGCAGGTTGGATAATGTCTCTGATACTCTTATTGGCCCTACTGAGACATTGAAACAGGTGTATTTCTTGGAAGGCAAGAATCATGATTCCAGTGATTTTCTCTTCTACCTTAACCACTTTGTGAAGGGCCTTTTTGTCTAAGGTTGAATGGTTATTGTACCAGTTGCAAGGTTGTTGGATAGTATAGTCTCAGTGATACCTAAAGTAAGAATTGGAGAGAGGGGTTTGTCTTTCTCATCTTTTGCAGGAAATGAAGGCATAGCTATGCTTTTTTTTACAATGGCAGTAGTATTAAAGCTCCATGCTAGCTCATTTGTGATATGTACCCCAAGAATGTTATGCTTTCCACTCATTCTACTGTTTCATTGTGGATTGATAGTGGAGAGTGTGTGTTATGCCTTTTTCTGAAGTTGACAATGATCTTTTTGGTTTTGTTCACATTTAGTGAGAAATTATTGTTGTTAAACCAGATAATGAGTTGACTAACTTCCTCTCAATAGGCTGATTCATCATTAATGCTAATGAGACCTAGGACAGTTGTGTCATCTGCCGACTTGATGATGTGGTTTAAATTGAACTTGGTGATGTAGTCTTAAGTCAACAAGGTGAACAACAAAGGGCTCAGTTTACAGCCCTGGGAACCCCCCCCCATATTCATACTGATGCTCTCAGAGGTGCTATTTCCAACACATATTGTCTGAGGTCTGTCTGTGAGGAAGTACAGTATCCAATTGCATTGGGCTGTGATATTTCCAGTTGGTCAAGTTTCTTTATCATGTGCTAGGAAAACACTGTGTTGAAGGCAGAGCTAAAGTCTATAAATATCATTCACACATAAAAATTATTGTTTTCCAGGTGGGCCATGGATAAGTAAAGTGCCATTGAGATAGCACCATCTTCTGTGGAGTGATTTAGTCAATATGGAAGCTGGAATGGATCTAAGGATGCAGGGAGACTGGCTGTTATATGGTCCTTGACCAGCCTGTCAATCCAGTTCATTGCTACTGAGGTGAGTGTTATAGGGCAATAGTTATTTAGGTCCAAGGGTGTGGACTTCTTTGGGATAGGTATCATAGCTGTAGTTTTAAAGCATTTGGCTACAATAGTCTGACTTATTGAGATGTTGCAGATATCTGTAAGAACATGTGTCATTTGAGCAATGCATTCTCTAAGCACCCATCCCAGGATATTGTCAGGTCCTGCCACCTTCCTTGGGTTAACCCTGCACAGAGTTTTTATAACATCAGTAGGATATAAATGTAGTACTTCATCCCCTTGATTGGTAGGGGCTTTCATTGCAGTTGTGTTATTTCTTTCCTCAGCCCTGTTTATTTATTTTTATTTTATTTTATTTTACATTTGTTGACCGGGAAGGTCCGACTGGATACATGTCCATTTTCAGCGGAGGCCCGGGGAGAAAAGCTCCAACATTAACAAATAGGAAAAAAGATGTTGAACAGAATACAGTTAGTTCTCCTTAGGATGTTTACACAAAAAGGAGACATTGTCATGTATTACAGTACAATTACTCCAAGATATATATAAAAAAATATATATTAAAAAAATGTTACATACACATGGTATAGCATTCTTATATCATTTTTTTAGATTGACCCATTTGATAGTTTTTAAAGGGTAATTAGTGAAGGAGGTAGGGTCTAGAGATTTACATGGGAGGGGGAGAAAGGGGAAACTGATACGAGGGAGGTAGAGGTTAAATAGGTTAGACATAGTAAGGACGAAGAAAAATGCTGGTTTAGATGGAGTCAGTCTGGACTTTTGCATTGGCAAAGCCAATGTGTTTTGAAATGGTGGTTTAACCCCTTTTTGAAAAGTTTAATGGAGGGAATGGTGGTGAGGCTGGGTGGAAGGGAGTTCCATATTTTTCTGATTGCATTGGCAAAGAGAGCATCACCTCCTGCATTGTTCGATTTCATTGTTTGAGCTAGTAGCTTGTTTGAGGAGCGTAAACTGTTGAGATTGTTGTAAGGTTGGATTAAGTTTTTCAGTGCAGGGGTTTTGTCAGATTGGTTAAGAATTTTAAATGCTATTATGAGTTGGTTCTGCTGGAGAAGGTTAGGGAATTCAATCCAACCCAGGCTTTGTAGGTTACTACAATGATGGGTTCTGTAGGGTATACCGGTTGCAAATCTTGCTATATGATTATAAGAACATGTTAGTTTGTTTACTTCAGTTGCGTTAAGATTTGTAAGAATAGGGGAGACATATAGGAGGGTAGAGAGGAGATGGGAGTGGGCAATGGCCATTTTTGCTATTGGAGTAAGAAAGGATTTTATTCGATAGAGCGACCCTAGTTTTTTATTAACGGTTTTAATAGTCTGATTGATATGGATATCGTATCTAAGTTTGTTGTCAATGGTAACTCCCAGTAGTTTAGTGTAGGAGTCTGGGGAGATAGTTGTCCCATTTTTGGATTGAATAGAAAAGGGTGTGGGTGTGATCTTATGAGTGGGGTAGAAGATTAGCAGTTTGGTTTTGTTTGGATTGAGAATAAGTTGACGTCCCATTAACCAATTCTCTACTGCCGTGAAACAGTGTTGTGTTTTTGATAACAAATTAACTGGAGAGGGGTCAGAACATACTAATGTGGAGTCATCGGCATATTGAATGCAGGTGGCTTCTGGGATGGCTTTGAAGAGGTCATTTATGAAGACAGACAAGAGAAGAGGTCCCAATATGGAACCTTGAGGAACCCCTATGGTATTAGATAGGAGGCTAGACAGCCTATTTTGCCAGAGTACAGCTTGCTGTCTCTTTGAGAGATAGGCTTGAAACCACTCAAGAGTTTGGTTGTCTAAATGGAGACTTTTTAGGGTATTATGAAGTAGTTGATGGTTCACCATATCAAAGGCCTTTGATAGGTCCAGAAAGAGAGCTGATGATACTTCTTTCTTATTACGGTTGTGGTTAATAGTGTCAGTAAAAGAGAGAAGGGCAGTGGTTGTACTATGGTGTGGTCTAAAGCCATGTTGAGAGCTGGTAAGTAGTTTGTTCTGGATAAGATAGTAAAGAAGCTGTCTATGTACACATTTTTCCATGATTTTTGCTAATGGTGACATTATAGCTATGGGCCTGTAATTTGACAGTTCTGTCGATGAGCCTCCTTTATGGAGTGGTATTACATAGGATATTTTCCATATTGAGGGGATTTTGGCTTCGGCTAAGGTACGATTGATGAGTATCGAGATGGGGTAAGCTATAACATCAGCAGCTTTTTGTAAGTATTCGGCTGGGAGAAGATCAGCGGAGAGAGTAGTTGGTTTTAGTTTCTTCAGTAGTGAGCATATATAGGCAGTGGGGACAGGATGAAATTTAAAGGTGGGTATGGACTTTGGGGTGATCTCTGTTATCTGGGGGTTTGTAGTTGATAGCTGGTTGGCTAGGGATTGTATAGTGTCCGTGAAGAAGGTATTAAAGGAATTGGCTACTTCCTCTGGGATTTTATCCGATAGTTTTTCTGGGGTAGGGGTAGAGCTTTTACCTGGATGGAGTAGATTATTTAAATTGGCCAAGAATTTTTGGGGATTGTTTTGGTGTTTGTATTGTAGTTGACTATAGTAGTTTTTTTTATCTAGGGTTATAGATTTTTTGGTCAGATTTCTTTGTTGTTGAAATTTAATGCGGTCTAGGGGGGACTTGGTTGTACGCCATATATCCCAGGTTTTGTTTCTTAGTTTAATTAGGGATTTGGTTTCTTTTGTTAGCCAGGGTACTATAAGTGTTTTAATTCTAATTAGTCTTTTTGGGGTGTGGGACTCAAGTATTGTGAGAAATGTAGTATTATGGTATGTAATGAGGTGATCACTAAGTTCATTTGGAAGGGTCCCTGATACATAGGTATGGTGTTGACTGTTTATTAGGATCCAGTCCAGGATACTCTCTTTTTGTTTGTTATTACCTATTCTGGTAGGGGAGGATATGGTCTGTTGGAATCCATGGAGATTTATTGCAGTGGAGTTTAACTCGGAGGAACATTGGTTCCAGTCCAAGTTAACATCACCTAGGATAATGGTTTCTTGAGGGTAATTGTTTGATAGCCAGCTAAGAAGGTTTTCAATTGTTTCAGCGTTTTTCCCGGGGGGGATATAGGTCACGATTAGATTATTTTTTTTTTCCCTATTTAGTTCTACTTTTAGTGCTAGTACTTCAGCGTTGGAGATCTGGGGTGCCTGGATGGGGTTGATAGTGACATTTAGTGTGCTTTTGTAGAGCACAGCAATACCACCACCCTTTTTGTTTAGTCGATCAGCTCTGTGTATATTATAGCCAGGTGGGATAATCTCATTATCCTTGGTCCCTGGTTTTAACCAGGTTTCGGTTAAGCACATTATTTCTGGGAGGTACGTTCCTATTAGCGCATGTAAGTTATGTATCTTATTATTTAGGCTTCTTATATTTAAGTGATATATTTGGAGGGAGTTGGATGTGTTTTTGGGAGGTGGTCGGTTGTTCAAGGTTGGTGTTGACATAGGGCCTGGGTTGGGGTGGATGTCCCCATCTTTAGTTATGTTTTTTCCTATTAGGTCTAATAGTCTCATAAGTTTAAATAGTTGTTTGTAATCCTGTTTGGATTTAGGGTACTTTGGTTTGAGTTTATACAGGTAGTGATAGTTTGACAGTAGTGATTCACTGGTTAGCTTAAGAGCACACTGTGTAGCAGTTCTCAGCGATGGGGAGATATAAGTTTGGTATCTGGGGTAGTAGTAGCCTAAGTAAGGCTGGTCTTCATATTTAGTTAGCAGGTATAGTACGGTACACAATGGTAGGGTAAGCATTATTACTTTTAGCATTGGTTTGGTTGTATTGGGTGTGGTGGATTTCATTTTCATGGGGTGATGGAGCATTTAAGTGTAAGAGGATATATAGAGGGTTGGATGGAGGAAGTGGTAGGAGGTGTGGGAGGAGTCTTGCAGGTGATTTTGTGTGGCTGGAGAGAGAGGAAGGGGTGTGGTTATGTAGGTATAAATGTAGATGTACTGGGGGCGGGTGGGATATGCGGGTGGGATATGGGGGCAGGGTGGGGTGCGGAGCGAGCCCGAGCGCAGCGGGGTTTATTCAGCTCCAGACTAAGGCACCTGAGAAAAGCTGAAATTAAGGTAACTTGTGCCTCCAGTGATATACACTCACTAAGGTATACTGTTTGTAAGAACTAATTCTGGGAATATTAATAATTTGTAGTTTGGAGGGGTAGTTTACTGCCGTGCACTGAACCCAGTATGCTAGTCTTTACAGTTTTAGTTAGACTTTGTTCAGTGTATAACTTTTACAGAGTTATTAACCTTATTGGTTTCTTAACACTTGTTGTCCTGCGGGTGGATACAGCTTAACTGTGCCTCCCATTTAGGTGCAGTGACTATCTTATGAGAGGGTCTTGAATCTTATCGCCTGTAGGGCAAGTGGTCAGTACCTAAAGGAGATACAACATAATACAATGCAATGGTTAGGAGTCTTCTTCCCTAATAACCATGTTCTGTAGATTTAGCACGACAACTGTAAGGTTAATGCACAGACTGGAAATTACACTAGTAACTAATTGTATATTGCTTCTAGTTTAGTTGGAGTACATATATTAAAAATAGTTAGTTGGATAAGCTGACTGCAACTCCGTAAAATAGTCGCTAAAGTTAAACAATACAGGGAAGTAGTAATAACCCTCGCTAAAAACCATTACAGTAACAATCCAAAGTGAAATTCCTTAGTTTTGGGGAAAAAAGTAACCCTTTTCCATCAAACAAATCTGCGTTTGGTTCAGTACTCAGTAGTAGTTCGTTTATGAACTCGTGCACATATCAGATGCTAGTTATCATGAAAGTAATCAACAAACTAGTGTAGCATTTAGCAAATGCCATTTAGCAGATGCCATATATCAGTATAGTATTCATCAAACTGGTAAATCACCTCGCACAGAACAGTAGTGCTCACAAGCTGAGCGTGCATCTGAAAGTAAGATTAGCATTTTATCACAATTCAACTAGGGCGACCATGCTGAAATGTGCTGTTGAAGAATGTATTTAGTTTTTTGAGGAAGTCAGTATTGCCATCACACTGTTTTGAAGTGGGCCTGTAATCTGTGATACATTGTATACTTTGCCACATTCACCTTGAGTCTTTGAGGTCACTGAAGTGACTCTGAATTGTTTGACCATATGCCTTTTTGCTGTTTTTATTCCCATGTTCAGGTTTGCTCTGCTTAACCTGAGGGCTTCCTTATCTCCCAACTTGAAGAGTGTGTTGCATGCCATCAGGAGCTCATATATTTTACTTGTGAGGCAGGGTTTCTTGTTGGCACATGTGATAATGCTGTTGGTGACTACCACATCATCCACACACTTTGATATGAATCCTACTAATGACTTAGTATACTCTTCCAGGTT
Source organism: Protopterus annectens (assembly GCF_019279795.1). Taxonomy (NCBI): domain Eukaryota; kingdom Metazoa; phylum Chordata; order Ceratodontiformes; family Protopteridae; genus Protopterus; species Protopterus annectens. The sequence continues at coordinate 1,079,455,976 of NC_056741.1, forward strand.
AGTGTGTTGATCTGCAGTGGCAGCTTCTTTGAACATGTGTCAGTCTGTGCATTCAAAGCAATCCTGAAGTGCAGAGATTGCTCCTTCTGGCCAGACTATCTGCTACATGGATGGCTTCTCTCTGATTAATAATGGTCTGTAGTCTGGAGTCAGCATAATGGATAAATGATTTGATTTACCAAGGTGAGGATGGGGCTTTGCCCTGAATGCTTGTTTGACATTGGTAAGTACCTTATCTAGTATGTTGGCACCTCTGGTGGTAAAGTCTATGTACTGGTAGAATTATGGTAGAACTGTTTTTAGATTGTGACTTTTGACTTTGATTTTATAAATAGAAGTAAAATGTTAAGCAAAAAGGCACAAATCAATAATATCTGAAATCTTCACACTAATAAGTTTACTTCAAACATAGAGGAAATGCATAATATTTTTAAAAAATCCATGAGAATGTTAACAAAGATAGAAATAATAATCCTGATGATTATAAAATCAACAAGTATTTAAAGAAATATGTTACTAAAAATGTAATAACCAACAAATATATCTGTTGAATAAGCCTATTACCCTAACATAAGTTAAATAAGCTATAACAATAGGGAAAATGGTAAAGCTCCATGGTTAGATGGTTTAAGTGTGGAATGATATACTCTGCTTCTATTAAATATTCTAGAATTACTGATTGATGTTTTCAGGATAATTCAGAGTGATAAAATAATTCCTCCCTCAAGGAAATTTACTGTAATTTCACCTATACATAAACAAGGAAAGGATAATAAGTTAGTTTCCTCATACAGACCTAGTTCATTATAAAAAGTAGACTATAAGATATTTATTTCCATATTTATAACGATATTAAGAGATATAGCGGATAAATTAATTAATAAAGATCAAGCGGGATTTATAGTCAGTAGATTAACATATGATAATATAAAAATTGTAGTAACTATCTTAGATTTAGCAAAAAGAATGAACAAGAATGTGGCCCTAATTACCTTAGATATTGAGAGAGCTTTTGATTGTGTAGATCAGAACTACTTTTTTAAAACTATAGAAGCATTTGCATTTCCAGAACAATTTACTGAAATTTTAAAAAACCTGTAGAGAGACTCCAAAGCCTATATTAAAATTTAATCTTATCTTTCTCAAGGATTCATTTTAAATAAAGACACAAAGCAAGAGTGTCTCTCGTCCCCTTTGCTATTTGCATTAGTTATTGAACCCTTAGCTAACAGTATAAGAAACAATGAAAAATTAATGGATTCTCAATTAACAAGGATTGCTAATCTAAAATACAATCATTTGCAGATGATATTTTACTTACTATAGGGAATTCAAAGTATTCAATTAAAGATATAGATGAGGAAATTGAAAAGTTTCAAGAAGAATCACTGCTAAAAATGTATAATAGTAAAATTGAAACTTTAGTGTTAAATCAATTACCAGATAGTAAGTTTAAAAATAATAATTGGGAAGCAAAACAAAATTATTTAAGCAATCAATTAAAATGTGTGTAAGATTATTAATAATAATTTTAAAAAATATTTGAAGAATGACTTCCTTTCAAAAAATGGAATGAATCTTTTTTTTTTACTTTTGAAAATAGGTTAGTGCCTATTAAATTTATTATATTACCATATATATATATATATATATATATATATATATATATATGTGTGTGTGTGTGTGTGTGTGTGTGTGTGTGTCTGTGTCTGTGTGTGGGTTACATTCAATAGCTTTAATACTTGACAAAAAAAACAGTTGTAAAGAAAATGGACAAATGTCAACTTCATTCTTATGGTATTCTAAAAAGCCAGGAAGTGATTACAGATATTGTATACGATTATAGGAGAATGGCGGTATTAGCTTCCCAGATGTACAATCTTATTCTACTGCTGCAAATTTCAATTTCAATCTTTAGACTCTTCGTATATGAAGTAAATTGTTTAAACAGTCAATAAATATGTTTTTAAAACTGCATTACTATCACAATGTAAATTGTCATGCTTTCACATTGCACACACCTCTAGATTTAAGGAAACTCAGTACAATGTTAAAATTTATTTATTAAAATTGATATTATGGTCTGATTGCTTTGAGAAAGGAAAATCTAGGTCACCAGAATATGTAATGAAAGATTATAAACTGGATGAATATGTTAACTAGTTAATATTATCCATCACTAATAAATTAAATGAATTTGTAGATAATGTGAGCGAAGGGGGACAGAGCACTATTTCCCCCATATACGACTATATGAATGCTATCATTGGAGGTAAATTGACCTACAAAGGAAGCTTGTTCAAGTTATATGGGTTAATTATAAATAATAATATTAATATTAATATTAATAATAATTCCCTATAAAATGTCTAAGTTTAGTAAAATTACTTCTTCAGTTTGTTGAAGATGTAGTAAATTTGTAAAAGCTGATTGGATGCACATGTTTATGGACTGTAAAAAATGAAATGTATATTGGGAAAAGAAAGGGTATGTTTTTAAAGGGTTATGGTCTGATAATTGTTCTATAACTAGTCCAATAATACTAATGCATGTTCCACTTCCTTTATGTGTTAAAGCCAAACAACAAAACATCTTCTTTAGTTAACTGTCAGTGGCTAGAAAAGTTATTACAAAAAGAATTGGAAAGTAAACTGAGTTCCTACATTCAAAGAATTTTTTAATTTAACAGCAATACTGTGGAAAACTGAAAAAAAGTGATCAGGATATCAATCTAAGACTTTTAGTGAAATATTGCTGTAGAAATAACAAGACTCTGAATAGGTTAATTGTATAAGATTACCTTGATGTTTCATTATATTCCTAACATTGTATAACATTATGTTCTTCTTCTTCTTTTGGCTTTTCCCGGTTAGGGGTTGCCACAGCGGAACTCCAGTCTGCTAATGATTGCCAGTAGATTTTTTATGGGTGCCGAGGTGCCAGCTCGACACCCAACCTTAAAAGAAGGCACACCCATTCTACACATGTCTTTTGAACACCCCTCGACTGCGGGGAGAACATGCAGACTCCACACAGAAGGCACTCCAGCCGAGAATCGAATGGGAGAACCTCTTGCTGAGAGGCAACAATGCTACCACTGCACCACCATGGCTTTAACAGTATATGATGTTAAATTTCTTCCTTTCACTGTATACATTGTAAAATTATATAAACTTCCAATCGCTAAAGGCTGCTCAACCAAATAAAAATATTTAGAAAACAAGCACAGCAAGGCCATCCCAGAGAAGCATTTATTAACTAATAAAACAATAAAACGGCATAAAAATGGTACAGGCATAGAAACAGAGATAAGTGCTTTCAAGTCATAGAGTCTTCATCAGATCCTGCATTACTGTCAGTACTCCTCTCCTTTAAAGCAAACAGCAACCAATTAAAACTCACACAAATGGTATTCACTTGAAAAAAAATAAATCAGGAAAAAAGAGAATCAAGCAACCTTGCAAAAAATGTGAAGGTAACAACTGTGTATGACTTTGAGTCAGATTACATAAAGAGCATGGAATCCAGTAGAGTGTGCCTAGTTTCACACAAAGGTTGCAGATAAATAAAATGCAAATGAACCTCAGTGTATGGAGAATATCTCAATGCAAAGTAGAAATAACCTGTGAGGTCAGCGCAACCACAAGTAGTAATGTCAAAGCTGTATGCCAAGAAAATTTGTTATTAGAGTGATATATATATATATATATATATATATATATATATATATATATATATATATATATATATATATATATACATATATGTGTGTGCACTACCAATGCACATCTATGGAAATTATACAAGCTCAATAGAAATTTCAGTAATAATTGACAAGTACTAACAGAAGGCGATTGTGCATCAGTCTGTCTGAAAAGTGACAAATATCCAAAAACAATTACAAATATCAGCATACTTCATAGAAGGGCATATATTTTATTTTTTTATTTTATTTAACATTTGTTGACCGGAAAAGTCCGACTAGGTTCCACAGATCCTGTTTTCAGCGGAGGCCCGGGGAGAAATGCTCCAGAAGCATGTCTTTAGAATATACATATATATATATATATATATATATATATATATATATATATATATATATAAAATATATAGAATATATATATACATCGATCACAGTTTACAGAATCCAACATAATCCACAAAATTTCTATTAAAAAGCCGAATTAAAGTAAGGTGAAGGGCAATAATAAACACTTCACCATGGCTAACTGTAGCTACCAATGGGTGCAGGACATGTGGGGAAGACAAGTAATGCACACACCTAAGGAAATAGGGTGATAGAAAAGAGATAGGGGGTGAGGGTGAAAAAGTGTGACACACAAGAGGTATGATGAAATATGAAGGTCAGAGGGAGAGGTAGAGGGACATGGGCACTTTTCTGGTAAGGATAGGCCCCCCCTTTTGTTTAGAATTGAAAGAATGGAAAACGCATGGAAATATAACAAATATCACAAGATCTGACAAAGTTTGGAAATACACATATAATAGAGGCAGGGTACATATATGCCATGTCACAGGCAACACAAAGGTGTTGTCAGGTATACAATGTGTATGTGTGGCATACAATGGAATAACATGATCCAAACAGAAAAAAAGTTTCATTACACATACACACACAAATGACATACCCCCGGATTCATGAATCCTCCGTGTAAGACTTAATAAGTCCTGCTCGGATGCTGCAGTTGAACGGTATGATGTCAGCGTGCCATGAATATGCATGAGGACATGCTGACTCAACCATAAGTCTTACACGGACCATGTAAGAAAGCAGGGGGCGTGTCCGACTGCCAAGCAGTCTAAATGTCCACGCCCTTGCAAGTGTTTTAAAAGTAAAAAAAGCAGATACACAAGAGCGACTCCGATCAAATGTCCCTGCAACCAACACCACACTCCCTGATATTGTAAACCCCTATCACAGTTCTAAAATGCAAAACATTAAATTTATTTTTTTAAATTCCCAAAATAGCTGCCCGTATTTGCACGTGTGTGCGCGGGTGTGCCCATTGCTTAGCTAGAGTTAGCAATTCTGACATGGAAGAGCATAAGAAAGAATGTTTATGCAAACCACACCAAATAGCAAAAGCGTAATGGTAGAGCGTTCGTACAAAGAAGAGGCATTCACGGTTCGAGTCCCACCACTCCCTTTCATTTTTATTTTTTAAATCAGTATATGAAATAATACCTGACAAATATGTTTAAACATTACTAAAAAGCAGTGAAATGGCCAATGTATCAGTGAGCAAAATAAATATTTTAAAGGATCCTGATATAAAATTGCCCGCAGTTAAGCAGCGCTTCACCCAGCGCAATAGAGTTGCCCATAGTTCAATAGCGCTTCACCCAGAGCAATAGAGTTGCCCATAGTTTAATAGTGCTTTACCTAGCGCAATAGAGTTGCCCATAGTTCAATGGCACTTTATCTACCACAAAGTGTTTGCGCGGATGTGTGTGCCGCGCCAACCAGGGCAAAGTAGGGCACCGAGGAGCAACGTAGAGCAAAGTTGCTTAAATGCAGCCACACCCCCTAGCCTGTCTGGATAGTATGAAAATAAAATGAATGACAAGGTTCGAACCCAGGATTCTGTGCATCAGAAGCAAAGTACAGAACCACTAAGCCATGACTACATAGGAGAAACAGCCACTATTAACATTCATATACTTACGAATGGTAGTTTAACCATTACTAAGCAGGTCTACAGTCAGTCGAGAATTTTACAAAATGGCCAATCACAAAAAAGTGCGGGAAATGTGGTATATTTAAGCCCCACAGGTGGGAATACACGCCATAACTGATTGTAGCTCACATCTGCAGTTAGAATGTCTGGTGTCGGAGAGGGAACATGCTTCCGAGTGCAACGGTGGGGCATCGAGGAGTCCAAATACATAGTTTGGCTCCTTGTCCACCGTCACGAGTCAAGACTCCTGCAGGACCAGTTCCAAGGGATGGAGTACAAGGCAGAGGCTTGGAACCGGTTAGCTCGTGACCTCACCAATGCCACAGGCATTCCTCAGACTGGTGTGCAGGTCCATCACCACCATGCAGACCTGAAGAGACGAAAGCAGGACTGCCTGAACCAATGGATACAGGAGACCCGTGGGATACAGGATGCCCCACAACTGAGTATGTAGCCATGGAATGCAGTATGTAAGAATTGATAATGGAGTATGTATAATGGATAGGTATGTCTCAATATCCCTTCATTTACTTTACAGCTGCAAGTGACTGTGCTACGAATTAGCAAGCCTATGCTGATAGGCTGCTAAGGCTGTGCCACCAGGCAGGTTAGTGATTATTCTGCATGTATTGTTATATAAAATATGGGAGAGAGCATGAAAGAAAGTGTTGTAGTCCAATAATACAGCCATAAAATTGCCTGAATAAGTCTTCTGCATGTACTGTCAGATAAAAATGTCAGAGAGGCAGAAAAAAAGTGTAGTAACCCATTAAGAAATGTAACATATGCCTGGAATAATATCTCTGCAGGCACTGTCATATAAAATAAGTGAGTGAGCCTGAAAAAAGGTTGTTCTAACCTATTAATAAAGGTATAATATGTCTTGAACATGTCTGCCATATACACCGTTAAAACAAATAAAGGAGTGAACCTGTGGAAAAGTGTGTAATGTCATTAATAAAGGTCTAAAACCCAGAGTGTGTCTGTATCACAGAGTCTGAAATGTTGTTGTACCCTTGCATTATACAAACAGTACTGTTTGAAAAGGTGCTGGCAACCCAGAGTTGTGCAGTCCCATATAAAGTGGGTGATGGAACTGCTAGTAGCTGTGAAACATATATACAGTCCACAACAGTCAGTTACTGGCTGGCATGAATAAGTAAACCTGGCACACGTGTAGCATGTTATTTTTTCCCGAGAAATGTGAGTGTGTGTCAAGAAATGCAGGGTTCTGTGCAAATCAAAGTGAAAATGTCATGTAAAAACATCCCAGATATGTAGATAAAGAAATATAAATGCAATCAAGAAATATGTAGCAGTAACATCTGCATCCTGGACAGTTAGTATGTCAGATATAGCTCAGGCATATATTGAACTAGCCAAACTCATTACACAATTTAATGTATGGTGGCAAGTGTAATAATACAGGTAGGGGATATACACTTGCAATCACTAGAAATGTAGTGTAGACTAAAAGGTCATTATAAGATGTTAACCGAGGTTTTTTCTACACCCTACTGTATGTGCATAAACCATGCAATTCCACACGTCAGTGGGTATGTGTAATCTTAAATATTTGTTGGGATATATGCCCTATTGTTCTATAAATATTTGCATTCATGTTGATGCATGTGCCCTGTTTAAACACCACAATCATGGTGGCCTGTTGCTACCAAACATCCCTGCATGCTGTTGGAATAACCACTGTGGTTCAATATATGCATGTGTTATGCTTGCTGTTCAACTGTTGTACCCTTGGTGTGTTGGGTTAATGGGAATATTATTGCATGCTGTTACAACTAATCTGGAATGCTGTGTCGCATATGTTGTAATTAAACACACCTAATCACAGAACATATTGGAAGGCCGGTCCCAGCGGACCCACCTGTCCCTGCTCAGCTGACGAGTGCACCTGGCACCAGCAGGTCCGGTGTCCAGCCCGGGCTCCCCTCCTCCTTTGGTCCTGTGCCACCTTCGGGTGGAAGTGCTGCAAGGGATGGGGCTCATCCCCCGTGCAAGTGTGGGCAGAGAAGGGCTACCTGTCACCCTTCGAAGGGTCCAGGCTGTGGTGAGTAGGGAGATGCAGCATTCAGTTGCTGATCCCCTACGCCAGCTTGAGGTGAGTGTGGTGCATCTCATGGGTGAGCCTGCCCATCCTATGCAGCCCCCAGCACAACCACCCTTGGGGCTGTGAAGGTTCAGTGGTGACTGCCCATGGGTGGAGATCTCAGTTCCACTGTTACCATCTGTGGGCTCATGGGCTTGCGATTTCCAAACATCTGACCCCATCAATTGTGTTCACCCACCCCATGTGTCACACACCGTCCCTGTATGCATCTTGTCTGTCTTGTCTGTTCACCTTCCCAACCTACCTCCCCGGACATACCTACTTCCTCTACCTCACTTCCCACTCTCACCTGAAAAAAAAGAAAGGGCAATCTGTACCCACAAAAAAATTATGCCCTATACATAGCTGCCCATTTCGCACACATGTCCATTGGACAAACATGTAAGCTGATAATTAGAATTGGCAGTGCAACATACTTTGTTGTCCTCGCCCCTCTCCCAGGGGTGGAAGGTTTCAAATTTCACTCCAAATTCATTGCATATGCAGAGCTGTTGCTGTTAAAGAAATGGGCATCTACGGACCTTCCCTAAACCCATCCTACACATCCTGAGCTTGTTTACCTACTGTGTGTCCCTCTTTGTGCCCCCTTTTTCACCACTTTCCTATCTCCCCATTTTCTTTTCTTTAAAAGAAATTAGCGCGGGGGTTAGCAGGATTAAGCACTTTTAAGCAGTAGTAAGCGGGATTAAGCGAGTGTGTACATGTGTGCGCTTAGCTAAGCATCGCGCAAACCCACGCAAACCCGCATACAACTGCTTAAAAGTGCCTTAGTCACTCTATGGCAGGGCCCTTGTTCTGCTGAGCAGCAAAAGAAGAAACCTCTGCCAGTCTCAAACCCCAGACAATTGGCACAATAGACTGCATGAATTACCACTAAGCCACAGCAGATATACAAATAACTTAGTTCTGAAATAAATATATCATGCATTACAATGAGGGGATGGAAATTAGGAATGGTATAACACAAATCCTTTTCTGTGGGTCTTTACCAGCAGTGGTTGTGGAATTGCATGACATGACTGTGAAAGGAGAACCAGCCATCCTAGCAGGGAATAATGTTATAGTAGCTCCTTACAAACACCACACAGTATCAGACCAGGATTAATACTGGCCACAGGAATACAGTGCAATAACCACATTTGTATGGCAGTTAATTGTGTAAGTGAGAAAAAAGTATATACTCCCACGTATCCTGTGTTAGCATTCAGAGGGGTGCGTACATGTCTACACTGAGATGTGTGTACTGGAAGCAGCAACAATCAGGTTTGAGTGCAACATACATATAACTGGCTACAACCCTAGCATCAGATAAGAGACATATACCAACCTTCAGACTGACACAACGGTGTCCAGAGCAAACAAGCATGGGCCCCATCTTGGAAATCTGAAAGGGCTACTCCTACCTAACCTAGCATTTTATAGCAGTGGGCTGCAATCAAAGTGAGTAATGCAATTACCAAACAGCAGGCTGCATGCAATTACTGAATGGTGGGCAGCAATTGGTACAGAGGCTGTCACATGCACTAGTGCAGACACCTAGAAAAGCAGGCTGTACCTGCAGTCCACACATGCAATTATATCATTGCAGGTGCTGTGAGATAGAGAGTGAGAGAGAGAGAGAGAGAGAGAGAGAGAGAGACATGGACACAGACACAGACACAGACTGAGACAGAGACAGAGATGGAACAGAACAGAACAGAGTGGGAAGCAAAGACAGAACGTTGAATAGAGGGCGAAAACCAAAAAAAAAAAACACCAATAAAAAAAAAAACTACAAAACCGTAACACACGGAGCAGGGAAATACTAAGGTAAGGTATGTAACTCACATGTATGTGTTGGCATGTGGTAGATGTTCCTGAAGAGTACTCTACACACTGCAAATCATCCATGTGTGGCAGCAATGTGTATCTATCTGTATCTGCACATGTGCATAGGGCAAGGGACATACTGCAACTGTTAGTGAAGGGTGGACAGATATCTGTCAGTGAAGGTTGATATGTGCATATATCCATGTAGGTCATAGTGTGTGGCTTAGAAAACAGCATGCAGTGTGCAGGAGCGGCCGTAGGTCAACTGGTGCCCTAGGCAAAAGGGATCCATGGCATCCCCTACCACACATCCTGGTGCCCCCATCCTTGTCTTAGTACACCACATAAATAGTGGAAAAGCAACCCTGCTAGAGCGGCACCCTAGGCGGACGCCCAGTTGGCCTTTGCCTAAGGCCAGCTATGGTAGTGTTGATATATGTCATGTGGTGGTTAGATGCTGTGGGACAGATTTGTCAGATCTGCTGTGTTGCAGCCAGTGAGGCCTGCTAATGCTACAAGGGCTGAGGACACCCACATGCATTCTGCACAACACAGTGCAATTTAATCACATACCTGTACATCCCACAACTGTCACATAAGTGATATCCCCACCATGAAAGGTGGACTGTACATGTGCCTATATGTACATCCATGTGTACAGCAATGGATGTGTACATGTATGTGTATAGATATTCATGTATATAATATATATATATATATATATATATATATATATATATATATATATATATATGTATATATATATATATATATATATATATATATATATATATATATATACACATATAGAGTGAGAGTGACAGAGAGACATGGGTTCATATGTACCACAACAGGTGTGTGGTGACCAAGGAATAGACTGTAGACAAGTGTTGATACTGCAGTGCCATTCCATCTTCTCAAAACAGTGTACCCATTAACTACCACATAGGTAGAGATTTACCTAACAGTGAAGGTGTGATAAGGGAACATGGGACACAGGTGGACAGTAGCCTCCACTTTGATGAAGACAGTGCCACACTACACCTGTAATCTGTCTGTGTGGTATGTGTCATGACAACAGGTGTGTCAGCTATGGAAGTATAGGGTAGAGTTCCCCTCTACTCATCACAATGCCCTGTGTGGTATGTACATCACATGACAACTACACCAGGTGAACAGGCCACAGACAGACCCCCCCAAAGGGTAATACTGGCTGCAAACAGATGCCCTATGCAGAATGACTCACAAAACCACAAGTACACTGTATTGCATACTGGCCACACAGAGGTGACCTCTGCCAGACATACAGAGGTATGTCACACCCATAGCTGGGTGACAACCACCATGGCAACATATCACAATTCCTCCGGGATACACGCTCTAGGGCCCTAAAATTTGTCAGCTCACTAAACGGCACATGCTGGAGGGATAGGTTCCCATCTCAGAGATATGCCATACACCGGAATAGACCACATAGCAATACCAAACAAGGCTCCTCCTTAGCAGTTGTTATAAATACATGTGATGATTGTGTGGGAGATTGGTAATACACCCCAGGAAACACCTCTGTGGTTCAGGTTGGCAGGGGCAAGTGAAATCAAAGTACATGTGTGTCAAAGGCCAGGGTAGCATATGGCTAGGCTGCCGTAGGCCCTAGGGCCAATAGCATATTACCTACCTATGACACTATGCACTCACAAATGTACTTAATGCAATAGCTGCTATGTGAGGTTGCATAAGTATAACACTGAATGTGTGCAAGGTCTGTAAAGGTGTGATAGCTTAGTGTGATGTTGTATGTGACATGGTAGTGCCTATCCTAGCTGTGAGGACAGCAAGTGATGTGTAATGTACTGTTAGGCAGACATAGTAGTATGGCAGGTGATGTGACGTAGTTCTCTGTTGACAACTGTGGTGTCTCATTGTAGGCTATAGCAATACATGTATGCCTAGTGAGTGGTACTGCTGGTGAATCCATCACCATTATGAACTGTAGTACTACCTGAAGCTGTAGGCCTACACAGCACAGTATGGTGTGTGTTCACATTGCTTGGAAACACTGTCATGTGTGTTTCCTGTAGTATCCACAGAGGACAGAATGCAGATATAAGGGTGTGTAAGTAGTGGCGCACAGTACCATATGGTACACAGGTAATGGTCATCTGTGTTGGCATACAGTGGTGCGTTGTATGTTTGCATGATGTGTGTGTGATTATGCCTGTACAATGGCTGCAACCGTATGTGTGTTACAGGGTAAATGTGTGTATCCAGCAACATATATAGTCTGTTACAGCAGTATGCCACCTATAGTAACAACTGGACACATCTGTTAGGCAGGGCTATGGCATCAATGACTAGGGTGGTTGATTGGTACTACTGTACCTGTACTATACATCCATTGCAATGGATAACATCTCTGTTCATGCATCGGTGTGATATACATCCCTGTCTTGAGGTTGTGCAATGTGTCACAAACAGTGTGTCGGGTACTGTTGTATAGTGGTGTGATATATAGAGTCTGCCAGGCAGTGTTAGTTAGTTGTGGCCTGAGAACCAATAAGTGGAAGTGGTATTGAACATGTGCAACCTCTGACAGACAATAGGATGGTATATATGGCAGTAAAGTGATATCTGTGGGTAAAGGTGTAAAGTGTGACACAGGACACTCTCACACATATTGTTCATATCTTTTTCATCCAGATGGCCCACCACCGCAACCCAGCATATACAGCGGATGAGGAAGAGGTGATACTTGACAGCCTATTGCAGCAGTACACAATACTCTTCTCCAGAAGCAACCAGCACCAGCAGGAGCGGACTGCACTGAGGCAGGAACTTGTTAGTCAGGTAAATGACATAGACATGCATAACTGGACATATGAGCAGGTACGCCATCACTGCAGTGATTTAATTAGACAAGTCCGGCAGCGTGCGTCTGATATCCAAAGACAGCAGTTTGCCACAGGTGGAGGGGTAGCCATTCACCCCCCCCCTCACCAGAGCGGAGGAGCTGCCCCTAAGCATGGTGGCTCCTGGACAACAGCTACATCAACCACTGACATGTGTTGTAATGGAGGCTGGAGCCATCCAGCACATCCACCTGGAGCAAGCAGGTAACATGCCCAATCTGTAGACTACAGTTAACTGTATTGTTAGATTATGTGTACGTGAGATGTGTACTGTGTGTTTAGCAGTTCAGCTGCCTAGTGTTGTGCAATATGGATAGTTTGAATAATATCCCTAAACCTGTGACTGTTGTTGTACTGCAGTTTAGCATACCCACTGTAGCAATGCCACAGTTGTGGCCACTGACGAACAATCTCATATTCTCATAGGTCCCTCTGCTGTGACGACAGGGCAGCCGATCCATGCTGGTGAGTGTGTTATACCTGCAATGTTGGTAATGAAATATGCATGTCATAGGTGAGGTGTAGGCCATGTACATGTAACACACCTATGCATAATGCATGCCGTGCATGTTTGCTGTGAGACGTTGCATAGCTCAGTAATGTCAGTAGCTGCCTCAATGACATGCAATACACAGAGCATGACGCACAGTTGTGGCAACCCTGTACTGCACATTGGATAGGCATAGTTGCAACACCTGTACACAACATAACACATTTATCACAAGCAGTACACAAAGTAATGCTACATATGGCGTAACCACACACCCGCTGTAAGGTGACACTTCAGTATCCCACATGTCATCCACACACACATGACGTACCTCGGGGGTAGAGGCCTATCATGGGGCTGTGCTACACTCTTCAACACATAACACAGTCATGTGAGGCAATGATCCCTACTGGGCACCTCATACACCCATGTACAAAGTGGCTGTGTAATAGTGAATGTATCCACGGCAGTGCATTTCAGGTACATCATGCTAGAGGGTGGTCTGTCACACAGTAGTGGCCGTGAGTGACCACAAGATGCATGATGACGATGATGGCACATGGTACTACACCCCATCCGGTTACAGTGACCACAGTACTTCACATAGCAGTCTTTGCTGTGCACTTCATTGTTCTATGTGTGCAAACATATGTACCTATACACACCATGCATAGCATGTTGTGTGTGTGCTTACATATGCTAGTATACACATTCTGCACATCAGTCGCCATCTGTACAAAGAGTCACGTATATGTCCTGGAATGCTATTGGGTGTATAGGTCACATGACACACATTGGGTATGTGTGGTGTTTAATGTTGCAGTCATGTAGCATGCCATGTTGTGACTGGCACTGTCATATCTGCAATATTCCAACACTCACCATAACCACTGTACAATGTCCATGTCGAGCATTGGGATTCCTTCACATCTACATGCACCACTCATCCCATGTCTGTACATTGCATGCATTCGCTACACCTGTACCCACTATTATGTGCTATGGACACAGACACTGTCATCAGACATGGCAATCTATGTGTCACACAGATAACACATGCAGCCATGGTATGTATACCATTGAGTGATGGTGCACATGACATTGCAGAGCAGATAATACTTGCACAGCAATGTTGTATCCATGTACACACTCTGTTCCAGGGTGTACCCAATCACTGAACAACTACACACATGCATCAAAGCCATGTATAATGTCATTATATAGGGCTGTCTACACTTGCACTGCATGGTCTTGAGCAACATGTATTCTGCATGCTGGCACATGTGTGGTGACTGTTTGCCTTGTGATACTGTCACCCATCACCCACTATTGTGTATGTGTTGGATTGCTGGTGTGTGTGTGTGTGTGTGTGTATGTGCTGTGGTGAGCAGTGTATTTATGTGCATGTGTGCATGTGTGCATGTGTTCATGTGTGCATGTGTGCATGTGTTCATGTGTGCATGTGTGCATGTGTGCATGTGTTCATGTGTTCATGTGTGCATGTGTGCATGTATTCATGTGTTCATGTGTGCATGTGTGCATGTGTTCATGTGTGCATGTGTGCATGTGTGCATGTGTGCATGTGTTCACGTGTGCATGTGTGCATGTGTTCATGTGTGCATGTGTGCATGTGTTCATGTGTGCATGTGTGCATGTGTTCATGTGTTCATGTGTGCATGTGTGCATGTATTCATGTGTTCATGTGTGCATGTGTTCATGTGTGCATGTGTGCATGTGTTCATGTGTGCATGTGTTCATGTGTTCATGTGTGCATGTGTGCATGTATTCATGTGTTCATGTGTGCATGTGTGTATGTGTGTATGTGTGCTAGCATCATGTGCAGATTGTAAAGTGTGTTTCCTGTCTTCCTTCCACAGGTGCTGAGTTAGGGGTGGCTGAATGCAGGAGGGAACCTGATGTCACCGCCACTGATAGTGGAGATGATGAGACATGTATTGTGCCACAGGAAGGTCTGACAGGGTCTGTCATTGATCCACCAATCGACACTACACAGCGGTCAACCACATCTATGCGCACACTCATACTGCCAATACATCCCTCGTCACCAATGGCCTTAGCTGAGGGACAGCATACAGTTGACATTGACCAGGAGAGTATGGTACCTATGGCACATGCATCCCCTCACAGCAGCCATAGCCGGATTAATGGAATGATACCACATAGGCGGATGTCCAGGGGTTCTCGGGGGAGCACCACTGGTCATATTGCCCCTGGCAGACATGCCCCCAGAGGTATTACAACCTCCAGTATGTTCCGGGCTGTAATGCAGGCACAGGCATATATGGAATGGTACACCCAACAGGGACTAAGGGTGCAGAGGGCCCATTACACTGCTATCAATGACAGCATCCATGACCTTGCCGGTGCCATCCGGTATTACACCAAGGTCATTGATAGCCATTGGAGGGAGACATTAGATGTCCTCCATGATGTGTTAGCCATGAGCCAGGACCATGTGGGACAGATGAGAAGCTGACGCGGATCCATGCCAGCAACAGAATCAGCTGGCAGTCATCGCAGATGGACCATGGATCACAGCCGCTCTCGTAGTGGCAGTACCAGCCCTAGCAATGCTAGGGCTGGCCTATCCATTGACCGTCCTACTAGACCACGTGCACATGGCACTGGCCATTCCCAGCAGGGACATGGGTCCAGTCATCATACCTCTGCCTTTGATGACAGCACCCAGTCAGGGTTGGTACCTGATACTGTCCATAGCACCCCTGCTAGGCACAGGTACCATGTCCGTGGCCGGAGACAGTGATCTGTACGGCCTAGCAGGTACAGTCTGTGGCTGTCCCACAACGGCCTGTATATAGCAGCCACATGGTTGAGTTGTGTGCATGCAGACACACACACATTTACCATACAACTAGGGCTCACACATACACACACACATTACATCAACATTGGCCCATGCAGTACTGTTGTCCCTCACATGCACACACACACACACACACACACACACACACACACACACACACACACACACACACACACACACACACACACACACACAGACATGCCGATTGGATGGGTCAGTGTCGGGCTCTGGCAAACCTACAACACACCCTGTGCATATGATGACACCTGTGCCACCTCCTGTCATCTGTAACATTGATGCAGGAACAGGCTAACATGGTTCTGATGCACAGGGTGACATTATAGCAATGTAGCAATAGTAGCAAGTTAACAACAGGAAAGTGTAATGATATCCTTGTAGGTATACCTGAGCAGGCATTATGCATCACAGCTGTGATAGTCATTGTAGCATTGTTTACACCAGTGTTGGTCCTGAGTATGTAATGTCCACCCATGTGCCACTTGGTTGAAGTGTACAGTATTGCCAGCATGTGTTAGTGATTGGACAGTATGTGTGTGATGTGTGCATTACAAATTAGCGGGTGTACATCTGTGAACATGGTATGTGCACACTATCTGCATGTACGTGCATAGTGGACACGTGGGATGTGCGACATACCCTGTTTCACACATTGTTAACATCTTATCTTTCGATGGCCAATATGCATTCTACTACAGATATGTACTAACATGGGTACACATGTGTGTAGGACATGGGTTGGCACTATGCTGTGGGTGATACTGTTGATATCTGTCAATGATCTGGAGTCTGGTAGTATACACCATCTCAGCAGCATGACTATAACCAATCATTAGATGATGTCCTGACAAATGACTCACAGTTGTAGGGAACTCAGTAACAGTTGGATCCTTCCAGTACTATACAATAACAGTAACCAGTGGTATTGACCGCCACATGTTCCTGGGACCACACCTGTGTGGCATATAGCCCTCTTATGTACATGCAAATACACTAGGGATATGACCATCAACACCTAGAAATGCATGCATTGGTCTACACTGCATTCCCTGGATGGGACGCATATCCTACACAAGGGTATCATACAGACAGATACCTGTTGTCCAATACATGCTGTATAGCAGTAAGCCATCTATGGCATATTCATCCACATTTTCTATACATACTATCCCGACAGTACCACATAGGTGGTAGCCCTCAACATGTATGTTGGGTACCAATGTGTACAGACAGACACGTGTTATGTCATCTGTCCCTTGGTATCCACATATCCATAGGTATTGTGGGGTCCCTCGGTGTTTCACATAACACATTAGGGGCCTGCATGCATATCCACAGGGCAGGTGTACACCTATAATGACTGCCCATTATTGCCAGTCATTGTTGTTTATGAACATGTCTGACATATACCCCAGCAATTACCCTCACTCACAGTACTCTATAGTACGTGTCATGGGTGTGTGTGGCAGAGATGTCCTTGGCCACGGATCACTACATTGGCAGGGCTTGACACAGACATACATATGTGACCTATGATTTGTGAAGCAGCGGCACAATCTGTCGAAGGTTACAAATGTATTCATGTCATATGCAGGCTTTACACCTATGTACTGATTGAGGTCACATGTACACATATTTATTTGACATGCAGATACCCGATGTGTGCAATGCACATACTGTTTGAAACATATGTCATTCCGTAGTAAAAGTAAAACCCACACTGCATTGACCACGTGTGGCACACACACATACTTAGTGTTTACAGGACTCAAACCTCTACCTAACTATGTTTTGATACTAGAGAGATACACATTAAAATGGTGCGCTATATGCATTACTGGGTGGTTTATGTTCTCCTTGAATATTTGTAGGATGCTGAAATCATCAGACTTTCCAAAGAGGGATATACCTCTTTTAATGTGTTTTCTCAGTCTCCAAAACAGCTACGCCTCTCAAAGGAGAGCACACACATACATACCCCCCCACACACTTGTCGTTGGCAGGATTTAACCCCCTATGTAACAATGTTATGACACTAGACAGATACACATTAATATGGCACGCTATATGCATTATTAGGTAGTTTTTGTTCTCCTTGAATATTTGTGGCATGCTGATATCATCAGACTTTCCAAAGAGGGATGTACCTCTTTTAATGTGTTTTCCCAGTCTCCGAAAAGGCTACTTCTCTCAAAGAAAACCACCGACAAACACACACACTTGGTGCTTGCAGGACTCAAACCATACCTAACTATGTTATGACATTAGAGAGATATGCATTAACATGGTGCGCTACATGCATTAGTAGGTGGTTTGTGTTCTCCTTGAATATTTATAGGATGCTGACATCATCAGACTTTCCATACATTCCATAAGATATGTACACATATTTATTTGACATGCAGATAACCAGTGTTTGCAATGCACATACTGTTTGAAACATATGTCATACCGTAGTAAAAGTAAAATCCCCAGTGCATTGACCACCTGTGGCACACACACGCACTTAGTGTGTGCAGGACTCAAACAATTACTTAACTATGTTACGATAGTAGAGAGATAAGCATTAACATGGCACGCTATATGCATTACTAGGTGATTTATGTTCTCCTTGAATATTTGTAGGATGCTGACATCATCAGACTTTCCAAAGAGGGATGTACCTCTTTTAATGTGTTTTCCCAGTCTCCAAAAAGTCCACTCCTCTCAAAAGAAACCACATACATACACACACACCCGGCTTCACACCTAAGTACTGATTGAGGTCACATGTACACATATTTATTTGACCCGCAGATACCCGATGTTTGCAATGCACACATTGTTTGAAACATATGTCATACCACAGTAAAAGCAAAACCCACACTGCATTGACCACTTGTGGCACACACACACACTTAGTGTTTGCAGGAATCAAACCCCTTTTTAATTATGTTATGATACTAGGGAAATACGCATTAACATGGCACGCTATATGCATTATTGGGTGGTTTTTGTTCTCCTTTAATATTTGTAGGATGCTGACATCACCAGACTTTCCAAAGAGGGATATACCTCTTTTAATGTGTTTTCCCAGTATCCAAAAAGTCCACTCCTCTCAAAGGAAACCACACACATACACACACACCCGGCTTCACACCTATGTAAAGATTGAGGTCACATGTACACATATTTATTTGACCTGCAGATACCCGATGTTAGCAATGCACATACTGTTTGAAACATATGTCATACCGTAGTAAAAGTAAAACCCACACTGCATTGACCACCTGTGGCACACACACACACTTAGTGTTTGCAGGACTCAAACCCCTACTTAACTATGTTATGATACTAGAGAAATATGCATTACCACTGCATGCTACATGCACTAATGGGGGGGGTATGTTCTCCTTGAATATTTGTAGGATGCTGACATCATCAGACTTTCCAAAGAGAGATGTACCTCTTTTAATGTGTTTTCTCAGTCTCCAAAATGCTACTCCTCTCAAAGGAAATCACACACATACATACACCCCACCCCCCCTCCCTGCATTACTGGGTGGTTTATGTTCTCCTTGAATATTTGTAGGATGCTGACATCATCAGACTTTCCAAAGAGGGATGTACCTCTTTTAATGTGTTTTCCCAGTCTCCAAAAAGGCTACTCCTCTCAAAGAAACCACACACATACACACACACCCGGCTTCACATCTATGTACTGGTTGAGGTCACATGTACACACGTTTATTTGACACGCAGATACACAATGTCTGCAACGCACATACTGTTTGAAACATATGTCATATCGTAGTAAAAGAAAAACTCAAACTGCATTGACCACCTGTGGCGCACACACACACTTAGTCTTTGCAGGACTTAAACCCCTACCTAACTATGTTATGATACTATAGAAATACATATTAACATGGCACGCTATATGCATTACTGGGTGGTTTATGTTCTCCCTGAATATTTGTAGGATGCTGACATCATCAGACTTTCCAAAGAGGGATGTACCTTTTTTAATGTGTTTTCCCAGTCTCCAAAAAGGCTACTTTGCTCAAAGAAAACCACGCACAGACACACACACTTGGTGTTTGCAGGACTCAAACCCCTACAAGGAAACTACCCACAGACACACACACTTGGTGTTTGCAGGACTCAAACCCCTACCTAACTACGTTATGACACTAAAAAGAAATGCATTAACACAGAGCGCTACAAGCATTCATAGGTGGCTTGTGTTCTCCTTGAATATTTATAGGATGCTGACATCATCAGACTTTGCAAAGAGGGATGTACCTCTTTTAATGTGTTTTCCCAGTCTCCAAAAAGGCTACTCCTTACAAAGGAAACCACATACATACAAACACACCCGGCTTCACACCTATGTACTGATTGAGGTCACATGTACACATATTTATTTCACAAGCAGATACCCGATGTTTGCAATGCACACACTGTTTGAAACATATGTCATACCGTAGTAAAAGCAAAACCCACACTGCAGTGACCACCTTTGGCACACACACATGCTTAGTGTTTGCAGGGCTCAAACCCCTACCTAAGTAGGTTATGATACTAGAGAGATACGCATTAACATGGCACGCTATATGCATTACCGGGTGGTTTATGTTCTCCTTGAATATTTGTAGGATGCTGACATCATCAGACTTTCCAAAGAGGGATGTACCTCTTTTAATGTGTTTTCCCAGTCTCCAAAAAGGCTACTTTCCTCAAAGGAGACCACCCACAGACACACCCACTTGGTTTTTGCAGGACTCAAATCCCTACCTAACTATGTTATGACACTAGAGAGATATGCATTAACATGGCGCGCTACATGTATTAGTCGGTGGTTTGTGTTCTCCTTGAATATTTATAGGATGCTGACATCATCAGACTTTCCAAAGAGGGATGTACGTCTTTTAATGTGTTTTCCCAGTCTCCAAAAAGGCTACTTTGCTCAAAGGAAACGACCCACAAACACACACACTTGGTGTTTGCAGGACTGAAACCCCTACTTAACTATGTTATGATATTAGAGAAATATGCATTAACACGACTCGCTATATGCATTACCGGGTGGTTTACGTTCTCCTTGAATATTTGTAGGATGCTACAAATCGGAAAGACAAAAGAAGCACTCCACGGCTGGACAGCAACTCTTTATTGTAGAATAAAAACAGTAAGCGCTTTCACATTACGAGGAACGTTTCTTCAGACTTCAAAGACACTTATCCTGACTGCATTTAAATACTCATCTATACACTCACTAACTAGCCACTATAGGTAAACCATTAAACAATCAAATTAATTAATTTGTAGGATGCTGACATCATCAGATTTCCAAAGAGGGATGTACCTCTTTTAATGTGTTTTCCCAGTCTCCAAAAAGGCTACTCCTCTCAAAGGAAACCACACACATAAACACACACCCGGCTTCACACCTATGTACTGATTGAGGTCACATGTACACATATTTATTTGACATGCAGATACCCATTGTTTGCAATGCACATACTGTTTGAAACATATGTCATACCACAGTCAAAGCAAAACCCACACTGCATTGACCACCTGTGGCACACACACTTAGTGTTTGCAAGACTCAAACCCCTATTTAGTTATGTTTTGATATTAGAGAGATACACATTAACATGGCATGCTATATGCATTACTGGGCAGTTTTTGTTCTCCTTGAATATTTGTAGGATGCTGACATCATCAGACTTTCCAACGAGAGATGTACCTCTTTTAATGTGTTTTCCCAGTCTCCAAAATGCTACTCCTCTCAAAGGAAATCACACACATACATACACCCCCCTCCCCTCCCCGCATTACTGGGTGGTTTATGTTCTCCTTGAATATTTGTAGGATGCTGACATCATCAGACTTTCCAAAGAGGGATGTACCTCTTTTAATGTGTTTTCCCAGTCTCCAAAAAGGCTACTCTTCTCAAAGGAAACCACACACATACACACACACCTGGCTTCACACCTATGTACTGATTGAGGTCACATGTACACATGTTTATTTGACACGGAGATACCCAATGTTTGCAATGCACATACTGTTTGAAACATATGTCATACTGTAGTAAAACTAAAACCCACACTGCATTAACCACCTGTAGCACACACAGGCACTTAGTGTTTGCAGGACTCAAACCCCTACTTAACTATGTTATGATACTAGAGAGATATGCATTAACATGGCGTGCTTTATGCATTACTGAGTGGTTTATGTTCTCCTTGAATATTTGTAGGATGCTGACATCATCAGACTTTCCAAAGGGGGATGTACCTCTTTTAATGTGTTTTGCCAGTCTCCAAAAAGGCTATTCCTCTCAAAGGAAACCACATAAATACACACACACACACACACCCGGCTTCACACCTGTGTACTGATTGAGGTCACATGTACACATATTTATTTGACACGCAGATACCCGATGTGTGCAATGCACATACTGTTTGAAACATGTCATATCGTAGAAAAAGAAAAACTCACACTGCATTGACCATCTGTGGTGCACACACACACTTAGTGTTTGCAGGACTTAAACCCCTACCTATGTTATGATACTATAGAGATACGCATTGACATGGGACGCTATATGCATTACTGGGTGGTTTATGTTCTCCTTGAATATTTGTAGGATGCTGACATCATCAGACTTTCCAAGGAGGGATGTACCTCTTTTAATGTGTTATCCCAGTCTCCATAAAGGCTACTTTGCTCAAAAGAAACCACCCACAAACACACACACTTGGTGTTTGCAGGACTCAAACCCCTACCTAACTACGTTATGACACTAAAAAGATACGCATTAACACGGCACGCTACAAGCATTAGTAGGTGATTTGTGTTCTCCTTGAATATTTATAAGATGCTGACATCATCAGACTTTGCAAAGAGGGATGTACCTCTTTTAATGTGTTTTCCCAGTCTCCAAAAAGGCTACTTTGCTAAAAGGAAACCACCCACAGAGACACACACTTGGTGTTTGCAGGACTCAACCCCCTACCTAACTACGTTATGACACTAAAAAGATTCACATTAACACTGTGTGCTACAAGCATTAGTAGGTGGTTTGTGTTCTCCTTGAATATTTATAGGATGCTGACATCATCAGACTTTCCAAAGAGGGATGTACCTCTTTTAATGTGTTTTCCCAGTCTCCAAAAAGGCTACTCCTCACAAAGGAAACCACGCACATACACACACACACCTGGCTTCACACCTATGTACTGATTGAGGTCACATGTACACATATTTATTTGACACACAGATACCCGATGTTTGCAATGCACATACTGTTTGAAACATATGTCATACTGTAGTAAAAGCAAAACCCACACTGCATTTACCACCTGTGGCACACATACACACTTAGTGTTTGCAGGACTCAAACCCCTACTTAACTATGTTATGATACTAGAAAGGTATGCATTAACACAACGCACTATATGCATTACTGGGTGGTTTATGTTCTCCTTGAATATTTGTAGGATGCTGACATCATGAGACTTTCCAAAGAGGGATCTACCTCTTTTAATGTGTTTTCCCAGTCTCAAAAAAGGCTACTCCTCTCAAAAGAAACCACACACATACACACACACACCCGGCTTCACACCTATGTACTGATTGAGGTCACATGTACACATATTTATTTGACATGCAGATACCTGATGTTTGCAATGCACATACTGTTTGAAACATATGTCATACTGTAGTATAAGCAAAACCCACACTATATTGACCACCTGTGGCACACACACACACACTTAGTGTTTGCAGGACTCAATCCCCTACTTAACTATGTTATGACACTAGAGAGATATGCATTAACACGGCGCGCTACAGGGTGGTTTATTTTCTCCTTGAATATCTGTAGGATGCTGACATCATCAGACTTTCCAAAGGGGGATGTACCTCTTTTAATGTGTTTTCCCAGTCTCCAAAAAGGCTATTCCTCTCAAAGGAAACCACACACATACACACACACACACACACACACCCGGCTTCACACCTATGTACTGATTGAGGTCACATGTACACATATTTATTTGACATGCAGATACCTGATGTGTACAATGCACATACTGTTTGAAACATATGTCA
Source organism: Protopterus annectens (assembly GCF_019279795.1). Taxonomy (NCBI): domain Eukaryota; kingdom Metazoa; phylum Chordata; order Ceratodontiformes; family Protopteridae; genus Protopterus; species Protopterus annectens. The sequence goes on from NC_056741.1 coordinate 1,079,479,983, forward strand.
TATCGTAGTAAAAGAAAAACTCACACTGCATTGACCACCTGTGGCACGCACACACACACTTAGTGTTTGCAGGACTAAACCCCCTACCTAACTATGTTATGATACTCTAGAGATACGCATTAACATGGGACGCTATATGCATTATTGGGTGGTTTATGTTCTCCTTGAATATTTGTAGGATGCTGACATCATCAGACTTTCCAAAGAGGGATGTACCTCTTTTAATGTGTTTTCCCAGTCTCCAAAAAGGCTACTTTGCTCAAAGGAAACCACCCACAAACACACACACTTTGTGTTTGCAGGACACAAACCCCTACCTAACTACATTATGACACTAAAAGGATATGCATTAACACGGCGTGCTACAAGCATTAGTAAGTGGTGTGTGTTCTCCTTGAATATTTATAGGATGCTGACATCATCAGACTTTGCAAAGAGGGATGTACCTCTTTTAATGTGTTTTCCCACTCTCCAAAAGGCTACTTTGCTCAAAGGAAACCACCCACAGAGACACACACTTGGTGTTTGCAGGACCCAAACCCCTACCTAACTACATTATGACACTAAAAAGATTTGCATTAACACTGTGTGCTACAAGAACTAGCAGGTGGCTTGTGTTCTCCTTGAATATTTATAGGATGCTGACATCATCAGACTTTCCAAAGAGGGATGTACCTCTTTTAATGTGTTTTCCCAGTCTCCAAAAAGGCTACTCCTCACAAAGAAAACCACACACATACACACACACCCAGCTTCACACCTATGTACTGATTGAGGTCACATGTACACATATTTATTTGACACACAGATACCCGATGTTTGCAATGCACATACTGTTTGAAAAATATGTCATACTGTAGTAAAAGCAAAACCCACACTGCATTGACTACCTGTGGCACACACACACACACTTAGTGCTTGCAACCTGTGGCACACACACCCACTTAGTGTTTGCAGGACTCAAATCCCTATCTAACTATGTTATGACACTAGAGAGATATGCATTAACATGGCGCGCTACATGCATTAGTCGGTGGTTTATGTTCTCCTTGAATATTTATAGGATGCTGACATCATCAGACTTTTCAAAGAGGGATGTACTTCTTTTCACAGTCTCCAGAAAGGCTACTCCTCTCAAAGGAAACCAAAAACATACACACACATCCAGCTTCACATCTATGTACTGATTGAGGTCACATGTACACATATTTATTTGACACGCAGATACCCGATGTTTGCAATGCACATACTGTTTGAAACATATGTCATTCCGTAGTAAAAGCAAAACCCACACTATATTGACCACCTGTGGCACACACACACACACACACCTAGTGTTTGCAGGACTCAAACCCCTACTTAACTATGTTATGACACCTGAGAGATATGCATTATCACGGCGCGCTACAGGGTGGTTTATTTTCTCCTTGAATATTTGTAGGATGCTGACATCATTAGACTTTCCAAAGAGAGATGTACCTCTTTTAATGTGTTTTCCCAGTCTCCAAAATGCTACTCCTCTCAAAGGAAACCACACACATACATACACACACATCCCCTCCCCTCCCTGCATTACTGGGTGGTTTATGTTCTCCTTGAATATTTGTAGGATGCTGACATCATCAGACTTTCCAAAGAGGGATGTACCTCTTTTAATGTGTTTTCCCAGTCTCCAAAAAGGCTACTCCTCTCAAAGGAAACCACACACATACACACACACCCGGCTTCACACCTATGTACTGATTGAGGTCACATGTACACATATTTATTTGACACGCAGATACCCGATGTTTGCAATACACATACTGTTTGAAACATATGTAATACCGTAGTGAAAGCAAAACCCACACTGCGTTGACCACCTGTGGCACACACACACACACACTTAGTGTTTGCAGGACTCAAACCCCTACTTAACTATATTATGATACTAGAGAGATATGCATTAACACGGCGCGCTATATGTATTACTGGGTGGTTTATGGAAACCACGCACATACACACACAGCAGCGTGCTATATGCATTACTGGGTGGTTTATGGAAACCACACACATACACACACACACACCCGGCTTCACACCTATGTACTGATTGAGGTCACATGTACACATATTTATTTGACACGCAGATACCCGATGTTTGCAATGCACAAACTGTTTGAAACATATGTCATACCGTAGTAAAAACAAAACCCACACTGCATTGACCACCTGTAGCACACACACACACACTTACTGTTTGCAGGACTCAAACCCCTACTTAACTATGTTATAATACTAGAGAGATATGCATTAACACGGTGCGTGATATGCATTTCTGAGTGGCTTATGTTCTCCTTGAATATTTGTAGGATGCTGACATCATCAGACTTTCCAAAGAGGGATGTACCTCTTTTAATGTGTTTTCCCAGTCTCCAAAAAGGCTACTCCTCTCAAAGGAAACCATACACATAGCAGTTCTAGGCCTCAAACCCCTATCTGACTATGCTATAATACTAGAGAGATACGCATTAAGACGGTGCACTATAGGCATTACTGGGTGGTTTATGTTCTCCTTTAATATTTGTAGGATGCTGACATCATCAGACTTTCCAAAGAGGGATGTACCTCTTTTAATGGGTTTTCCCAGTCTCCAAAAGGGCTACTTCTCTCAAAGGAAATCACACACTTGGCATTTGCAGGACTCAAATCCCTACCTAACTATGTTACGATATTAGAGAGATATGCATTAACACAGCACGCTACATGCTTTACTGGGTGATTTCTCTTCTCCTGGTATATTTGTAGGATGATGACATCATCAGACTGGACTTGGTAATGTGTGTACACATTGTTTTGCAATCCCAGGAATGATCCATGTAGGTTGGCAGGTATCAACAGCTTGTACAGGACCCCGTGAGTCTCACCTTGTGTGATCTATCTGTGGACACATTGACATCCCTTCATATGTCAACACATATCTATGCACAGATTGTTGATTTTGTGGATACGACATGTGTCTGTGATGTTGATGAAGAGCTGTTCAAAGTCTATGTTGGACATGTGTAGCTCTGTTCCATGATGTATGTCCTGGGTGGCTGTCTTGCAGATGGTGTAGCATGCTTGGGAACCATGATCTGCATATGAACATACCACAGTTAGTAGGGTTGTGTGTTTGTTGGTTTCCAATAGCTCTGTTTATCACGTCTGCCATGATGCACTCCATGGCCTTGCAGATCAGACTTTATAGGCTTACTTGACTATACTTCCCATGGTGTGTTGTGCACCCACACATGTGGGGAGTGCCTTATGTTGCTGTAACACATTTGACGGTTCCAGGCCCTATGGAGTTGGTGAGGCTCAATAGACTGTTCAGGTGCAGGGTCTGTTTGTTCTGTAGTGCATGCATGACACATATTGGGAAACAATGTAATCCAATTGCTGCCATGCTTTTGGCTTTGGGGGGAGCTGTTCAGCCATTCTACACGTGATATCTCCTGATATGATGTCAGGGACTATCGTCTGTGGGAGGTGGGTATGTATACATGGGCCAGTCTGATAGGATGTTGGCAATGTCAGTAAGGTACAGTTGTCCCTGACTCAGCACATATATGTGTGTACATTACTATTTATTACATAGCTGAAGGACATGTCATGATTCTCAGTCTGGACTCCTTCTCAGCTACTCTTTACAAAACACCAACAAACCTGAGCACTAATCCCGGTTATACTCTTTTACACACTTAACACCCTACTGATCCTTTGTGCTCAGGCTACAGAGTATGTCATCATAATACACTGGCATATCCAGGGGTCTGTTTAATGTGTACTCTCCAGTCCAGCTAGTGAATATTGTGGTTATGACACAAAGTCACATCTGCCTCATGTACACAGACAACCCTCTCCTCATCACATCACACTATATGTGGGAGATGTAACAGTATTGATATACAGGACGCTGACCTTCTCGACCCATGACTAGCATAGTCTATCAGGTGGTGAGGGTGACCACACACACCACATATCAGTCTCACATACACCGATAGCGACAGCACACAAACCACATTATCACACATACACATATTCGGAGGCTCTACATACACTCTGCCTAAGCAGCAGAGACCTCCACAGCAGACACACATACAACTGCTACTCCACTACAATGCCCACATGTCACACAGTTCACAATGTCAGTGTGCCACACAGTCACTGCCCTTTGGTCTAAACAACACACCTGATACACTTGTTATAGGTGACACTTAATGTTAAACACACTGTCGTCCCACTCACCAGGCCAAACAAGGGAATAGTCACTTTGAGCTGTCTCTCAGGTGCCAGGATCTGCCACATAACACATGCACTCAGGTCACTCCAAAGCAAGTCCAGAACTGGCTCCATCATTGTCCAAGCTGGTGCATACAACCTCAGACTTTCCTCCCTGGACCACATGACATGAAACATAGAGGAACTCTGTGATCATGTAGCCCAGCCCAGTATTACCCTGACCTTGTCTAGCATCTTACACTCACCAAGTATGATGTCACAGTATACCAATACACTGATCACGTTTAACAGTTGGCTAACATATTGATGTTATTCAAAGGGGATACAGTGTCTGTCACCCTGGGGTGCCATGCTTGACATGCCACATAGCTTTCCTATGGACAGTTTGCACCTGTCACCCTTGGACCTTTGAATACTGGCTAGGGCACTTGCTGCCACCATACTGCCTTATTTAAGCGGGGCTCAAAGGACAGAACCACCTCCATAGACATTACAGAGTACACGACACTTAGGGTAATGCTGCTCAACACCAGATGTATTACCCTCAAATTGCACCCACTCAGGAATCTCCTCAGTATGGAGGATAGCAATATATGTGCACTAACAGACACATGGTTCAGGCTCCCACATGCACACCAGCACTACCAGGTTGTATTTCGTACCATGCTTTCTGACCACATAACTTGGAATGGGGGTGTATCCATATACATCACAGATACACATACCTCCGGGTTGGTAGCACTGCACAAAGCATCACAGGCCATACATATGCACCTAACATTGTGCAACTCGGCCTTTTGGTTTGTTGCCTGCTGCACACCACACTCCCCAACTCAGCAACCCCACTCAGCTTTCCTGGGAACATTGGACAATATGATGGTCTCCCCAAACACCATTATATTGGGTGATGTCAAATACCCACACATTGACTGTGGATAGTACTCAGGCCACAACACCCTTGACCAACAGTTGCTACTATTTCTACACTGATATGCTATGGCACAACCGGTCACCACACCCACATGAGGGGACAACATATCGGACATGATCATCACCGACATGGGGAGACTCATGTTCCACACCTGCGATATACCCCTCATTGCTAAGGGCAGAACATACTTTATCTCACTATACATCCATATCCCATCCCCACACCCTTCCTGGGTAATGTTGGTGAACTTCCCATATGGTGGTATCCTTCAGAGACCCTGGGTCAGTGGTAAGTATGGCTCAGACTGCTGTATCCTTTACATACACATTCTATGGACACCTAGTGGACCGCATGGATCGTTGCATCCAAAATAACAACTGGACTCATTCCTGCAATGGCAGTGGACCTGTGTGGTAGACCCCAGCCATTCATATGCTTTACAACAAATGGAGGAAGCTACTACATGATAGAGCACAATCCCAGACAGGGAAGGCATCTGTGATCTGTACTAGCAGACAGCTACAATCACTTGGGTAATTATGTCAGGCACGCTTCTAACGGACAATTGCACCAGACACGTCGGACACTCACAAAGCCTTCTTCAGTCAATTCAGGTACCTGGCTGGACACTCACTGATATGCTGTGTGTTACTGCATACTGACTAAACATACCCTGAACCCACTGACATTTCCATCATCCTGGCAAACAGGTTCAGTGCAGATGTGTCCCCCACATCCCCCCTAAGGTGGTACTGTCCATACCAACAGAGTGTAACCTCCCAGACATCACGAGTACACAGATGAGTGCTGCCCTCCCCACAGTGGACAACACAGCATCAATGGGACCAGACGGTGTCCCAGCCTGTGCCGTACACAGCCTTCATGACAGACATAACACTCACATTATGTCACTGTTCGACATAAGAGTTACTGCAGCAAATGTACCCACAGAATGGCGTACAGCGATAGTAGTCCCGCTCCACTGAATACTGCCACAGCAGACCACAGGCAATATTGGCCTAAAAGGCTAATTAGCCTATTCTGCAAAGCTATGGGGTGTATTGTAGTGGGACTCATGCACATAGACATGGGAAACCTACAGACACTGGGTCCTACACATTACAGCATTGTTGTGGGCAGATCTTGCCTGTTGGACCTGTTCATATTCTGTCAACAGTTACCAGGTCCATCAGTGTTGGGACAGTTGTCCACACAGCCTGCCTGGACCTTGCACAACCCTTCAACACAATACCCCACTCGGCCATTATGCATAGGCTCCCCAGCATCAATATCGACACATATCTGACACAATGTATTGCTACCTGGATCAGGGATAGCACCCACATGCTCAGTGTTGCAGGTGCCATGTCTGACTATACACCAATTACACATGGCATCCCACAAGGCTCAGTCCTGGGACCTCTCTTGTTCAGTATATATTTGTGTGATGTACAGGCTATCACAGGAGGGTTATGGCTGCCCATGTTCGCAGATGACTGCAAACTGGGTGCCATAATCAGCTCTCCTCCTGGCACATGCATACTCATACAGGGTCTCACAGAGATAGGTTGAATGGTGCCTGAACCATGGCCCATGGCTACATGCCATTAGTTGCATAGTCATTCCCTTTGAGGATGACAAAATGCCCACACATTACCACATAGGTTGTAATCCATTACATACAGTAGTGGTTGTTACGGTTTTGGGGACACAACCTGTTCGTACTCTCGCCTTTGATAATCCTATTGCCATAGCGGATAGACAGTATGTCTACATAGCCCACCATATCCCACATGGTTTCAAATGTTGATCACGTGTGGTCATTGTGCCCCTATACTCTTCACGACCATGCTTGGTTACTATGCCACATTTGGGATGTACCTTACCTGCACCTGCAGCAAATGTAATTGCCACAAATGTTACTCATCGAGCAGATGTAGGGACTCACACAGATGCCCTGCACAGTTCCGATACTGTAACTCCAGCTATACTCAGTCACTTACCACCTACACGGATGTGTTGTGTGCCTGTAGTTGCAGGCAATATCTGACCCAGACTTACTGGACATGCTCCACCTCAGGATATCTGACTCCCTTGGAGCTACACACTCCAGGGACATATACCTCAGCACTGATGTTAAAAGGACATGCTGGGGGGACAGATTATTATCAGAAAGCCTTCACTCACTCCGGAGTGTAGTCCCGGTTTTGCATAGGCAGAGCCACCCACTGACCACCTACAGGTGACTTCTTGACATGTGGATGGGTGATCACATGTTTACCCATGGGATATCTTCTGGGTCACTGCTAGACAGAGGCACAATACACTCAACTATCTTGTGTGACCTACTATTCAGAGGCACAGTGTTCTGATTAGACTGGGTTGCAGAAGCCAAACACACTCTGGCTATGCTTGTACATGCCCTAGGGCAAATACCCTAGTATCAACCTCTGAACCTATGATAATTTTCACGATGCACAATGTTTATTGCTGATACTGTTTGCAGGTTTTTATCATCTTTGTTTTCACACTTTCTATGAACCGCTTAGGTATCTGCAGAACATATTTGCTTATGGCAGGGTTTCACTATATTATTTACGTGTCTGTTGTCATATCAGTGAGTGCACAGGGCAGATTGCTTGGTAGTGAGAGGTTCCTGGGTTAACACATGCAACTGCCTGCTATGTGTGGCCCAATGCTGTACTCCAACATGGCCTAAGTGTGTGAGCATGCCCAGTTCAGACTGTCAGTGTTCTGTTGCCTGACATTTGTCTCATGTATTCGTGTGTGAGCATGCCCAGTGTGACCTTTCAGTATTTTGCTGTCTGAGGTCCACTACATTTGTTGATGTATGTCTACATGTCCAATATTAACATTTGTACTGTGTGTGTTGAAAATCAGGTTCTATTCTTACTGCAGGACTCTCCTTTGTGACATAACTTGACAGGGATTATGCTGTGCCTGCAGGGTTTCCATGAAATACTTTGCATAGACTTATTGACACTTCTCCATACAGGCTAACCACTGCAATACTGTCATGGCTTAGTGGTTCAGTACTATGACTGTAGTGCACAGTATCCTGAGTTTGAGGTCCATCACCACTTATATTTTCATACTGAGCAGACCAGACTGCTTAGGGGCCAGTAGAGCAAATATGAGCATGTTGGCTTTTGTTCAGCTATGCCCTACCTAGACCCAGCTTGCCCAACATTGCTCAATATTAACCATCATTGCTGGACATTGGCCAGTATTACTCTACATTGACCACATTTGTAGTAGTTGGTGTGTGTGATTTTGTTTACATATACTTCATGATGGTAAATGCTGTTTAGCACTGCTTTATATTGCTTAACACATGGCAATCATGCCCCAGGTGTTGATGCAGGGCTGTCTATGTCAGATGCACATACTACACTCCCTATACATGTTTGAAAGCAGGTAGTATCAACGTAGGCATACCTTTTACTATATGTGCAGGTCAGAGAGAGGTATCATTTCCAGAGTTCCTACCGAGCCAGTGTATGTGCTATGCATTGCCTCTTTGACAAGGCCAAAGCATACTGGGCATGCCTCCTTCTGCCTACTGGGGCAGGCTCAGGTTGTTCCTCCTCCAAGTCATGCTCTGCCTGTGACGGCCTTGGCAATGGTGGGGGGCTGGTTGACTCAGGCCTATGCTGGTCCTGCTGCAGCTGTTTTTGCAGGATCATATTATGTAGCATAGCACATACCATGACAATCTGGGTACATGTAGTTGGCGAGTACTGCAAGGCTCCACCAGATGTGTCCAGGCACCGGAACCGTGACTTGAACAGCCCAAACACATGCTCGATTATATTTTGTGTTTGTGCGTGTGCCTCATTATGGAGTTCCTGTTCAGGTGTGTGTGCATTTCTGATGGGTGTCATCAGCCACGGCTCCAGTGCATAGCCAGCATCCCCCACTAGGTGACCATGTGGGATGTCCCCACTGAAATGTCTGGTACAGCTGCATCAGATGCCAGATATGGAAATCATGGTAGCTTCTAGGGCAGCCAGCACACACATTCAGTATTATGCCCTGGGCATCACACACGACCTGACAGTTGATGGAGGGGAAGCCCTTGTGGTTGAAGTAGACCCTACCCCGCTCACCGGCTGGTGCTTTGATGCGTATGTGCGTGCAGTCTATTGCACCCACTACCTCAGTTCCGCTATTTGCTGGAAGAGACACATATTGCTAGCCAATACCTCATGGGAATTGGGGAAATATGCATGATCAGTGACATGTGCTGACATGGCATCCAGGAACTGGTGCAGTACCCTGGATGCTGATGCCTGTGATATCCCCATCATATCATCAGTTGGTCTCTGGAAGGTACCTGTTGCTAATATACTTAGGCCAACACATACCTTAGTTTCCACTGGGATGGGTTCCCCTCTGTTGGTTGTGTGTGTGAGGCGTGGCCTGCACAGCTCAACAATTTGCTGCAAGAGGTCTCTGTACACTGTATAGTGCTCCACTATCTCCAGCTCATGTAGCCCCTGGTAGGTAACCCTGGGCCTGTACACTCTTCTCCATCTCCTTACTATGGGTTGTCCAGCAGCATTTGCATTATCACCACCCTCAGCATGTTGCATATGTCGCCTTATAACAGCAATGGCAGCCCCTAACATTTTTTGTCTCAGTGAAGCTTTTTCAGTTTTTACTTCTATTAGCTTACTGCATTGTTGCAGTGTCTCTTAAGAGAAACATAATGGACTGTTGTTTGCAGAGTTTTAAGTGCTGGGCTGGGGTGGGCTTGTGTTCTGCATGGGTAATTGCCTGTTCTGATTGTTTTCACCTGCTAGCTCTGCTAGTACTCCCTGGTAACATCCCACTATTTGGTGTGCTTCCTTTTTCCTTTTTGTTTCCTCAGGGGGGAGCGCCACGCACACAAGCGCAAACATGCACACAGCAGCCAACACGCACGCACACATGCTTACTTGGATTAAAACTTGCTCATTCTTGTTAAAACGTGCACACACCAGTGCAAACACGCTTACAGCTGTTTACACAGCCTTACATATACTTACTCAAGCCTACACATGTGCACACACGGTTACACCTGCGCACACTGTCTTACTCAGGTTTACTGGCCCACACACGTGCGCATGCATGCTCAGCAAGAAACTTTGGTGTTATCCACGGCATACACCTTCAATTTCTTGACTTTACCTGGCCTACCTGTTGACATACCTCTTTCACTATTATGTGAATGTAAGCTGACACATGACACTCTGCTCCAATGAGCTTCACTCCTTTCATACATACCCCCTCGTGATGTTACCTATCTTCTACTCTGTTACTCCCCTTATCCTACTCCTACACTCCACTGACTGTGCTCATTTGCTATGTAAACTTGCAATTCACTATCCTAACTCTCATTTGCATAGGATTGCCTACTAATGCTTAGTTACATCTCTTAGACTGAGCTTCCCCCCTTAGCAACCTCTACTCGGTGGCCATGTTGTCTTCAGCCTGCCATTCCCTTGCATTGTAAATTATTTTTAGCTATAAAATCCACATTTGTGGATCTTAATTATTAATTTTCTGCTTTTTAGGGCACAGTGCGTTTGCGTGGCGCTGCACTACTGTTAAACCCTGGAGATCGGGATAAAAAAAAGTTATTTTATTTTTAATTTGCATCCCTTCCCATTGCCAATGGCCATATTTTTGGCCATTGGCATGCTTCCTCCTGTACATTCATGCTTTATTTCCAGCTAACACGGCTCAATTTTGCTATTTGCAGAACCGTACTCGGTTATCAACTGAGTACGTTTCTGCAAGTAACACTACTCCTACTCGGACAGGTTCGGGTTTCCTGGATCGCAAATTTACCTCATTTGCATAGCTTTCGCCTGCAATTGAGGTAATTTGCATATCCCAGCCCTGTCCATGTAGGACTAGTTTAGAGATCTCAGTTGCACGCCCCTACCGGCTGTTCCTGGGTTGCTTGGCAGACATGTTGGCTGCATGGAGTCTTTATCTACTCTAAGACTCCATGCAAGCCTTTGTGAATCTGGCCCATAGAATATAAACTAAATGGTAATACATATTTGAGTAGTGACAGTTAAGGAATGCAAGCCTGTGAGTAAGCAGGAAGCATAAAAATCTCAGGGTAATGCTCAACACACAAGCACACCATGACAATTAATCATGAAATCTAATCAAGTGCCACCCATTTGGATCCATATGCCTTGCTTGTGCATGATACCCAACATGGTGGCACAAGGTAATACTCTACCAGTTCACTTACATGACAATTGCCACCCACTTGGATCCATATGCCTTGCTTGTGCATGATACCCAACATGGTGGCACAAGGTAATACTGTACCAGTGCACTTACATGACAATGATGATAACATAGAGGAAAGTTGACATTCATATAACATATGCCACATACATATGAAAATTTAGGCCAAGGCTATAAGGGGAAAGTGATATTTTCAACACGGGCCCACATCAGTGAAAGAAAGTCGGCATAGAAAAAAGCAGTACAACCTTTGCTAAGGAGACACAGTGCACATGCATATGTCTACAACACAGGATGGACTGCAAGTCCTTGCAAGGTACATTGAAGGAAATGACCAATGTATGACACACGGGCATAATGGATTGGTTATGACTACAAACATGGTTGTGTAAAATAACATGACAACAGTAATGTACAACAGCTAAACAGCAAGAGGCATAGTTACACAACAAAAGTAGTTTTGAGTATCACATACACATATATACCACCATGCAAAGATAATACAACAGGTGCCACAATCACCATTCTTGATATTAATAGCACCATATATGTGCCCAACTGATCAAAGGACAGTCCTTTGAACAAAAGTACAGCACAGAAAAATGGAATAAGTGCATGGAACCAGTCATATATTACAAGGGGAGTTGTGTGCTAATTATAATATGGTCATACACATGTACATCCATGTAAATCAGTGCATATGTACTACAAGTGCATACCTACCAACATATATGCTAATCTGTGTATGCATGTCAGAAGATAAGCCATTACTAAAAAGACCAGCTATTGACATATGCAACATAGACAAACAATGGAGTCATGAATGATGTTAAAGAAATCATCACCTTCTTATTACCTACTAACAGACAAATAAATGTCACTGCAATATATGAAGGATACATGTTCATGTATACCATTCACAGAACTAGGACTGTAATGCAGCATGACACAATATGTGACAGTACATGACACACACAAGGCCATTGTACCAGTGTGACAGCATGGCAGAAAAATGTTACATAAGTCAGAAAAGCAAGGACCTGTCATGTTGCTGAACAGATAAGACAGCAATGATCAATACAGAAATGAGTGCAATGCACACACATGGATATCATGTACAAATAAACACACTGGACACACCTCACTGCATTATTTGAGAACAATGGGAATAATGTAATATGTGAATTGCTGTCATCCTGCATAAATGCATACAGGAATGACACAAGCAGAACAATTGTGTTTCACTTGCATTATGCTAACTGCAGCAGTCAAATCTGAGAAATACAGAGCCAGTGTATTTCAGACATAACAATTTTAAGCTGCATTACATGTAAAAGAGTGGACACACATACACACACACACACATACACACACCCCCACACACACACACACACACACACACACACACACACACACACACACACACACACACACACACACACAAAGTGGACTGCTGTATGAAGTAATGACAGCATTATCATGTAAATAATAATGGTTACCACACATGTCGTTTGGTAATGTGTGTGTCATACTGCAGCAGAAAAACAACACCATATATGATATATGTGCATTGTACATTATGAGATTTGCCAGAATAACATGGCAGCAATATACAATATATGCACAATTGTGCCTATAATGTAAATAGTTGAACATGGAAAGCACCATGGTGGCAGCATTACAAAAGTGGATCACACAGACAATATTTATGGACCTAAGGGACCACTCTGATGATGTTAAGCATCAACAAATATCTCTCTAGTGATCCCAAAGAAGGAGTCACACATGGACCTTGCCATATCCTAAATAAAGTCACCGATCAGGACCTTCATCTTTGTCTAAAAGATGTCTGTCACTACTATTCAGATCTGGTTACAAAAATTGTCTCCCTGGCATGGTGGTGAACATCTTCGATGATGAGCAGCAGGAACAATGACACATGTAGGTCCTGGTCTGTTGTCATCATCATTGTCCCTGTTATGGTCATCATCCTGATCCTCAGAGTCTGAATTGCCTGAAATATCATCTTTGGCATATGATTGGTGAGCCACCATGGGTCTCATGGCAATTATTAAGTAAGTGATACCACAATACTGTATGATTGCATACAACTGTAACACTGTATGTTATGTAAGGCATGACTTAAATTCATAATGATGTATAAAAAGTGTGTGTAATGTACATCACAGACATATGCCAAACATGTCTATAATAAAACACAATCAGATGTGCACATACATAATTGTAAAGAGAGTATATGATAGACAATTAACATCATCAAAACATACGAGACAGGAAATGTGAATGTATGCTCAAGCTATATCACAATGCAGTACATTTTTCCTTGCACCATAATTATCATCAGATATGACCCAATGGGTTTATTTATATGTTGCATAACAAAAGACACAATGTTGCGATAATAACAAGTGTACTGTCATGGCATGTAACATTCTCAATGTCTTAATGTTCATATATTGATGATATAAATAGAAGGCCATGTAATGTCATTGTGCTCATCATACATTGTCATATGTTACTCCTATTACATGACATGCAGTACCCAGTTTATTAGGCATGATTCTGTTACTTCTTAATTTACTTAAATATCAGCCATCAGTATGCATGCAAAACACATATGTGCACAGCACATGCATATACATATCACTATATCTGAAGACAAGGATGATATCCCACTCTGGCATGGGGCTCCATGCCAAAAGACTTTGTACAGTGCAAATCAAGAGTGACACTAACAGCCTATCTTTGTGAATATGGTCATTGGTGTAACTCAGTTGCCATTCAAGCCTTAAACCAATGTCAATCAGAGACTCTAAAGAAAATATCCATAGTAATATGAACTACTATTCATTACTCAATGTGCTCCGACATTTATATTGAGGTGTCAATATGGCATTTACATTTCCATTATAATATATCATTATTTGCACGTAACATACCATGTTGATATTCCATGAGTAAAACATGTGTGTTCACACTATATTGTAAGAATAACAAACAATTGTACACTTAAAATGTATCTGTAAATGACCTAAGCAATATGGTTAATAAGTGATACCACAACATCATATAACTGGAATGGAATTGAAAACCTTAGAACAACATGTGAGAGCTAGAAATCATGGGTATGACACACACATACATAACTGTCTTTCAACAAATGCATAACTGTCACTACCTACATTTGTGTTATGTATGTACCTGCACAGTTAAAACAATACGATGCAGTGATAATCATGAATATACCATGTTACACTTCAGACATACCAGAAAAGCATGAGTGGCCTGTGACAAAACAATAACAGGAAATGTTATGTAATTCCAATGCATTGCACGAGGCATGGAACTCAAGTACATGTCAGTAAATGTTCACCAACAGCATTAAGAATGTTACTACAACAGAAACCCATTCAACAATGCAATAGTTAGGTTATGCATAAAGCAACATTCATAAAGAACTACTCCCTGTTATTTAACCAGCAGTAACACAAGAAACAACTTATATGTGAAACAGTTAAAGCCAAAAAAAAAATGACAAATACAGATACTTTCTTTTAGGTTGTGTAAAAAAATTGCATTAACTCGTTATCCAAAAAATCCTGCTGATAACTCCTTAGATAACATTGAACTTAACTTTATGAAAACATTACTATTATTCACAATAAATCAATGAGTATTACAGTCACCTTGCAAATGCATTATGGGAAGTCAACATAAACATTAGCATGCCTGAAGGTCCTAAGAATACAAAAAGACAGACAGAGATAACACATATGTCTCTTTCTCTGCTGATCTTCAAGTCTGTGCATATGCTCTATATACAATGCATGATTCTGGGTGTGATCTTTAACACCTGAAAACAGGAAAACAGCATGTATTGCAGCAATAGAAGGACTGCTTCAGGTCAATCTATAATGACTGCTATATACAACAACAAAGTGAAAAAACAGTCCCCAGGATTCATGAAGCTTGCGCCAGGTGCAGGCATAGCGTCGGCAATCTAACACCATATATGGCACCAAGCAATTCAGGTATGAGCTATTTCAACATGCACTACCTGCGTACCCTACGCCTGCACAACTCCTGAGCCCTGTATTCTAATTATCTCATCTGCAGCAGTGTATCATGCAAATGAAGGTATGTAGCAATTCAGGAAGTGGTGCAGGCATAGTGTAAGCAAGCAGAAATATAAACCATAGAAAACAGTTTACATTTTTGCAAACATAAAATCGAAGCCATGACAGCCGACCAAACACATGAATTATAATGTTAATATATGCCAATGGCTAAATATACAGCCATTGGCATAAAAAAATGTACAAAATAAAAAATTAACATTTAATATATATAGTCGCACTATCACGACATGGAAGCGCAGGGCAGCGGTGCGCAAAGGGGATCGCAAGGAATATATAAAAATATAGAATAAAACCGCAATGAAACACATATCACGATTTCTCCATAATAGTCAACGGCAGGCATGCTACACAATACTCATGGCGCAAGGGTTGCTAAGGGGCAGTGACAGTGTTATGCGCAGTAGCTAGGAATTAGTAGGCAATGCCATGCAAATGAGATGAGTAATAGTGGATGACAGATTTCCCGTTGGTGTAAGGATGCACATCACAGCATAGCATTATAACACTGAGGTGAGCCCTTGAGATAAAGATTACATCAAGCGAGGGGTGTGTCACCATAGCTGTAAGCACATTGGAGCAGTGCTAAACCGGTCTGCCCCTAGCTAGGCAAAGCTGCAGGATAGGGGTGTGTCGAATTGCCCATAGCTATGCTTAGCTGAGAGTACACAAGGTAACCAAGTATGCATGTGAATGGAGATGAAACACGTGTAAACCTGGTAAACGGGTATGCGCATCATGCACTGCAGCTGAAACAGGAAGGATATAGGAAAGAAATAAGGAAATGCTGCAGCAGTGAAATTGGAGTACAAATGACTAATTAACAGCTAGAAGCCTACAGTGAGCCACTGACAACGGCTAACAAGTCTACAAGCAGCTACCTGCAGAACAGGGAAGGTGAGGGGCTGTACTGCAAAGAAAACAGCAAAGTGTCAAAGCAGAACAGTGATATGCAGTATATCAGCTACAAGGCACATTTCGTCACGACTGGGTAGGGAAAGTACAAAACAAGAAAGATGGCAGGTGGATGCATGCCTGATAATGGGAGGGGATTGAGGTCTAAAACTGAATTAAAGGGCAACAGATTAATGAAGGCAGCAAGTAGATATCCACAGTAAAGGCCCCACACTTGCAGTACTCATTGCAAAACCCATAATTAAGACACGCAGCAGCTGGAATAGTTCATACACACCCACGTACATCAGCAGCATCCACAGCACAATACTATAAAGTGGTAAAGCACCTCACACACATTTGTGTATTCCCATACACTCTGCACCAATGGTGTATACAGATGGGGAACTTTTAATATGTACATGTTAGGGGCTGCCATAGCTTTGATCCACCAGCATGTGTTGGAGACTGAAGGTGGTGTGGAGGATGATGCACATGACCACCGCAGGCACCAGAGGAGGAGGAGAGTGTTCAGACTTAGGGTAACCTACCAGGGGCTACATGATCTGGAGATAGTAGAGTGTTACAGGGTGGACAGGGACACCCTACAGCAACTTCTGGAGCTGTGCTGGCCATGCCTCAGAGCCAGAACAAACAGAGGGGAACCCATCCCAGTGGATATGAAGGTAGGTGTAAGCCTGAGAATACTAGCTACAGGTACCTTTCAAAGACCAACTGGGGATATCATGGGTATCTCAAAGGCATCAGCATCCAGGGTACTACACAGGTTCCTGTATGCCATGTTACTACATGCCAATGAGCACATATACTTCCCCCGAATGCAGGAGGAGTTGGCCAGCAATATGCGTCTCTTCCACCATGTGACAGAACACCCAGAGGTACTGGGTGCAATAGACAGCATGCACATACACATCAAGTCACCACCCGGTGAGCAGGGTTGGCACTGCATAAACCACAAGGGATACCCCTCCATCAACTGCCAGGTCATGCGCAATGCCCAGGGCATTATCATGGATGTGTGTGCTGGCAGCCCTGGAAGCTATCATGACTCCCACATCTGGCATGCCTCATAGCTGTATCAGTTATTTGCCAGGGGAACATTCCAGATATCCACCTGGTGTGGGATGCTGACTATGCACTGGAACCATGGATGATGACTCCCATCAGAAATGCACACACACCCATGCAGGAATGCCATAATGAGGCACACGCACATACCAGAATCATCATAGAGCCTGTGTTTGGGATGCTGAAATCACGGTTTTGTTGCTTGGACATATCTGGTGGAGCCTTGCAGTACTTTCCGGGCACATGTGCCTACATCTTCATAGTGTGTGCCATGCTACACAATATGGTCCTGTGGAAACAGCTGCAGCAGGGACAGAATGGTGAAGGCCCTCACAGCCCGCCATCATTGCCAAGGGCCCCACAGGCACAGAGGTACTCAGACCACAAACACCCTGTGCCAGCCCCAGTAGGCAGATGGAGGTGTGCCCAGTATGCCAATGCCTTGGCAAAGAGCGAACGTATAGAACACACACTGACAGTGTAGGCACCTAGGGACTAACACCTTTCTCCACCTGCACACACATTAAAAATGGATAACAGACACACAAGACTACCTGTAAATTGTCATATATAGGCAGTCTACTGTGTGCATCCAACATAGGCAGGCCTCAGGTATTGCATACAGCACAGCCATTGGCACAAGGTAAGTCAACACCTGAACAGTAAGTTAAGCTATCAGCATATGCTGATACTGTATGTATAGATTCATAGGGAGGTACTTGGCCAACTGCCAGAGGCCATTCATAAGACCATCCAAAATGTGTCAGCTTTTGCCACCTCATTGATTCATTAACCATCCCTCTGTGGAGCAGAGTCAATGGCAGGATCCCTGGGGTGCATCTACTGCTCCCCATCCATCCTTCAAGGTTTCTCTTGCAGAGTGTTAGTGAGGGGCTCTGTATAATGTAGTTAGGTATGTTGTTCCAAAGTATGGGGAGTGTCTGTAACAGGAAGCTGTCCCTCCAGCATCTTCTGGTATTGTTATGGCAAGGTCAGCTCACTACAGTGTGTGGCCCACTGTGACATGGATTCCCATAGGTGGAGCATATCCATCAAGCCTGAGTACGACATGGCTGTGTTGGCCAGAGGAGATCATCTCTGGGTAAATGAGATGCCACTGAGTAAAGCAGGAGTTTATTCAGTTCGGCTGCATAGGCCATATGTTGGAGGCCAGTATTCCCTTGATGAGGTACATTTGTGGACCCCCCAGCTGTAAGACGTGTCCTCTGAGGTACATCCCACATGGGTTATTATACCCTATGATGGGACTGATGAGTGATGAGTAAAGGGGCACTATAACCCCAGTATGTCTAGATGGAAATCCTGTAGTAGTCAGATGGCCTACATAGAAGGATGTCCTAACTACTGTGGAGATATGATTGCCACAGGGAGATCACTATCTATCTTAGTCCCCAGATACCCCATTACCTCGTCTGTATTAAAGTGACTGCCGCTCATGTGTTAATATGTGGGTGCCAATTCCACAATGGAATGACCATGCAGTTAGTGGCACTTGGCTGGAGCCATGTCATTAGCACCCTGTGACGTTCTCTGTGAGGCCCCTTGAGGGATGTCCATGTCAGCTGGGCTATCAATCATGACTCCCAGTTTGCAGTCATTGCCAAACATGGTCTGCTGTAGTCTACCTGTGTTTGCCCGTACATCTGAGATGTATATGCCAAACAGTAGAGCTCCCAGGACTGAGTCCTGTGGGACACCAGTCGTGACTGTTCAAAAGATGTACCTGGAGACCGCTAGTCATACCATGTGGGTTCTGTGTGTAAGCCTGTTGGCAACCCAACCTGTGATGTATGGGTGAATGTACAGGCTGGTGTGTTTATCAATAATACCTGAGTGGGGCATGGTGTTAAAAACCTTGATGAGGTCCAGGTAGTACATGTGATCCACCTCCCCCATCCTCTAATGTATAGGTGACTGTATGTAAGACATCAAACAGATTCAGTAGGCATGAACTGCACTCAATCAAGCTGACCTGAGTTGGATCACGTGTTCGAAGGTTACCAATGTTGTTGTCAATGAGTGCCATGAGGATGCAAAAATACCATTGTAGACCAGGCTAGTCAGGCTTATGATGCGGTAGTTACCATGTTCAAATGTAATTTCACAGTGATGGAGTGGAATAACCATTGCCACGCGCCATTGTATGGGCATGTAGCCTGTGGAGATGCTGAGGTAGGAATGCTTAATTAGGTTGGGGGCAGGTTGTCTTGTACAATTTGCAAGATGCAGTCTGGGTCAACATCTGCCTCCATTGACACTGTGGTCTGCTGTTAGATAGGGCCATTTCCACCTGTATGTCTCTGCTGGTTGGGATACTCTATCTTTCGGGTAGTTTTGTGGGCTCTTTAGGGGGTGAAATATGCACCAAATGTATCTGTAAGGATTTTGGCGATATCAGTAGGGTCAGCATATTTTGTGCTATATTTCACCGGCACAGTGCTAATCTGTGTGTCACCACATAGATCCTTGACATAGACAAGGAAAGCTTTGTGGTTATCTTTCGAATCCTTGCATATTCTCCTGTGCTGATGTTAGCCTTGGATGATGTCATGAGGGACCTAAGTATCATACTAATAGTGGTCACGAATGTCTGCCCTTCATGGAATTTGCTGTGTGTCTGGAACACTGTCCTACTTCTGTAGTATAGCCTGTTTATTGCAGAGGTCCTTGTCTAGGAGGAGTGAGTCTTGGTTTACCAGTGATGGCACGATCCATACAACCATGTAGGTGCTTATAGACTGCATTTGTAAATCTGTCTGTATCTTGAGCAGTTTCCCCTTAGTGTGGGGGCTGTGAAACCCCTCACTCCTGCCACTAGTAGTGTAAATCTAGCTGTAGGAAAGGTATACACCATGGCATCCATGGGTGGGGGAGATGCTAGGGTGTGGAAACAGTGAATAGTTCATGGTCAGATCTAACCAGTGACCAGTTACCCTCCACTGTGGTGCACCTGTTGCCCATGTTGGTGATGACCACATCTAGTACTTTCCACCCCACTTTAGGGAAGTTACCACCTGATACAGGGCATATGAGGTGATACATTCCAGGAAGCAGTAGTCCTGGAAGTGAGTACCGGAGTACTTTTCCCAGTTAATGGTATGGTAGTTGACATCAACCAATGCCAGTGTGTGTGTTAGGACTGTTGTGTTCTCCACTGTCTCCAGGTAGATGGAGTGGTGGTCCTGGGTCAAGGAGGGTGATCCATAGCAGGCGACATTCCACACTGCAGTTGTGGCTGATGTTAGTTGCACATGGATGATCACAGAAGTATCATGCTGCCCCACTTACCTGGAGGTGTAGGTTTCCCTGATGAATATGGATACAGCCCCTCCATGTCTGCCAGTCCATGTTCTGTGGCTGAAATGTGTGGTATGGGTTGTAGTCTGGTAGTGCTGGTGTGCTCTCAGGATCCTTAAGACAGATTTCAGTTAATGCACAGATGTTGACGTTGTCCATCCTGAGGAGTGCTGTGAGTGCATGCATGTTGCGATCACAACCTCTGGTGTTGAGTAGCATAATCCTCAATAAATCTGCTATTGTGCTGTTTACTGAGCTGGTATTCACCTTTGAGACTCTCCTAAATAAGGCACCATGGAGGCACCAATAGCCTTGGCCAGTATTCCAAAGTGTAAGGCTGACAAATAGGCCGGTATGGTATCATTGCATGCATGTTCCCCATCTGTGCTTGTTTTACATCGCCCTTGTAGGTAACCTACTGGTAAGCAATAGAAAGCCTTAAACTTATACATGTCTTCTAGCTTCCAAGATAGGCATTTGGAGTGACTAAGTATCAGTGTTCTGTATGTTCTTGCTGTATTCCTGACTAAATGGTGAGTTCACACTGTATATTGTGATCTGAAGGTCTGTTTATTCACATATTATGGCTGTGATGGACTGCACATTAGAGGTTCACAGATAGCCTACTACCTATCTGCCCAAGGGCAGTTAGAAGCATAGCAACAGTGTGTTGGTCTTCCCCGCACCATTGATGAAGTAACAGAGCCTCTGTTAAGCATAGCCAATGAAGCAATTCCAGGCAGAGTTGCTGGAAACTGTTGAAGACTGGGGTTGTGGAGGGTGATAGGGGCACTTGGTGATCTAAAGAGAACATGTTAATGTGGCAATTCAACATCATTCAATTCCCCCAACAGGTCTTGCAGCTATCAAACTGGACAGGCTCCCCCACCCCCTGGCTGTATGGTTCTGGGACACATAATCCCAGGGGTGTATAGTCTGTTACCCATTCATACAACAAGGTTTCCCTTGAAGTGTGTCAGTGAGGGGCTATGCCTAATGTAGTTAGGAATGTAATGTATTGTGTCACAGAACATTTGTTATATGTAGTGATTTCAAGAGTATGTGAAGCTCAGTGAGTTTGGGGGCTCCCGCCCTTTGCTTAGCCTAGCTTACACATAGAAATCATCTAAATAGGAAATAGTCGGAAGCAACGTTAATGTCAACATTGTAATGGTTACAGCATCCACATAGTATCTGTGCATTCGTGGTTACAATCCTGATAAAGGCAGGGATGTTTATCATGTGCAAAAGTATACCTTAACTGCAGCTTGCATATACAGGCAGTAATTGTCTGTATAATAAACATTCAAATCACCCATATAAACCCATGTGTGCAGGAGAGTACAGTCAACAGAGAATGTAATGTTATGCCAGCACATAGTGAGATGTTACGTCACTGACATGTATATGTTCAGAGTAGTTAGCGGAAGTGGCCATGTTTGTGTGCACAGGTTATATGTTACAGAGTAGTTTAACTGTGTTTAACTGCTGCTATAATGTCACACAAATACTTTTAAACATGGTTACAACTGCTTAAATTAGCCTTATTCTGCAGTAAAAAACATCCGTAAAGCATCGCAGGTGTCGGCCCCTGGACCATGCACACTATAGTCATGGGACATACCACTAAGCCATCCGAGATGTACACATGTTACATGGTCTTGAGACTACACCTTATACCATATGCATTTCACTGTAATGATCACAAATGGGACAGTGACTTTGTGTACATATGTACAATACATTGTAATGTACTATAGTTTGTGAACCAACACATTCCAGTCTACAGATGTATTACTGTTACAAACTAATACGAAATATATACATATATATATATATATATATATATATATATATATATATGTCTGCACATAAATATATATATATATATATATATATATATATATATATATATATATAAAATACAGTTACATCAATAGCCATATATATAAACATCTATGAACACAATTCGTGACACAGAAGCACTCCAAATGAATTGGAGTGTACACAAAACACATGCAGCTCTGGAATTATAACAATTAATATTAACCTAATTCACCATAGAAGGGGTGGTTGTTGTGTATGTGAAGATTGGGGTGGGGGGAGGAATAACGGGTAATGCAATCATGCATCAAGGAGGGCCTGGGTCGGATGTCCAATAAGTGAACTGGAGTGGCATACATGGAGTATGGGGACAATATAAAAAGGACACAAAGCAAGAACCTTACTCATTCATAATACACCCTGTCATGTCACATTGAAACACCTACTTTCACAAACATACGAACATTAACATGTATCAGACATATGTACACCAATTGACTGTCACATTTGTTTTCGCTAGTGAGAAATGTCTGTAGTACAATGTATATTATAAACACCATAACATTCGTACATATCTCAGATGCCTTAGTGTTAAAGTCAGTGACTGTGGTGCTCATGGTCCCGGGGTTCAAGGGCTGTTAGGTTATTTTGAGGGCCAGAATAAGGGCTTTTGGATGCAGGTGGATTAAAGCACTCTTAATCAGTTGTAAGCGGGTTTCCACGTGTTTGCACGATGGTAGGCGGCACTGAAACACGGTAAATGGAGAAGCGCTTCACACATTTGACCTTTGCTTAATGTCACGCTGACCAAGGGCAAACCTGCTCACAACCGCGTAAATGTGCGTTATTCACACTTTCCCTACCAGTGCCTACTTTGAGAGGTAAAATAACGCCTTCCAGGAGTAGAACCCACAGCCATGTACTCCATCCTCAGAGTAACCTAACACTAAGCTACCTGGGATGTACCTATCCCAGTAGTGTATGCAGACAAAAGGGAGGAATGTTTTGAAATAGGCTAACCCGCTATGTACACAATTAAAGGTGTATGCTCATATATAGACATATATATATATATATATATATATATATATATATATATATATATATATATACATAGAGAGAGAGAGATACATAGAGACATGTTGATTTATACAGGTCTACATATATATGTAGATATAGATATATAGATAGGTTAAAAACATCTACACATCTATGGAGGTACAGATAAACATATGCAATAATGTATATATATATATATATATATATATATATATATATATATATATATATATATATATATATATATATATATATATATATATATATATATATATATATATATATATATACACATACATACATGTCTGTAGACAGCATCAGAAGTGGTCATATCTGAGTATAACCTGGACCATAGCAATCACACATTCCGCCCCCCCCTCCCCATCCAAACAATATGAACATAACATATGATGATTATAAGCCAATACTCTATTACAAATATGTTCTATGGACACAGTCACCAACACAACTGTAAAGACTGCAAATATTCATGACAGAATTACACAGACAGCTTTCATTTTGCAAATCTTTATTACATTCCGATGTATTGCCAAAAGGATTCAAGGACTAACAGTACCTGCATGCTATACAGGAAGCATTTAATAGTGCCTTACTGAATCAGCCTGTAATTACCATAGTATTAGTCCACTAAGGGATATGTGTTCACATAGGGAAAGAACACCCACACATATATAGATATTGTATAAAAGGGGTTCCTACACACCTGCATGTGCTATGCACACCCACCAACATATACCCCAGAAACAAAATAATTGCATCAGTACATACTGTCATACCATAACCAATTATGCAACTACTGTACATCTGCTGAAACTTTAACATACCTGGACACAGACACACTAACATGGCCCTATGTGAAATCGTTGCCATTATACAATTGAACAGCTGCTGGTGTAACAGGGTTTGTATGAACTAATCCCGTTTCAGAGGGGTGAAAGATTCATACACCAGGAAGTTTTACCGAGTACTGATTATTAGCACAGTATGATACACAGTAACACCAAACTAAATATGTCTGGTAAGCACACTGTAAACCCCCTAACATTATATGCATAGCTATGCAGCATTGAGCTGATCAAACAACCTGGCCAGACTAAACATATGCAGAAGCATTAGGTACAGCAAACCCTGCACAAGTAGCAATGTTCAGAAATACAACAGCAGTACTCACATTTAGACCAACTCCTCTAGGCATTACGCACAACATATTACTGTTTGTCTCCATACAGCTGTTGCAATAGATTCCAAACAACACTTCCACACTGTCTTCTACACAAGTAAGGCAAAGGCTCAACGCCCAAGGGAAGTACTCAATTATACTCCACTGTAGCCGTGGTCCTGGCTAAAGCTGTAGCAGCACAGCTGATGTGCATGTAATTATCTACTTAGGAACACCAATTGGTCATCGGGATAGCACATGTTACTGATCAGTAACTATAAAAGGTTGTCTTGTCACACATTTAAACCATCTGTATCTACCTGTAGGACAAAACACTGAAAGACGAACCAGAAACCAGTATTACACTAGTTAATAACACCTCTGATTACTAAGATGGTATGTATACCATGTAGTAT
Organism: Protopterus annectens; assembly: GCF_019279795.1. NCBI lineage: Eukaryota > Metazoa > Chordata > Ceratodontiformes > Protopteridae > Protopterus > Protopterus annectens. Next base: position 1,079,505,387 of record NC_056741.1, read on the forward strand.
GTCTGTGTATATAGTACCTGTACTGTAAGAATTACAGTGTAATCAGTGCATATAGTGGAAATAGCTATCTTCTAGTGATGTATTGTTTAGCAGTAGTAATGCTTGTAGTATTCTATGTGTATACTGTTGTAGGTCACACGGCACACTCCACATACACCACAAGGGATGATATGGGCCTGGAAACCACCAATTCACTTCCAGCCACTGTCAGTGCCAGGATTGGTCCAACAAGTATGTGCTATAACAGTGGATAGTATATTTTGATATATTGTAACAGTCGTGATATGCATGGGTGTATAAGTAAGATGAACATGTTAAAAGTGGGCTTACCGTGCGAATATGGTGTGCATTGTGGGATATTGTGTCAATAACTGTAATGTATGGTATTCTAGGCAGATCTGTATTCTATTCTACATAGCAGTTCTGTTATGTTATGCAAACAGTAGTTATGTCTATTGGCAATTACAATACTCAATGACAGGATACATAGCATTAGTATTCATCTGACAGGTTAGCAGCAAAGATAATTGGAAGAGCCAGGTAACTATCCATGCACATAAGACATGTAATATCCACCTCTCTACTATCATTTGCAAGCAATAACAGCTGTGTATGTATACATGTTATGCAAATGTGTAGTGACCCTTGTTACAGGGCTGGGCCAAATGGCTATGTGCACAATTACATAGAGTGGATAGTGAGAGTACAGACACACTGGTTAAACTACCAGGTTTGTGTAGCCCAACCTCTCATTGCCATCTAACAGCCATCTGCACATACTGTATGTAAGGTAGTACATAGCAGTGGTAATGAAACAGGCTGCATATCATCTTTAACTCCAGTGTAACATCTGCAGTAGGAGTGGAAGATGTAGGCGACAGCTGCCCATGTGCAATAGCTGCATCATAGGTGATGGCTCACAATATCTGATTATATCCTGATCATGTTGATAGTGGCATCAGAGCCTATTGATACATGACTCTGTGTAGAGAGTGGGTGTCTGTGCCCAACAGAGCTCATGGTCCTGGTGAATATATGAATATATACCCAGAGAAGGAAACAGACCTGTAGACACCTGCATCATCTGTAATCAACTAACAGGATGTGATGTGCTACTCAGAGGAGGATTGCTGCTAAAGGTAGCTACAATGTTTCCATAATAGCCAGTGTTGTCATGTCCATAACACAAATATTTACATGCAAGCATCACTGTCTAAAACATCTTCATAGGCAATACGTAAACGAAATATAGTACTTGGTACTTGTAGTACTGACTGCTCATACAGGCATGTCCACTAGTCAGCTACTGGCATTTCCTAATGTCAGCTTTGTGTATGTGGTCATCTTGGGGGAATGTAATCTATGCCATGTACACTGCCAGACCCACCCAACCCCATGCCCCACACATTGTTTGGGATGCAGCTACAGGGGTAAGCTGGAAGGCAGCTAGTCTACAGCCATGACTGGACTGGACAGTCATGAGGTGTAGGTTAACACATGCAGATCATCAACACAACCAACACATACCCTTACCAGAACACAGTAAGGACAACCACACACACTACTGGAAATCACACACATACACAGACACATCTAAGTATCTGGCCAAACAAGTGACCCCCCCAAGCAGGAAGAGACAGACACCGACCTACACAAACTATATGATATAGTTTGCATAATTGTGCCACAACTCTGAACACATGACTGGAAACATGCCCAACAGTACTCATTTGTAAATGCAAACTCTAGCATTATGTTACACACTGACCTATAAGAGGGCATACATACTGTCAGCTGCCTGTCTGCCATGATTAGCCACATACTTATACACTCAGACAACCTTTTGAACTATACACATGGCTCTGGCATATTCCATGTTGTTGTGCAGGACCTGTGATGCAGTAGCCTGGACTGCATGTAAACACATGTAGGAACTGTCAGGTCTTGTAGCCCATGCAGGTATGTCCCAAGGCCTGGGTAGCATTCTGCTATTGGCCAGAATTATACCACAGTACAGGTACAAAAGGATTGTATTCCACAATTGTCTAGTGAAGTGGTGCATGTCACAGGGTATCCAGTATCTGTCGTCCTGGGATAACATGGTTGACAGACCATGATGCTTTGCCAGACAGGGCCTGCACCTGTCACCCCTGGGAATCTGGATACTGCCTAGGGCTCATGATTCCCCTATAGTGCCTTCATCATGCACAGTTCAGGTGAGGGTCCACTGCTGTTACGGACAGCCAAGCAATAAACTGCAGGCCTCGCTGTACAATAATACATCAGAGATACTATACGGACACACATATGTCAATCCCTAACATGGAGAACATATCTGTGCAGTGGCTGAGACATGTTTCAGCACTCCGGAGAGCACACCTACATGACCATGTTATTACACATACCTCACCTCTTGCCCATTATCCTTTATTGGAACACACGGGCCTTGGGTTTTCCCATAAAAAATTCCTTTTAAGGGAAAAAATTGGGGACCCAACACCCCAACCAAGCTTTAAAATTAGCAAAAAAATTTTTCATTAACATTCCAAGAATGGAGTTCATGTCCACATGCTCAATGCATGTTGGACCATCC